>NC_138896.1:100972976-101531234 GCF_965194825.1 Balaenoptera physalus
ATGTATATTTGTTTGTCCCCCAGGCAGGAGAAATGATCAGAATCAAATGGAACGCTATAGCAGTAATTGTTGAGGCATAAATACATAAATAGTTACCATCCGGAATAGGAAACAATGAATAGATAGAGAAAAGGACATTTGATCCAGAAGACCTGATGGAGACAGGTACTGAAGTGGCCCTCACATTAACTGTGTTCAGCAAATCGAATGAAACGCAGTACTGAGAACTGGATTTGGAAACCAGCTTGAAGTCAGGGAAAGTTACTCATCACAGCTATAATATTCCTTTTTCTGTGTCTCATGTGCACATTCAGCCAAGCTGTTTTTTCTGGTCATATTCTGAAGTTTTGTGGGTTTTTTCCCTCAAACTTGAGTCAGAGAAATCTGGAGTTGGAGTAAGAGGAACTCTCCCACTCTGCTGAATGGTTCTCCAACTTGATTACATGTTGAAATCACCTGGGAATCATTAAACAGCACTGAAACCAGTCTTTCTGTCCTATACCGTCAGAGATTCTAATTTAATAACTGTGGCACAGACTGGGCCTCAGAAGTTTTACATAACCCCAAGTGATTCTGTGGGACAGCAACCTAGTTAATGCGTAACCTAGAATGCTTAAGAATTAGAAAGCTAAGAGAGATGACTTCTCTCTCTCTCTCTCTCTGTCTCTCTCTCTCTCTCTCTGTCTCTCTCTCTCTCTCTCTGTCTCTCTCTCTCTCTCTCTCTCTCTCTCTCTCTCCCTCTCTCCCTCCCTGTCTCCCTGTCTCCTTTGAAAGGCATGGTAATAAGCTATGGGGACAACACTGACAAGCTAGATTGGAGTAACTCCTGAATAAAAGTAGCAATAATGGAAACAATATAATAATGGCTAACATTTACTAAATACCTACTCCTTTCCAATTTTGTAAATGCGCTTTACTGCCAATACATTTAAGTCCTTCGACAACTCTGAGGCAGGTATTAAAATGTTCAGTGTGGGATCCATTGCTTGAACAGAGAGATTAACTCGGCAAGGGCACTCAGTAAGAAGCACACCAGTCTTCTAGATTCTAAATGCAAAAACACTGAAACTAAGACCTTGGATACACCAGAACCTGACCTTGACAGAAAAAGTCTAGGGGTTCTTAGTTTTGGATGCACACTGATGAGCTTAAAACACACACACACACACACACACACACACACACACACACACACACACACGTTATTTTTTTAGGTTTGCGAAAATATTCTGTATGATATTTTAGTGGTGGATACTTGACACTATGCATTTGTCAAAACCCACATAAGTTTACAGCTCAAACACTGAAATTTAAGGTATACAAACTTAAAAAATCATTTAAATCAGAGTCTCTCAAGATGGAATGCAGACTGTAAACAAAGAATCTAACTGTATTACGAATGTATAACCACACTGAAGGAGGTGGAGGAAAAAGGTGCCGCTCTAGTAGCTTTGGATTTGAACAGAGATTAAAGACTAAAGGCAATGGGAACTTGACATAAGCACTGCACTCCAGTAGGTAAAGTTATTTTCTACAGAGGCGCAGGTTAACAATTCTGAAAGCACTATCCATGTATACTGGAAGTGAACAATTAAGTAAGCAGGTGGTGAGTGGTTGCAGCCGAGTTTCCCACTGCTGGTGGGGGAGGGTGGCTTGTATAATAGTTAAGGAAGGGGAGAGAAGGCTAGAGTGATCCCTGGGGTAATAAACTAGAGGTGGAGACATCAGTATGAACTCACACTCAGTTCAGTATACATACATGGATTTTTACGGGTTGGTAGTACACACGTTTATTTTCTAGCTCTGTCCTCTGAGAGGGCCTAGAAGCAACAGCGTCTTGGAAGCCACGGGCACACCAAGTTCCTGGATGTTGGTTTCTAATACCATTCCCCAGTAAAAGGAAACAGGGCTTCTTGGAGAAATGGTTGATTCTAAGGCTTGGGCAGGGAATATGCAAGATAAGCCTGGAGCTCAAAAAGACAAAATGATAGGGTATGTACAGGGGACACGGGGGCCAAATAAAAGAGCTCTCAGTAGCCAATCTTGTAATAATTTGAGCAGCAAAATAAGTTACACAGTACTGGAGTATAACCCAAAGTATAAAGTAAATATCCACGAGTCCATACTAACAGAAATAAATAATTGAAGACATAAATAAATATATGGGAAAGAAAAGGCAAATCTCCTGTGTAGAAGAAGTGTCAATAATTTATGAAGCTATTCCTCCCTCAAGGCGGTGGAACATAACTCCCTTTCACGTAAGCGTGGGCTGCACATAGCGACTTCTTTCCAAGTAGTGTGGCATCAACGGACAAAGGAATTGTAACTTTACAGTGGAGAAACCCAATAAACCTCAGTCGAATGATTAAGATCAGTATCAACATCAGGGACGTGTTCATGGCATGTCCTCTTGATGTGATGTGATGAGAATGGCACTTTACCTCTGTGGTCTTCCTCCCCAAAGTCCATAACCTCCATTCAAACATGAAAAAAAAATCAGACAAATCTGAATTGAGGGACATTCTCCAAAATACCTGACCAGTACTCTTCAAAACTGTCAAAGTCATCACTAAAAAGGAGAGTGTGAGAAACTGTCACAGGCAAGAGGAGCCTAAGGACAAGATGACTAAATGTAGTGTGGTGTCCTGGATGGGATCCTGGACCAGAAAAAGGACATTAGGTAAAAACTAAGAAAATCTAAATCAGGCATGGGCTTTAGTTAATAATCATTTATCATTTTTATATACTAATTGTAACAAATGTATCATATTACTAATAGGTGATAATAATAGGGAAAATTGGGTGTAGAATATATGGAGAGTCTCAAAATTACCTTTAAAACCTTTTGTAAATGTGCAACTGTTCTCAAGTTAGAAGTTATGTAAAAAACAACAAACTAAAATACCTGTATCTTGGGGGACACCTCTAGAGACTCAGATTTAATCTGTCTGGGGTGGAGCTTGAGCACAAGTATGTTTTAAAAGAGCCTCACATGATTCTAAGGAGCCTTAGATGAGGATGGAAGTCCATTGAATTAGTCCCATGGCACAACTTTTCCTTTCCAACATGTCCTAAAATTTGCCTTTTCAGTCCAGAGTTCTGAAATCTTCCCTAGAGGTTCTGCCCACAAGTGATCCAAGTTTAATCCAAGTTTTTGAGATCCAAGTTTTTTTTGAGTCCAAATTTCTGAGAATCTAAGCCTGAGTTCTTTGAGAAAACTCAGATAATGTTTCTAAATTTAGTAGTATGTTCCAATTTCAATTAACAAAACAAAAGTCATGCGTTCTCTTAAAAAAAGATATAAATATTATTAATTGAGATTATAGTCTAGAAGGATAATTCAATCCCAGAATTATGGTGCCTCGAAAGTGGCAATTGAAATGACTGCTGTTTTACTATCCAAATTGCATGTGGCAAACTTTGTTTTTGCTTTGCACAAGTTTTGTGTTGAAATCAGAGCAGCAGTTAAAGGTACAGAATCATAAACCTTTGAGATTATTCAGTCTCGTCGTTTTCCTCTGTGCCACATATTTCTTGGGAGGCTTCCTTGGTGTTTAGGTGGCATGAGTTCCATAACTCCACTTTGCTTCAGAGTCATTCCTGTGTAACCAATTGTTTTTTTCCTGATGTTTCCACAAAGTACTCCTTAAAAAAAAACAAGCAAACAAAACACACAAACAGACAAAAACAAAAAAACATACAAGAAAACTTCTGGTGCTACGAAAAAAAAATTAAAGCCACCAAACTAGCCCAGTTCCCCCAATTTGCAGATGAGGTATTTGAGGCCCAAAAGGGTCAAGGGCACACACATGATTCTGATGCCCAGTTCCATCTAGAGTATGCATGTAATGATGTTTAACCTTGATCTTAACATGAGTGTCACTGATGGCAGCAAATCCAAACTTCGTAAGGATTTGTCTTTTTGATAACCAGATGAGCTAGATGCGCTCAGTTCGAGCTCAACAATGTTCAGTTGCTTACACTAAATTCTGTTATTTATGTCCATCTCTCTTCCTTCTCAGGTATCAGATCATGTACATTTACATTCCTTTTCAGGGCAGGTTCTATTATGTTTCTTTGGCTGTGGATACCTGTTTCAATTAGATGTTGGAGCCAATTGAAATCAGACGCACCTGTGTGTGTGGCTCCTGTGTCTCTGACCACGCTGATTCCACCAGTAAACATGGCCTAAAGTCTTCCAAGCAGTGCCTACGAATTAGTAAAGAGTGCTGAGCTAAGGTTATGTTCTTATCTATAAAGGAAAGTTTTCGTTTTTTTTTGTTTTGGTTCATTTGTTTGTTTGTTTGTTTGTTTTTTAACCACCAGTCTTCTAAAGATACTCAGACCAGATGTAAGGCAATTGGTTGCAAAGTTGTCAGAATATATCACAGAAAACTCTGGGCAAATGGCACCTTAGAAATATTACCTATTCAACACAGTGAAGTTTGAAGCTAATCAACTCCAATGAGATAATTCAACTCCTTACATTCAATAGTCCCTTTGGTTTAACTTTTAACAAACATAGCAATGCCAAAGAACTTTGGCCTGTCTGGTGGGTACACTTCAAAAAGCTTTAATACTTGAGACACTTTCAACTGTGCAAACACAGCCAGCCATGCTTTTATTATTACCAGATTCTGAATATGGCTGAGGAGGGAAGATGCCACTGTATTTCCTTTAAAAGTTATAATAAGATAGAACTAGCAGATAGGATATGGCCCTGGGGTGACTTAACTGTATAACTCTTTTAAAAGTTCTCAAGACTAAATTACCCTTAGTCTTTGACTCAGCATTTTACAAGCTAATACCAGAACATCTACTTAGACTTTATTAAAAACCCTTGAGAGAACTGTAATCCTGTTTCTGGAAATTTTTTAAAGAATTTAAAATGTCTGGAAAGAAAAATACTGGGTACTGTTAAGTACATTTTGTTGAACATCTCATGTAATTTAATTCAACATGAGTTGAGTTTTAACTTAGAAGTAAAAATTCGTGAGCAAGTGGAGAGAAACAGCACTGCTTCACTGATTAGGATAAGTGTACCCATATGTGTGGGTTTTCTAGCTAAATGAACCTTATGCCCTTACACATTACTTTTATTTCAATTCAGATAATTTTGTAAGGACATCTGCATACTTTCTTGCGGAGAAGGTATTAATCACAATCATACCATTAATATTTTGAGGGCAGGCTCTCAGGTCAGAATGTCTGGATTCATATTCTAGCTCTGTATCTTGCTAACCTTGAGACCCTGGGCATGTTATTTACCTACTCTGAGCCTAACAGTCCTCTTATATAAAGTGGAAATAATTATAATACATATCACACAGGTTTGTTATGAGGACTAGAATAAAATAATCCACGCAGATCACTCCGTGCCTCGTTTATAGTATAAAAGTATACCGAAGAAAAGAAACATGAGAAACATATAGTAACTGCAAAACGTGTACTGCAGTTGCCATTTTTATGGTGATGATTTAATGCACAGCCCATTCTATCTTGACCTGTCTGTCAAACTGTCAGCTATTGCTTTTCTTGCATTTTTCACCATTCTTCCCACCTCACGTCCTTTCCCCAAATCCTTCTATTCTCTGCTCCTAATCTGCCATGGGTGGGACAACTAGATAAGAAGGTTTACTGAGCATAATAAGCTACTGAGGAGTCAGTAGGCTCTGAGAGAATTTGGCTTTAACATAGGAGTTCGGAGCAAGGCTTTTGGCTCTCGGTCCATTTTTATTTCAGTGTTTGGGAATTTGTTGCATGGAAATTGCTGGAAATCTGATTTGTTGTTAAATGTGCTTAAACTGTACATAAACCACTTAATTCTGCATACTTTCTCATTACACGTAGCCCACACATTTAATTTTAGCAATATAAAACTGAGCTCCTCACTTTCTTTAAATATATGTTAGTTGCAGTTTTAAGACAACTGTCTTATATAGAATGAACATTTTTAGATTTGGGGGTAATATTGCAAATAAAATTTATTTTTCATATGAAATCAGTGTTCCAACAACTTTTAAAATGATTTGATAAAAGAGAGGAAAGGCTTCTCATTAATTTCACTATTCTAACACATGGATTATTTCTAGTTTCGTACATTCCCTTCCAGTTCTTATGCATAAACACACAAACTCTTAAGTCATTTTGATAAAAGTAAATAAATTTATAAAAGCTAGGAATATCATGCTTTTCTTACTGTGTCTGAAAAGCTTTAACCTGAACATTATAGTTCTGAAAATAAATTCTTCTCAATCATGAACTCAATACTTAGCCAACAAAAATTCAAGATATTCCCTTTCCAGTGGATGTGTTACTCAGTTTCAGAGAACAGAGCAAGAAAGGTATATATTAATTTACAGATGATGATGAGAAATACTTCAAATGAAAGCATATTCAGAACCTTTTCCCCTCCAACCATTCTCCTCTCTGCTTATGCATATTTTAATCACATACTGACACCAATTATTCCATAAAAGACCAGAAAACCATTTTTTGAAGGTTATCAGCATCACACAGTGTTTTAATCAAACAGTGAAATAAATTAAGATTCTGGAAAGTGATTATAATCATTTAGTACACATACACAAATGGATTGGACCACTAGCAATTTAAATTGTGTTAAGAATTTTTTTTTAATGTCATTGAATTCTTCCATGGCCTGCTGAAAACTTTTATTTTTTTTTCCAAGAGTCAGTTTATTGTCACTGAGTTGGGAATGGGTTCGGCTCGAGGAATTTTGTTCATTAACGTTCTTTCTAAAATAACAGATGTTCTAGACAGAAAAAATCCTGTGCTAGAAATTCTCATATGTATATACAATGGAAAGAGAATGGGGCATGCTGCTGTCATACTGGTACATGTGTATGTTTGTAAGAACAGGAGATGGAGGAAGTCTCATTTCTCTTCAAATCTTGGGGCTTTCTTAAATAATTTTTTATTATTAAATGAAAAACAAATTAAATAATTTGTATGAAAAACTATGAATGGTTTAGAAAAGCTGTTAACCAAAAATTGCATCATATTATAATCAATGGTGTTTAAGATAAATAAATGAATAAGCTCTAAACATTTGTATACATCATATCTTTATTTGGAATCTCATTTGTTCTTGATTTAAATATATTTTTGCCTTTAATAGTCGGTGTTTAGGTGGCTAATACAGATCATCAGCATGGTCTGTAATTCCACAAATTAACCGGTGTCCCTACTGTTAGTGTTCAAGAGTTAAGGGCAGGCAAAGTGTTGGCCCTGGACTCTTAGTGACCGTGAAGTGTTTGAGACTGAGCAGTGCTTGTGTCTCTGCTAGGGGGTCTACGAAGCATGTGTTTCCTCTGGCCTCTCCTCCCGGTTTCTGTCTTCCCCATTTTACCACTTGACCTCTATCTTTCTGACTCTAGCCTAGCTACATCATCTTGACTATCTTGATCCTGACTGGGTCTTCATTTAGTAGTTTCGCTTTTCTGTTTTTGACCCTGAATTGTTACCAAGTCACCCAGTCATCACTGTCCAAAAAGAAACACTGCAGCTCCTCCCTTTAGCGAATTCCCTCTTTAAATTGTTGGCCATAAATCTGTTTTCTTCTTTGGATAATAAATGACATAAAATCCACTTGCATCCCTGGAGTTCACATCAATGATTCTCTAGTCCAGCTGAAAACCACTCCCTGGTTCACCATGATAAAACCATTAAGCAAGCATATTTCAGGTCACAAGTTTCTGATAAAGTGAGTGCATGATGAAAACATAATTAGACCTGAATTGTTTAGACTCCTGAGCCGTCCGTAAATATAAAATAGCTGCTTTTCACAGCTCCCAGTCCTCTACCTTTCCATATTGGAATTGACAGCTGCTATACGATTTAAAAATGAAATACCCAATTTTTGATAACAGCTCTTCTTTGGGGCTTTGACCAAAGAAAGACTCCATTAAGCATCGTCATTGGCTTGACACTTACAAAGGCTAATTTGATTCTTTCTTCCAGGTCACTCTGCATCATGTCATCTCAGTCTTGACTTGGGGGTTTCTAAAGGAATCAAACTACAAGGTTCTTTCCCCCCTCACATTTTATTGTAGAAATAGTGGTTGGCAGTAGTGACGTCAGCATACCTATCTCATGATTTCTTTCCATCTCGGGGACTTAATAGTGCAGATTCTACTGGAATTTACTCTGTCATCACTCTTTGTTGCTTTTATATTCCACTTAACCCCTCTGCCTACCACTTCCCTGCATTCTTCATGTCAATGCCATTTTACAATTATTTACTGTGCCAATGGTTTTGCTAGTGCCAGAACAGAGGCTCATCCGTGATAAAAAGGGCAATACAAGACATGACTGAAACCGAGAAAATAACTGAAACTACTGAGTTAGAGAACATCATTGAAAGTAGTTCTTAGAGGCCAGGTAGGTATGTGGAGCGCAGTTAGAGGAGAATGCAGCAACGGGAAATTATCAGGTGAAAAGCTGACATCAGAAAGTTCTGGCGTAAGTGGTAAGAAGCAAACTATGGAGACTGGGTTTGGAGGTTAGACTTTTGTATTTAGATTGAGCCATAACAACTTTGCAGGAGAGCTAGTCTCTCAGAACATAGTGTCAAGATAGGATTTTAGGCATGAAATAAAGTGAGAAAAATTGCCATGTAGGAGATTGATTATAAAAATGGCCACAGTTGTTTCTGTTTCCCTCTATCTATGCTGTCTGCATTGTGAATCTTCATTTCTCCCATCAAGGAATCCATTTCCCCATCTCTTACACCTGGGCTGGCTTTGTGGCTTGAGACCTGCTTTGGCCAATAGAATATGGCTAAGTGGCAGTGGGCCTATTCTAAGCCAAAGTATCAGAAGACCTTGCCTTCTTCCTCTTGCTCTCTTGGATCCCTGCAAGCTGCCAGGTGAACAAGTCCATTGCAGCTTGCTGGAGGGCGAGAGACCACGTGGAGAAAGGGAAGCTCTGCCTGCTGAAGCTGTCCTGGACCAGGCAGGCCTCAGGCCTCAGCTGACCTGTAAGCCATCTCATACACATCAGTAAATCCAACCAAGACCAGAAGAACCACCTGCTCCTAAGTGCCAACTTGCAGAATCATATGCTTAATTCTTTTTTTTTTAATAAATTTATTTTATTTATTTTTATTTTTGGCTGTGTTGGGTCTTCGTTGCTGCGCGTGGGCTTTCTCTAGTTGCGGTGAACGGGGGCTACTCTTCCTTGCGGTGCATGGGCTTCTCATTGCGGTGGCTTCTCTTGTTGTGGAGCACGGGCTCTAGGTGCGTGGGCTTCAATAGATGTGGCACGCGGACTCAGTAGTTGTGGCTTGCGGGCTCTAGAGCGCAGGCTCAGTAGTTGTGGCGCACGGGCATAGTTGCTCCATGGCATGTGGGATCTTCCCGGACCAGGGCTCGAACCCCTGTCCCCTGCATTGACAGGCAGATTCTTAACCACTGCGCCACCAGGGAAGCCCCATATGCTTAATTCTTAATCATATGCTTAATGGTGCTTTTTCATATGTTAAATGACCGCTAAATCACTAAATATGAAGATGGTTTATTATGCATTAATAGCTAACTGCTACAATTCTCTTTAATGAAAAAGTGTTTGGATTCCATGTTAGAAGGCAAGATCCATTCAACATCACTGTAAGACCATATTAATATTGAACATCCAAGATATTAATTCAGTATTTTTTTCCCAGAGTATGGAACTTGTTCTGGATTTAGAATGGGCTTAAGACCCACAGCTCTAGGCTCTAGACTGTGGGCGAAATTATAGAGATTGTTGCTGGAAGAAGTATTTTGAAAAAAACCAAGTCAACTAAACTCTCTTCGTTTATTACACATATGTATTAAAAGGGAGGGTGGCCCAAAAGAAGTTAAATGGTAGAAATTTTTCCTTTAAGATTTTAAATGCTAGTTAAGGATTTTGCTAATCAGAAGTGTATAAAACAAATGATAGTACTGGCAAGGTTGTGGAGAAACTGGAATGCTTGTACACTGTTCTTGGGGATGTAAAATGGTGCAGCCACTATGGAAAAGAATATGGTGATTCCTCAAAGAATTAAACATAGAATTACCATATGATTAGGTAATCACACTTCTGGTTATAGATCCAAAAGAACTGATATCAGGATCTTAAAGTGATATTGGCATTCCCATGTTTGTTGTAGCATTATTCACAATAGTCAAGATATATAAATAACTTACATTGTTCATTGACAGATGAACAGATAAAGAAAATTAGATATATGCATGCAGTGGAGTATTATTCAGGCTTAAAAAAAGTAAATTCTACTGTGTGCAACGGCATGGATGAACTAGGAGGACATTACGCTAACTGAAATAAGCCAGTCACAGAAGGAAAAATAGAGCATGATTCCACTTACATTAGGTATCTAAAATAGGCAAATTCAAAGAAACAGAGTGGATTGGTGGTTATCAGGGGTTGGGGAGAGAGAGATATGGGGAGTTGCTCTTCAGAGGGTGTATGTTTTCAGTTATGCAAAATGAATTCTAGAGATCTACTGTAGCACATTATGCCTGTAGTGAACACTACTTGTGCACTTAAAAAACTGTCAAGAGGGTAGATTGCATGTTAAGTGTTCTTATCACAGTAAAAAACAATTGCAAAAGGAGGTCAATATGAACTAATATGATTTTTCAGTTGTTTTTTCCCACATAAACAGATATATGAGATTTAATGGTTGCAACTACTTTGTCATTAACTTTCGGAAGAGAAGAGAATCATAGAGATTGTGTACTGCAGTTCTGACATTTTGTAATTGTTATAAAGGGTCCTGATTAGATCCTATAAAGAGTAAATGGAAGAACTTACTGCAACATTCATTCATTTCTCCTCATCTGGTGCTTTGCCTATATAATCTAATGAGTTCTTTCAAAAGTTAAATTAGTAGAGAATATTTATCTCCAGGCCAAAGTAAAAACATATGTGAGTTTAATTTTGCAAAAATTGTCTACCTTGAAAGTTCTTCCCATTCTTCCTCAGGCGCTGTTATAATTGCTATTCCGATGGCATATTCCATTGCTAAGACATTTTTCCCCTAAAATATTTTTAAGAGCCTCAGGATCTACTGCCTACTAATTGGTAAGAGAGCTATAACTTAGATTATTCTTGGAAAGAAAGAACTAGGTAGAAATGTCATCATAATTTGTATTTTCAACCTAAAGAAGAGAAGGCTGATAGAGTAATTTAATATTGTTCCTCCAGATCATGAAGAGTTTATACAGTAGCATTGATGACCGAATTTTGTCCATTTTTTGTGTGTGTGTACATGAGCACAAAGAGTGTAAGAAAAGAAGTCTGAGCTTTAGTGCTTTCTGTTAACTTGTAAGTCAGTTAAGTGTGGCATGAGGACATACACATTAAAAAAAGTATGCTACTGTCTTAATCCAGGCTTCTGTAACAAAAATACCATAGACTGGGTGACTTAAACAAAAAACATTTATTTCTCACTGTTCTGTAGTCTTGCATGTCCAAGATGAAAGTGTCAGCAGATCCGGTGTCTGGTGAAGGCCTATTTCCTGGGTTGCAGATGGCGGTCTTCTCCTTGTATCCTCACATGGTGTAGAGCGGAGAGAGGAAGCAAGCTGTCAGATCTCTCCTTTTTAGATCACTAATCCCATTCATGGGGGCTCTACTCTTAAGACCTAATGAACTCCTGAAAGCTCCACCTCCTAATTGTGAGGGCCAAGTCGGGATAGGATTTCAACATATGAATTTTGAAGGAGACACAAACATTCAGTTCAAAACAGCTACTACATATAGCTTTATATGGGCAATCTAAAAATGCTTTATACAAACAAACAACCCAATAAGACACCATGAGATTGATATAACCTAGAGTGGCTTGGAAAACCCTTTTTTAAGAAAGTGGGATTTCAGCTTGAAGGAAGGATGGAGAAGAACTGTAATTAGGGAACAAGAACGAGAATGCAGTTCCAGGAGAATGCAAGAGTTTAGTCTATCATTGCTGAAAATTCAGTGGGATAAAGGGAGATATACTTGATTAGAACAGTATAAGGAGAAATAAAGTAAAATTAACCAGAATGAACAAAACTAATGGGACTATTTCTATACCATTGTGAAGAACTAGAATATTATTTTATAAGCAAACATAATCAGACCAAATGGATACTGTAAACCAAATTAATGCAGTCACTGGCAGACTACTAGTTTCTCACCACTTTTAACGTACGCCAAGCTTCAATGATATTTCGGTCATTAACTGTGGAAGACTGTGGCAGTTGTTTTTTCTGTCCTCATCGAACCTAATCAGTCTAAATATATTAACCCAGTAGGAGGGTCATGGCTCCAAAGATAACTGGCATAGAGACTAGCCGTACCATCTCCCACAGTAGACCATGATACTTACATGAAACAGAGAATCCCCTTATTTCTAAAAGGCCCCTGATGGAATTCCCTTAAATCTGGAAAAACTCTCATTTTTGTCAGCCCAGGAAAGTGGGGATCTCATTTTAGACTTTCTAGGTATTTCATTGGCACTTCCATATATTTCACTGACCCATCAGTTCTTTTTTCTTTAACTCTAGTTTTGCTTTAAGCTCTAGCATTGCTTGTGGTACAAAGGAGACACTCACAGACTGTTGCAAGAGTGAATAAAAGAGTGGACTCTGTTGGCGATGCTCTCCTAAGAGCAGCTGTGAGTAGTAGCAGTGGGTCGATACAAGCTTCTCGAGGCAGGCATGCTGTCTGTTACTACTTCTGCATTTTCCTGGGCACTTAGCTTATTGCTGCATAGATAGTAGGAGCTTATCTGATTCTTGTCGAACAGAATAGGTTCAGTGCTCATGGGATGTTAAAATGGAAGGAAAATAAAATTCTGACCTTTTCCTTATTGAGCTTTAAGAATAATATTATACACAGGAGTGTCGTTATATATTTATCTGAGTAAATTCCTATTATGGGTAAGCACTGAAGAAAGTATCTGGTATATCATGGATATTTATCTCCTAACTGTCTTTGTCTTAACTCTGTGAAGCTCTGTGCATTAATTCATAAACCTGCAGAAACAACTTACTGAAAAAATGCAATTTTTGTTGTGGAGAAGCCCATGAAGCCCAGCATTTTGTTGATTGCTGGCTCTCCTTGAACAGCCTCTTTACTCTGTGCTCTGCACTTGCTGCCCTCTCTAGACTCATGATTCAGATGTTCTAGGTGATTTATGGTTGCTAATGACTCTCAGTTTCTGAGACTGTGCAGGGGCAGCTGAGCCGTCTTGTCACATTATGTCTTAACATTATGTCCCTCAAACCATAGGCCTCAGCCCGCAAGTAGCAACTCCAAGTTAGCTTCACAATGCACTTGGCGTTTACTATTCATTCTTGATCCCAGAAGAGCAATCAAATAATGTGAACGGGGCCTTCCCTGAGAGTGCTGTGTGGCTACTGCAGTGATGTCTAATTGTCACAACTCCCTGCTTTGTGTCAGACTTTTTGGAGGTGACATTATGAGTGTTATCTCATAGTGGTGGGCAGTGTAGTGTCAGGGTTAAAAATGGTAGCTGAAGAGTTAGACTGTCACTAAAACTTGACTCCACAATGACCATGAGCCAGTTGTTCATACTCTCAGTTTCTTCAACTCTACGATGGTACCCTTAATAGATCATTATTATAATAATAATTGTTGTAAAGACTAAATGAAGTGTTTGATGTCTATTAAGCACTCAATAAATGTCAGCGAGTCTTATTTTTATAATCTCATCTCCAGTTAGAATTAATACCGCTTTAAAATCAAAGAGGCCTAGGTTGGAGTCCTGTTGGTACTTTTGAACTTTATGATCGTTTTTACACGGATTGCAAAGGGAAAGGTGAGCACAGGTTGGTTTGTTTAATGTTATCAACTCTGACTTAGAGATGCACGTATTACGTGGTATTATCAGGGTGGCTGTTTCAGCCAGGCCACCGGATGTTCGAGCAGTGGAGTTTACATTCAGCAGCCGTTCAGGTTGACCATTGTCCCTGTTGTACTGATTATGTTGCAGTTTAATATCACACCATGACCTTAGTATCAAAGTAACTTTTTGTTGTTGTTGTTGTTATATAAAACAGACATTCAAGAAATTTCAAAGGAGGAAAAATAATTATTGTGAGGGTACCCATAGATGGGAAGCTTCAGAAACTGGCAAATCTGTGAACTGGCTATTCTCTTCCTTTTTTTCTCGGAACACACATGGATCCTTTCTGTGTTGTTTCTCTGTTTTCTTGACATACTACCTAGGTATCATGGCTTCCTCAGAGTTTTTCTTTTTTCTTTTGCAGGGTTATTTTCTGTTTTCTCCTCTTCCTTTATGCCTTTCTCTTACTATTCATTGTTCCCATTTCTTTGTGTTTCTTAGTTCAGATTCTTGAGGAGGTGATCAGGTCAGCCTACCTCATGCCTTTTAGATGCCAGCTGCTCTGTAGACAGCTCGTCTTTTGTTGACTGCTCACCTCAGCTCTGAAGCTGAGGCCAGGGAGTGGGCGGCATCACGAGGTACACGACATGGCTCCAAAATGTGAGGAGGATGGGCAGAGCAGTTTCCCGGAAAATCTGTGTGGCTGGAGCAAGCACGGTGACATCTGTGCCTTGGTAATAGTACCCATGGATGCCATGAGTTCTGTTCGTTTGGCATTTTAGTAGTTTATTTATTGCAGCAGTTCTGTTGAAGAGAATGATTGCTGATTCTTGATGAGGCTTGGATATTAGAACCTAGAAGATAAATTGAATCAGGCACTGAGTAAATGGTCCAGTCAGAGGAAACATCTAAAGAGAATTTCGGGCACTTCCTTTAAAACACTGGTATATTTAACTAAAGCAAACATTGGTCTAAAAATGGGCCTTTTAAGTCACAAAAGTATAGTGTCAGTATTGCTCATGGTACAGTAAACAAAACAAAATAGAATGAACACATAAAGAGATATTAGGATATGTCATTAGATAACACAGTTTTGACCTGCACATAGATATTTCCTGATTATTAAGGAACATTTTCAACTGTGCAGAATGATTTAGCTGCTGTTTTGTAGCATGTCTGGAAGATGATTTTTTTTAACCATGGGAAAGAAATGCTGCTACAGTCATATGCTAAAACACCCTGCAATCATCAGTAGTTTGAAGTACTCAATAATGAATGCTTATAAAGGAAATATTGTTTAAGCCATGGAAGAGTGAGAATCAATTATTCTATTCCTGTATTGCTCCTTGGGCAAGACATACTAATTTGTTAACAAATTTACCTCTTTATCTTTTTTAGCTTTAAATAAAATTTAGTCACCAAAATGGATGTTTGGGTATCATCAGAATATTAAATTGCCCTGCTTGACTTCCCAGAATTCAGCAAGGCACCAAGATAGCCCAATGTTGTTAAGTAAATAGAGGAATAAATAGCTCCATGTTTTTCAAATATGTGAAGTTAGCAACATGTAGATTTCTTGCATGTTTAAAAACTACAGCTTAAGCCTCATGCCCGTGACACAGACGGAAGAAAACAACAGGCTCTGTTCACCGTGTCCAGTTGTATAGGTCTTGGCCATCACTGGTTCTGTTGTGATTTTTTTTCCCTTTTTGAATTTAATTTTCAGTCATTCTAAGCACAGTACTTTGTAACATCAGTATTTAGGGTGAGCTTCCTTAACATCAAGGACTGACTTGAGTTGTGTGAGACTCAAGAGACAGCCTTGAAAGCCAGCACACTGAGTAGAACCATTTACCCATTTAGATCACAGATGATTGTAACACCCGGCTGTTCAGCAGTTTTCTGCTCCACACACTGATCTACAAAAATAAGCGTGTTCTTACACATATTAATTTTGAGAAAAATTAAAAACAAAGCAGCTTCAAACTAATCTTGTATTTATGTCCTAAAAACAAAGTTTTATGTACTTATTTTATCATAAAACTTGTCTTATTTAATATAAACGTGGCATTTTATCTGTTTTGTTTGACATTTTGCCGATGTTATTTTAATTTATTTGTTACCTAAACAAAACATATAAATTATTTTTGGTCTTTATACATCTGCTGGTCAAAATATGACATGTTTAAGTGCTTTCAAATGTTTTCTGTAAAGAAAACACCTGGCCTGTGCCATGAGGATCACGTGAGATCACTGTGTGGTAATATTGCCAGGGAGTAACGTGGGTGGGGTTTCACGTACTTAGCAGAGACTGAAAGCGTGAAGCACAACCAAGAAGCTTTTCTCAGACATGATGTGTTTGAGGTTTGAAATAGAGTGAAGACTCATGAGTGGGGAAGAAGTGAGGACTGTAAGTGTGCAAAAAATTTAGCATCATTTGCTGATGTTTGGATAGTATGACCAAAGGACATATAAAGATTGCAGATATCTCCAAGATTCCAGGTTAGGGGAATCTCAAGCAATACCCATTAAGCATTTAGCCCTAAACATGTGATGTGATGTGGTGCCTGTTTGTGTGTGTGTGTGAAAGAGAGAGAGAGAGAGAGATAGGACATGAGAAATGAAAAATATCACCATAAATAAACGCTTATTAGTTCTGTCTTATTTAGACTCTGGTGCTTGGGGTTCAAAGGAGAAGGTTGCAACTTGAGTTTGACTTTGAAGTCAATGGGATGAATATAGTTTGGCAAATGCTCCATAAAGTGACCCCCAGTGAATGAAGGTGACCTCCTCTTGTGTGATCTTTTCCCTTGAGTGTGGACAGAACCTGTGGCTTACTTCCTTCTAACCCATCGAATATAGGAAAAGCAATAGGATGTCTTTCCAATCATATATACATATATATGTGTATGTCATACATGTATAATATATGACACATACATATATGCCACATATCTATGGGTCTATGGTTATATATATGTATATTATACACACACACACACAGTTTCGAGCAGAGCAGACTGGAGTGAGATATGCGATTGTGGGATGAGTGCCGTGTCTTGCTGGCTCTGAAGAAGTGAGCTGCCATGTTGAGAGAGGACCTGTAAGGGGGCCACATGGCAGGGGACTGACTGTGAGTGGCCTCTAGGAGCTGAGAGCAGCATCCAGCCAATAGACAGCAAGAAGACAGAGACCTCAGTGCCACTGTTGGCTGGAACTGAATTCTGCCAACAAACACGTGAACTTGGAAAAGGAGCCTGGGCGCCAGAGAAGGGTGCAGCCCAGCTGGGACCTTGGTTGTAGCCTGGTGAGATCCTGAGCAGAGGATTCAGCTAAACCTTGCCTAGACCTCTGACCCATGGAAACTGTGAAATAATAGATGTGTGTTGCTTTAAGCCACTACATTTGTGAAAATTTGTTAGGTACCAGTAGAAAACTAATACAGGTGGATAGGAAAAAAAGATGAATATATTTTAGATATATAGAGCCACCTGCACTAAGGTACAGAGGTCAAAATAAGGTTGACATATTCTTCTTCTACTCATATATCAAACATGTATTTCCTGAATGCCTACTGTGTGCTAGTGCCCTACCAGGAAACCAATAGGGGAACTGAAGTTAAGAGAGCTTAAGAGACTTGCCCAAGGCTCCAAAGGAGAAATGTGTAAGAATACCAGGATTCTATGGGGAAAGAGAAGCCATGTTTATGTGACACCACAGCTAATTCATAGGGGCTTTGAGTACTTAATCTCCAACTTTGGGTGTATCTTGTTTTGTGTTGTTTCCTTTGCCTTATAGCTTAAATTTTGTATAAGATCAACGTGAAAGGACTCATTTTCCCTAGTGTCCAGGGATGCAGTAGAATAAGTAAAGAATAAATAACTGGGATTATCTCTGTGAAATATTCAGATTTTTCTAAAACAAAAGTATACTCTTTCTCTGCTAAGTTTCCCAGAGTGTAGAAAAGAATGCTGAAATTTGGGGGAAAAAAAGAAAAAAAGAAAAAGATCCTGAAGAAAAGTAGAAACAGGAGCTGAATTGCTGTTTTGATCTTAGAACTGGAAGGTCTAGGTCCATAAAATATTAAGAACTTTAAACTTTGGTCTGACTAAATTGGAGCTGTTAAACTGGAATTCTTAGAAACCTTTCTGAACTAGAATTGCTGCTTCTGCAGCTTTGTTCAATTGAAATTTTTGATTTTTTTTTCCCCTATAGTGTGAGAACAGGAAAAGACCTTTGTTCAACTCAATATTTTGAATGAATCAGTATTTGTAAATAAAATAAAATCCCTTTTGGAATGAGTACTATGGGCGCTCTGTCCAGATCTCCTTGGATCCCTGTTTCTCTTTGGCTGCATTCCTCTCCTGACTTGGGTTTGCTTTGCTTGTAGGTTGTACCTGCACTTCTCTTAGGACGGCTGTCCTCAGGCGCCTGAAATGCCTTTACCCACATGCTGCAGAGTTCCTGGGAGCTAACTTCCCACCTTTCCAGCCCTTTCTTCAGCAGTGGCCCTTAGTCCATGAATAACTAAATGCCCAAGTACTTTGCCTGGAGTTAGATAACTGAGTTTAATTTATGTTCCTGTGACCCCTGCAGGAATAGACATGGGAGAGAGACATCACCTAAAATTCTATCCTTCCCTGTCTTTCCTGCTCTGCTTGCCTTCTGCAGTCCCTTACTAATCTCCCTTGGGAGCACTTCTCTAATAAATAAATCACTTTCACCCAAGTCACATCCCAATCTCAGAGTCTGCTTCTAGGGAACCCAACCTAAGACAGATATCTTCTTTTCTGCTTGCTGAAACATAATCTTGGCTATCAATTCAGAATTGCCAAAGTAATAGGTAAAAAGAGAGATATTTAAAAATAGGTAGATGACTTTTAATAAATTTATTTTGGATATTAAAATAGTCACAATAATTGTTGAGTTACAAATAAAATGAAGTAAATTAAATATTTCATTTTAGCTGCTCTTCATATCTTGACAAATTTTCCCCCCAAACTTCCCCCATTTCCACCTCAAACTGAGAATAAATCTTTGAGTGTGTTTACTAATTTTTCTTACATTAAATTTTGATTCTAATCAACATACAGAATTATACCCTGCTTTGTTGTACAAAGATGGTTATTTAATATATTTTAAAATAAATAGCAACCCCTTTCATGTTTTAAATTTCAAAAAGAAAAAAAAATAAAGGGAGGGAGGAAGGAAGGAAGGAAGAAAAAAAAGAAAGATGAAAGAAAACAATGAAAGGAAAGAAGTCAGGATTAAAATGGAAATTTCTCCTTTCTATTTTTACTTCCTTGTTAAAAGCTTGGTGAAGATTATTCCAAATTTTACATCCATATACAACACACACACATATGTGTGTGTATATAGGTATGTGTATATAATGGGATTTGTATTCTCACTTTTTATGAAACTTGTTTATATCACATATACAATTCTACAACTTGCTTCCTTTGATACAGGAACATGTTACTGAACTCTGTCAACATTTGAGGATGGAGATCTACCTCAATTTTTGTCAATAATAGTTGAAAGCTATTTTTCCTGTGAAACAGTCCTTCACTTCTTATCCTTGTGCATCTCTGTACGCGTATGTAGGAATGTTTTGTCCAGATGATAAAAAGCTAATAATGAACTTGCTTATTAGTAAGAAATATTTAAATCAGTATGTAATCCAGTGCATTTAGAAAAAATTGGCATTTCTTTTTTTTTTTTAAACATCTTTATTGAAGTATAATTGCTTTACAATGGTGTGTTAGTTTCTGCTTTATAACAAAGTTAATCAGTTATACATATGTTCCCATATCTCTTCCCTCTTGCATCTCCCTCCCTCCCACCCTCCCTATCCCACCCCTCTAGGTGGTCACAAAGCACTGAGCTGATCTCCCTGTGCTATGCAGCTGCTTCCCGCTAGCTAGCTATTTTACATTTGGTAGTGTATATATGTCCATGACACTCTCTCACCCTGTCACATCTCACCCCTCCCCCTCCCCATATCCTCAAGTCCATTCTTTAGTAGGTCTGTGTCTTTATTCCCATCTTGCCACTAGGTTCTTCATGACCTTTTTTTTTTTTTTTCCCTTAGATTCCATATATATGTGTTAGCATACTGTATTTGTTTTTCTCTTTCTGACTTACTTCACTCTGTATGACAGACTCTAACTCCATCCACCTCATTACAAATACCTCCATTTCATTTCTTTTTCTGGCTGAGTAATATTCCATTGTATATATGTGCCACATCTTCTTTATCCATTCATCCGATGATGGACACTTAGGTTGCTTCCATGTCCTGGCTATTGTAAATAGAGCTGCAATGAACAAAATTGGCATTTCTTGAATGCAGATCCCTAGTTTCTCACAAATACCTCCCTCACTAAAATCCCTGCTTCTTTCTCAAAATATTGTCTTGGTGTAAGTGGATGGGGGAAACTTATGCATCAACAATTAAGATGTTGATTGTTATCAGCAAATTGCCCTGCAACAGGTTGCACTAGTATGTATTCCAACTAATAGTTTCTATCACTGAGTACATCATTTTTTAATATTTGAAAAAATTTGCCAATCTGTATATTATTTTAAAGTCATTTATGGTGTTATTTGCCATATAGTTTTTTTTTTTACTTTAAAATTCTAGTTTTTAATTAAATTAAATGTTAATATTATTTAATTTTATTCATCACTTCTGGTTTTTGTTTCATTCTTGAATAGGTACACTTTATTCATTCAAATTTTATATATATATATTTTTTTCTTCTAGCATTTTGCAAGGTAGGCATCTACCATTTTTTTCACACCAAATGGTAACCTATTGTAGATATTCATTCTACTGAATAGGTCCATCCTCTGCGTTTTGATTTTGAATTATGTATTTTCTACTCAAGTATATATATGTCTGGGGAAAATTGTATATATAATTGTAGTAATATATATACATATGTATGTATGTGTATGTATGTGTGTGTGTATATATACACATATATATGTATAGACATGTATATATATATGTATGTGTGTATATTCATTCCAGGGTCCTACTCTGGTTCCCTGATGATGCATTCCCACTTCGGTGCTATACTGATGTAATTGCCTCAGCTTCCTGATGTGCTTCCATACGTAGTAAGGCAAGATCTCCGCCATTATGCTGCCATTTCAAGATTATTATAACTAACCTTGAACCTTTACCTTTCCTTCCTGCTTCTTTTGCATTATGAAGTCCCAGACCTCTTGGCAAAATCCACATGTTTTCTATCTTTATAATCTGATTCTAAAATCAAAACTTATTTGGAGATGTTTTATAAACTCTAGGAGATGTGAAAATGTAAACTGTGCACACCTTATAGGTAGTAGCATTTCTCATATAATTCTTACTCAACTTAGGTATAGGAAGGAAAACTGCAACGTTCCTATATTGTCTGTAACTATTTGTATTTGCCTCCTACAACTCGATCTTCAGATTATTAATAAAAATATATCCAATATGTAATCTAAGACATTTTCAAATTGCTTAGAGTATTTGAATATAATTCCCTACTCTCCCTCAAAGACTGCTCTACCCGAAACATCCCTGATTCTTTCTTAAAGACGGTGTTTGGGTACGAGGGGAAGGCGTGCTTCTGCTTCCTCTTGCCCTTCTTCCCTTACTCTGGCCTGCAGAGCAGTGCCCCTTGTCCTCGTGGAGCTGTCAGCCCTTCTGGCATTCAGGGCTGTAGTCAGCATCTTTTCTCCGGGTGCAGACAGGGCCATGTGATGCTTTCTGGCTACCTTAGCATCACTTGAGCTCTTGCTGGTGCTGTCCACCCTCTGATTGTCTGACTGTGAATCCCATTTAGCCTGTAGCTCTGGGAGCAGGGCCCCTGAGATGATCTCCTTTGTCCAGTGTCCCAGCCAAATGTTCAGCTGCTTTGGCTATGCCTTCTCCACAGTAGACCCAAGGGCAGGGAACCCAGGAAACTAACCGTCTGCAGCCCTCAGCTTTCACATGCCCGATTTCCACATGGAAGTGGGAGCAGCCTATTAATCCTCCAGATTTAATAAGTAGGTAAAGGCAAGAATCCCTGACCTCCATGGTTTCCTGAACTACGGAATGCACTTCCCCAGCTGGGACATCCACAGCATCTGTTCCCTTCATGCCTTCCTCTCCCCTGACCTCTCCATTGCACTACCTAAGTGGGCAGCGAAAATTGTTTTCCTTTTACTTTTCATCTTCTTGACTCCAACTGACTTTAATGAGGGACAGAAATATGTCCTTGTACATTATTCAGATTGAATTTCATGTAATGGCATCCTCCAGAAAAAACCATTGAATGATATGAGGATGGTCCCTCTTGGAATTGTACAACTTGGAGGCTTCGATCTCTACACAATGGTGGCTTCTTGCAGTGAGTCCAACTAGGTCAGTCACAGGAAGTGACTGAAAAAGAAGAAAGTAATTTAGCAAATCTTTTATGAGGACAATAGCCTGGTTTTCAAGGCCATTGTCCTACTGAATTGTGAAGGTCAGAAGTATCTCCTTTTGGCATTTCTTCTATAGTAAATTCTATCAGGCAGACAAATACCTTGAAAAAACTGGAAATAAGGTGAAAGCCAGGTGCTATAAAAAGTGTAGGAAAAATTACAGAATTTTTAAACATCATTCTCATTATTCATGTAGAACATGTAAGATGCAGTATTAGCATGAGAAGGAGAACACTGATCTCAAAGTCATTGTCACCCAGAGCCTCAGGTTTTATTTATAGAAGAGGGTATAGTATTACCTCTTCTACCTCTTCGTTGGATTTCAAAAGGAGCCTGAAAAGCAACATTTAAAAGCCTGTACCATTAATCATATCTCCAGCCATCTCCTTCTCCCTTTTGTATTTCATCTCAGAGACTGATTTTAACCACACATTAGAGGCAGGAACAGTTCAATTAAGATCAATTCATATTTCTGCAGCCACTAGAAGTTAAAGAGTGGCAGGAAAAAAAGAAATGAACAGGCTTTGAAAATTACCCAGTAACGGATATTGTGCTTGCAACATTCCATGTTTTCACTTAGTTAACATTCATAAGACTCATCTCCATTTGACAGATGAGGAAACTGAGGCTCACAGGAGTCTGGGAATGGTTTCAGCTTATGAGCTACCAAGCAGCAAAGATAGAGTTGAGTTCCAGCCATGACAAGCTTTGAGGCTATTCCTCTTTCCAAGTCACTTTGTACTACAAAGAGAATGTTTCAAAAATTTTTTTAAATGTACCTTCTTGCTCGTTAAAGAATAATGTAAGTGAGAGGTATGTGTGGGATGAATGTCACGCTGCTCTGTGGTTCAATGTCAGTAGGTTTTTGGCAATTCCAATTCCTGCAGGTTTTGCCATAATAATTTCAAGGTTAGGTGTTAAGAGTAAGTCAGTAAGTCAGACTGTGTTTTACAAGAATAAATATCTGTGGTTCTCTTAACTGCGGTTTACGGCTACCAGACACCATATTTTCTCATCTCCTTCCCCTCACATATACACAATACCAGTGTTTAAATTGCATGATGACCATGTTCACACTTTATTTTTTATTTAACCGTGGCTTAGATCTTAGTTATTTCCAGGGAAAAAGTGACACACATTTTAGGAACACCTAGGTAGATTTAGGAATGATGTATTGCTCATTCAACCTCATTTAATATTTAGCTTTACTTGGGATTTAATTTCCCTGTCGCTTCCAAGCACTTTGGGTGACTAGGACTATGCAATTTGTGCGTCCATGTCACATTTTATATTGATCCTTCTGACATTATGTATCATGCTTCATGTTTTTATTATATCTTATCAGACCTGATCTTATCATAGGATGTTTCATTTTCTCTTATAACTAAGATTTACTGTACCCAAGGGTTCTCAAATTTTAGAGGCTATTTCATTTTAATTTTGTGTCATTTTTTGAAATGAGCTCCATAATATATATGTAGCTTTGACTTGCTTCAAATTGAAGTTTATCATTAATCTCCTTTTGAAAGTGGGCCCAGCTTACTGACACCGGGTAAACGGTTACTTGAACAATGAATTGCAATGTCGTATTTACATCCTAAAAGTAAGAATATTTTGTAAAAAAAAAAAATTGCAGACACAAAAGGAAACAATGTTATTATGTTACCTGTGTCATGTTCCTTAAATGCCATATAAATTCCATTATTATTTGAATTAATTCCTAGCAGGGTTTTTTTTTTTTTGTAGGACAAGCGTCCTCATTCGCCTCTGAACTCTTTGCAGACAGAGCATGGCTTTTCCAAAGTTTAGGAGCTGCTGAAATGAGACTATTTATAAATTTAATAGATATATTTGTAGCTCTATTTTTAAGGCCCTTGTGGAAATAATTTCCAATGAAGACACTGCTTTTTAGCTAGCATGTGGAGCCATAAGAGTCACCTGCTTTAAAACAATGGCAGAATTTAAAAATAGGTACATTAGAAGGTGAAATAGTCATGTTCACAACAAACTTTTTCTCCTATGACTTCAGAATTCCATTTCTAGGAATTTAAAACCTAAAGGAATCAGAGACACTTAATGAAGTATTAAGAAGTTCCTTGTGGTCTTTTTATAGTACCAAAAACATGGGAAACAATCAAAATATCCAATAACAGAAAACTGGTAAGGTACGGATTTTCCATAATAAGCTCCACAGTCCTTAAAAATTAACGACGAGTTTGATGATAAGAAATTATGTGGGGAAAGGTGTACAAAGTCAGGTTAAAAAATACAACATAAAACAACAAAGTAAAATATGAAAAATAAAACTGTCTACAGTTATGATGCCAATTTAACAAACACATTAAAGGCAAACAAAATGTGGGTAGCTGGTGGTCATTCATTTTGCACTTTGAATTTGCTGATAACAGTCCAGAGAGGACAAAAGTGTACACTATAAAAGTTACTAGAATTTAAAGTTTTCTATCACATTGACAACTTGTAGGCAGGAATTTCTGTTTCAATGGTATTAGTAATATATGAAATTTATTTCCTTATTGTTTGAATTGTTCAAATTTTAATTTTAGTGATATTCTATTTTGAAGTTATATATTGACAAATAAGAGGTTTTATTTTAATTTTACACAGATTATGGGATTATGTAATTGATCAGGAAATGATTAGCATATGCAGTCTTTAGATATACTATTATATTTTTTAGTTTTTAAAATGTTTCTCTGTATACCCTGAATATAATGTTAATATTTTGATGAGTATTAGTATATAATTTACTACTTAAGTTGTTTTGGATTGGGCTTTTTTTTTTTTTTTTTTGGCACCCAGACTCAGTGCACCAACTAGATTTGGAGAGCTTGACTATTTCAGCTGGGTGATGTGGTCCAGTAGAGTCATCATCCAAACTTTAACTCTCTATTTTATTCTTTTTTTTTTTTTTAACATCTTTATTGGAGTATAATTGCTTTACAATGGTGTGTTAGTTTCTGCTTTATAACAAAGTGAATCAGTTATAAATATACATATGTTCCCATATCTCTTCCCTCTTGCATCTCCCTCCCTCCAACCCTCCCTATCCCACCCCTCTAGGTGGTCACAAAGCACAGAGCTGATCTCACTGTGCTATGCAGTTGCTTCCCACTAGCTATCTATTTTATGTTTGGTAGTGTATATATGTCCATGCCACTCTCTCACTTTGTCACATCTTACCTTTCCCCCTCCCCATAGCCTCAAGTCCATTATCTAGTAGGTCTGTATCTTTATTCCCGTCTTGCCATTAGGTTCTTCATGGCCTTTTTTTTTTCTTCCCTTAGATTCCATATATATGTGTTAGCATACTGTATTTCTTTTTCTCTTTCTGACTTACTTCACTCTGTATGACAGACCCTAACTCCATCCACCTCACTACAAATAAATCCATTTCGTTTCTTTTTATGGCTGAGTAATATTCCATTGTATATATGTGCCACATCTTCTTTATCCGTTCATCCGATGATGGACACTTAGGTTGCTTCCATGTCCTGGCTATTGTAAATAGAGCTGCAATGAACATTTTGGTACATGACTCTTTTTGAATTATGGTTTTCTCAGGGTATATGCCCAGTAGTGAGATTGCTGGGTCGTATGGTAGTTCTATTTTTAGTTTTTTAAGGAACCTCCATACTGTTCTCCATAGTGGCTGTATCAATTTACATTCCCACCAACAGTGCAAGTGGGTTCCCTTTTCTCCACACCCTCTCCAGCATTTATTGTTCCTAGATATTTTGATGATGGCCATTCTGACTGGTGTGAGATGATATCTCATTGTAGTTTTGATTTGCTTTTCTCTAATGATTAATGATGTTGAGCATTCTTTCATGTGTTTGTCGGCAATCTGTATATCTTCTTTGGAGAAATGTCTATTTAGGTCCTCTGCCCATTTTTGGATTGGGTTGTTTGTTTTTTGATATTGAGCTGCATGAACTACTTGTAAATTTTGGAGATTAATCCTTTGTCAGTTGCTTCATTTGCAAATATTTTCTCCCATTCTGAGGGTTGTCTTTTGGTCTTGTTTATGGTTTCCTTTGCTGTGCAAAAGCTTTTAAGTTTCATTAGGTCCCATTTGTTTATTTGTGTTTTTATTTCCATTTCTCTAGGAGCCAGGTCAAAAAGGATCTTGCTGTGATTTATGTCATAGAGTGTTCTGCCTATGTCTTCCTATAAGATTTTGATAGTGTCTGGCCTTACATTTATGTCTTTAATCCATTTTGAGTTTATTTTTGTGTATGGTGTTAGGGAGTGTTCTAATTTCATACTTTTACATGTACCTGTCCAGTTTTCCCAGCACCACTTATTGAAGAGGCTGTCATTTCTCCACTGTATATGCTTGCCTCCTTTATCAAAGATAAGGTGACCATACGTGTGTGGGTTTATCTCTGGGCTTTCTATCCTTTTCCATTGATCTATGTTTCTGTTTTTGTGCCAGTACCATACTGTCTTGATTACTGTAGCTTTGTAGTATAGTCTGAAGTCAGGGAGCCTGATTCCTCCAGCTCCATTTTTCGTTCTCAAGATTGCTTTGGCTATTCAGGGTCTTCTGTGTTTCCATACAAATTGTGAAATTTTTTGTTCTAGTTCTGTGAAAAATGCCAGTGGTAGTTTGATAGGGATTGCATTGAATCTGTAGATTGCTTTGGGTAGTAGAGTCATTTTCACAATGTTGATTCTTCCAATCCAAGAACATGGTATATCTCTCCATCTGTTTGTATCATCTTTAATTTCTTTCATCAGTGTCTTATAATTTTCTGCGTACAGGTCTTTTGTCTCCTTAGGTAGGTTTATTCCTAGATATTTTATTCTTTTTGTTGCAATGGTAAATGGGAGTGTTTTCTTAATTTCACTTTCAGATTTTTCACCATTAGTGTATAGGAATGCAAGAGATTTCTGTGCATTAATTTTGTATCCTGCTGCTTTACCAAATTCATTGATTAGCTCTAGTAGTTTTCTGGTGGCATCTTTAGGATTCTCTATGTATAGTATCATGTCATCTGCAAGTAGTTACAGCTTTACTTCTTCTTTTCCGATTTGTATTCCTTTTATTTCTTTTTCTTCTCTGATTGCTGTGGCTAACACTTCCAAAACTATGTTGAATAATAGTGGTGAGAGTGGGCAACCTTGTCTTGTTCCTGATCTTAGTGGAAATGGTTTCAGTTTTTCAACATTGAGGACGATGTTGGCTGTGGGTTTGTCATATATGGCCTTTATTATGTTGAGGAAAGTTCCCTCTGTGCCTGCTTTCTGCAGGGCTTTTATCATAAATGGGTGTTGAATTTTGTCGAAAGCTTTCTCTGCATCTATTGAGATGATCATATGGTTTTTCTCCTTCAATTTGTTAATATGGTGTATCACATTGATTGATTTGTGTATATTGAAGAATCCTTGTATTCCTGGAATAAACCCCACTTGATCATGGGGTATGATCCTTTTAATGTGCTGTTGGATTCTGTTTGCTAGTATTTTGTTGAGGATTTTTGCATCTGTGTTCATCAGTGATATTGGCCTGTAGTTTTCTTTCTTTGTGACATCTTTGTCTGGTTTTGGTATCAGGGTGATGGTGGCCTCGTAGAATGAGTTGGGGAGTGTTCCTCCCTCTGCAATATTTTGGAAGTTTGAGAAGGATAGGTGTTAGCTCTTCTCTAAATGTTTGATAGAATTCGCCTGTGAAGCCATCGGTCCTGAGCTTTTGTTTGTTGGAAGATTTTTAATCACAGTTTCAATTTCAGTGCTTGTGATTGGTCTGTTCATATTTTCTATTTCTTCCTGGTTCAATCTCGGCACATTGTGCATTTCTAAGAATTTGTCCATTTCTTCCAGGTTGTCCATTTTATTGGCATAGAGTTGCTTGTAGTAATCTCTCATGATCCTTTGTATTTCTGCAGTGTCAGTGGTTACTTCTCCTTTTTCATTTCTAACTCTATTGATTTGAGTCTTCTCCCTTTTTTTCTTGATGAGTCTGGCTAATGGTTTATCAATTTTGTTTACCTTCTCAAAGAACCAGCTTTTAGTTTTATTGATCTTTGCTATTGTTTCCTTCATTTCTTTTTCATTTATTTCTGATCTGATCTTTATTATTTCTTTCCTTCTGCTAACTTTGGGGTTTTTTTGTTCTTCTTTCTCTAATTGCTTTAGGTGGAAGGTTAGGTTGTTTATTCGAGATGTTTCCTGTTTCTTGAGGTAGGCTTGTATTGCTATAAACTCCCCTCTTAGAACTGCTTTTGCTGCATCCCATAGGTTTTGGGTCATCGTGTCTCCATTGTCATTTGTTTCTAGGTATTGTTAGATTTCCCCTTTGATTTCTTCAGTGACCACTTCGTTATTAAGTAGTGTATTGTGTAGCCTCCATGTGTTTGTATTTTTTACAGATCTTTTCCTGTAATTGACATCTAGTCTCCTAGCTTTGTGGTCGGAAAAGATACTTGATACGATTTCAATTTTCTTAAATTTACTAAGGCTTGATTTGTGACCCAAGATATGATCTATCCTGGAGAATGTTCCATGAGTACTTGAGAAAAATGTATATTCTGTTGTTTTGGGGTGGAATGTCCTATAAATATCAATTAAGTCCATCTTGTTTAATGTATCATTTAAAGCTTGTGTTTCCTCATTTATTTTCATTTTGGATGATCTGTCCATTGGTGAAAGTGGGGTGTTAAAGTCCCCTACTATGATTGTGTTACTGTCGATTTCCCCTTTTATGGCTGTTAGTATTTGCCTTATGTATTGAGGTGGTCCTATGTTGGGTGCATAAATATTTACAATTGTTATATCTTCTTCTTGAATCGATCCCTTGATCATTATATAGTGTCCTTCTTTGTCTCTTGTAGTAGTCTTTATTTTAAAGTCTATTTTGTCTGATATGAGAATTGCTACTCCAGCTTTCTTTTGATTTCCATTTGCATGGAATATCTTTTTCCATCCCCTCACCTTCAGTCTGTATGTGTCCCTAGGTCTGAAGTGGTTCTCTTGTAGACAGCCTATATACGGGTCTTGTTTTTGTATCCATGCAACCAGTCTGTGTCTTTAGTTGGGAGCATTTAATCCATTTACATTTAAGGTAATTATCGATATGTATGTTCCTATTCCCATTTTCTTAAATGTTTTTGGTTTGTTATTGTAGGTGTTTTCCTTCTCTTGTGTTTCTTGCCTAGAGAAGTTCCTGTAGCATTTGTTGTAAAGCTGGTTTGGTGGTGCTGAACTCTCTCAGCTTTTGCTTGTCTGTAAAGGTTTTAATTTCTCCATAAAATCTAAATGAGATCCTTGCTGGGTAGAGTAATCTTGGTTGTAGGTTTTTCCCTTTCATCACTTTAATTATGTCTTGCCACGCCCTTCTGGCTTGCAGAGTTTCTGCTGAAAGATCAGCTGTTAACCTCATGGGGATTCCCTTGTATGTTATTTGTTGTTTTTCCCTTGCTGCTTTTAATATTTTTTCTTTGCATTTAATTTTTGATAGTTTGATTAATATGTGTCCTGGCGTGTTTCTCCTTGGATTCCTGTATTGGACTCTCTGTGCTTCCTGGACTTGATTGACTATTTCCGTTCCCATATTAGGGAAATTTTCAACTATAATGTGTTCAAATATTTTCTCCGTCCCTTTCTTTTTCTCTTCTTCTTCTGGGACCCCTATAAGTCGAATGTTGGTGTGTTTAATGTTGTCGCAGAGGTCTCTGAGACTGTCCTCAATTCTTTTCATTCCTTTTTCTTTATTTTGCTCTGCAGTAGTTATTTCCACCATTTTATCTTCCAGGTCCCTTATCCATTCTTCTTCCTCAGTTATTCTGCTACTGATTCCTTCTAGAGTATTTTATTTTCATTTATTGTGTTGTTCATCATTGTTTGTTTGCTCTTTAGTTCTTCTAGGTCCTTATTAAATGTTTCTTGTATTTTCTCCATTCTATTTCCAAGATTTTGGATCATTTTTACTATCATTATTCTGAATTCTTTTTCAGGTAGACTGCCTATTTCCTCTTTATTTGTTTGGTCTGGTGGGTTTTTACCTTGCTCCATCATCTGCTGTGTGTTTCTTTGTCTTCTCATTTTGCTTAACTTACTGTGTTTGGGGTCTCCTTTTTGCAGGCTGCAGGTTAGTAGTTCCCATTGTTTTTGGTGTCTGTCCCCAGTGGCTAAGCTTGGTTCAGCGGGTTGTATAGCCTTCCTGGTTGAGGGGACTAGTGCCTGTTTTATGGTGGATGAGGCTGGATCTCGTCTTTCTGGTCGGCAGGACCACGTTCGGTGGTGTGCTTTGGGTTGTCCGTGACCTTATTATGATTGTAGTCAGCCTCTCTACTAATGGGTGGGGTTGTGTTCCTGTCTTGCTAGTTGTTTGGCATAGGATGTCCAGCACTGTAGCTTGCTGGTCGTTGAGTGGAGCTGGGTCTTGGCGTTGAGATGCCGATCTCTGAGAGTGCTTTCGCCATTTGATATTACGTGCAGCAGGGAGGTCTCTGGAGGACCAATGTCCTGAACTCAGCTCTCCCACCTCTGAGGCACGTGCCTGACACCCGGCTGGAGCACCAAGACCCTGTGAGCCACACAGCTCAGAAGAAAAGGGAAAAAGAAAGAAAGAGAGAGAGAGAGGTGGGGGGGGGGAGGGAGGGAGGGAGGAAATAAAATAGAATAAAGTTATTAAAATAAAAAATATTAAAAATAAGAGATTCAAAAGTAATAAAAAATAGAACAAAAAAAGGAAGAAAGAAAGAACAGAGCAACCAAACCAAAAAACAAACCCACCAATGATAACAAGTCCTAAAAACTATACTAAAAGAAAAAAAAAAAAAGTACAGACAGAACCCTAGGACAAATGGTAAAAGCAAACCTATACAGACAAAATCACACAAAGAAGCATACCCATACACAGTCAAAAAAGGAGAAAAAGGAAAAATATATATATATCGTTTCTCCCAAAGTCCACGGCCTCAATTTTGGGATGATTCATTGTCTCTTCAGGTATTCCACAGATGCAAGGTACATCAAGTTGATTGTGGAGATTTAATCTTCTGCTCGTGAGGCTGCTGGGAGAGATTTCCCTTCTCTTCTTTGTTCACACAGCTCCTGGGGTTCAGCTTTGGATTTGGACCCGCCTCTGCGTGTAGGTCACCTGAGGGCGTTTGTTCCATGCTCAGATAGGACGGAGTTAAAGGAGCAGCTGCTCCGGGGGCTCTGGCTCACTCAGGCGGGGGGGAGGGAAGGATACGGATGCGGGGCGAGCCTGCAGCAGCAGAGGCCGGCGTGACGTTGCACCAGCCTGAGCCATGCTGTGCGTTCTCCCGGGGAAGTTGTCCCTGGATCACGGGACCCTGGCCGGGCGGGCTGCACAGGCTCCCGGGAGGGGAGGTGTGGGTAGTGACCTGTGCTCGCACACAGGCTTCTTGGTGGCGGCAGCAGCAGCCTTAGCGTCTCGTGCCCGTCTCTGGGGTCCGCGCTGATACCCTTGGTTCGTGCCCGTCTCTAGAGCTCATTTAGGCAGTGCTCTGAATTCCCTCTCCTTGCGCACCCTGAAACAATGGTCTCTTGCCCCTTCGGCAGCTCCAGACTTTTTCCCGGACTCCCTCCCGGCTAGCTGTGGCGCACTAGCCCCCTTCAGGCTGTGCTCACGCCACCAACCCCAGTCCTCTCCCTGGGAACCGACCTCAGAAGCCCGAGCCTCAGCTCCCAGCCCCCGCCCGCCCCAGCGGGGGAGCAGACAAGCCTCTTGGGCTGGTGAGCGCTGGTCGGCACCGATCCTCTGTGCGGGAATCTCTGCGCTTTGCCCTCCGCACCCCTGTTGCTGCGCTCTCCTCTGTGACTCTGATGCTTCCCACCCACCCTCCACTCCCACCCCCTGTCTCCGCCACTGAAGGGCCTTCCTAGTGTGTGGAAATCTTTCCTCCTTCACAGCTCCCTCCCAGAGGTGCAGGTCCCGTCCCTATTTTGTCTCTGTTTTTCTTTTTTCTTTTGCCCTCCCCAGGTATGTGGGGAGTTTCTTGCCTTTTGGTAGGTCTGAGGTCTTCTGCCAGCGTTCTGTAGGTGTTCTTTAGGAGTTGTTCCACATGTAGATGTATTTCTGATGTGTTTGTGGGGAGGAAGGTGATCTCTATGTCTTACTCTTCCGCCATCTTGAAGTAAAAGGGACTTGTTTTATATTTTGAAGAAAATCTTTTACTTGAAAAATAAACTTAGTAGAAACAATACAAAACATTAATTATAATTTTTATTTTACTGAAGAGATTTCCTAAAGTAGTGGTTTTGAAACTTGGCACAGAACAGAGTCTGGAGGGTACAGATTCCTGGGCTTCATCCCAGCCTACTGTGTCAGAAATCCTGGAAATGGGCCCAGGTATTCACGTTTCTTCCAAGTGTCCAGAATGAGAACCTCTGGAACTAGAACAGAGGTGGTACAGTGTAACAGCTGAGAGAATTGGGTTGGGTATTTGACAGACCTGGATTTGAATTCCAATTCTGCCATGAGTTAACTGTAACTGTACAACTTCGAAGAATTTATGTGTTCCCTCTAAGCCTTGACTTTTTATCTCTAAAATGAGGCTAATTATTTCAATTGTGAGGGTGGATGAAACAATGCTTCTATGGCATGTAGCACCACACTTAGGCATAGTGTAAGCACTCAAGAATAATGTTAATTAAAAACAAAAATAAAAAGTGCTAAAATAAAAATCTAATAAATTTCATACCAGTTACTGTTAGCCTTGTATGATGATAATGAAAATCAACAGAAGATTTAAATTATCCCGGGTCAATTTATATACAGTTTTCAGGTTCTCATCGCTGAAGGGAGAAAAAGTCTCCATCATCTTCTACTCTCCGGGGCATACTTTCAAAGGACATCATTTTCTATCAGAAATCACTCTCCCCCCTTTTTTTGGTTTAATTAAAAGGGATTGAATTTCAAGAGTCGCCACTGCTATACTGCTCTCAAAAACAAAAACAAACAAAAATCACCTTATGTTCTTTGACGGGAAGAAAGGAAGGGGAGATTAGAAAGGTTAAATATCTGAGGACATGTACCCTCATCTCAGGTGCTCAGGTCAGGGTTGACCCCCGTGAGACCCCAGGTAGTGCCGGGAAGTACAAGAAAATTTCTGGAGGCAGCCAGGGGGCGCAACGAGCTGAATTCCAGCCAGCCTTCTAACTGGCAGGAAAAAAAAAAAATAGTAAGAGGCAAACCCTTGTGAAATCATGATAGGGGAATCTAAATTGAGTTTTTGTATCCTGGAGCTTTTATAGATGACAAATCAATAAAGTGCATATTATCTGGTATTAACAATCTAGAAGATACATATTGTAACTATTTAACAACAGGATGACTGAATATTTCTTTTTCTAAAAGCATTATTTATTTTGTACTCACTTTCTATTTTATAACTTTTCCCTCAGGAAGAAATAACATAATTTTCAAAATTATTTGAAGTTTACTTTTAAACAGAGAAATGAGTTGTGTTATACTTCTGGCTGTTTTAAGGATGAATTGTGGTTGGCAGTTGAGTCAGGGATATTAATTTGGAGGCCATTAGGGTATTTTGGGTAGACTAGTCTTGGTATGGGTGTTTTTGTGAATTTTTCTTTACTGAAATTATATTTTATTTATGTCAAGTCAAATATATGGAGGACAGAGGTTGTCATGTATTTAAATCATTTGTTATTTATGTTAGTCATTCTTAGTTCATGAGGGCAGGGAAATGGGTGAGGTGTATTTGTGTTTTTGTTTGTTTTTTCCTACTGCTCTGCTACCGGTGGTTAAAGCAGTGCCTGGCTTCGAGTAGGCTCTCAATAAATGTGTTGAACATTGGACACAGGACATCAATAAGATATGTATACAGTGGCAAATGAAGATACCTCCACCCTTTTCTATGTGAAAAAACTCAGAAACCGAAAGAGACTGAAACACAAAGTAGCAGATACCTGAACACCTCAAATCACAAAAAACCAAAAATGATTAGGAAGGAGTGCCATGGGAAGAAAGGATCTGATTGGGGGCGGGGGAGGGGGAGTGGGTGGTGGGAGGGCACTAAAGGGAAGCCCTGTTGCAGCAGAATGCAGCAGAAGCCCCTGTATCCAGTGTATACCAAGGGGCCAAAATAGCAATATTTTGTAACAAAAGATCAAGATGCACAGTTTACAAAGCTTCCTGATTTATAAGCTTGATAGCGTAGAACTGCAGGGATTGGAGGGTAGGGGGAGTTGAATTAGGTAACACATGTCATTTTTGCTGGGAGTCTTCTGTATGTGAGGTAAGGTCTAGGAGAAAGATAGGGGGGCGTAAAGGCTAAGCTACCCCCGTCTCTCTCTTTGTCTCTGTCTCTCTCTCGCTCTGGCACTGGCTCTCTTTCTCTCTCTTGTCATAATAATCTCCACTCTGAACCAGAGCCGTTGTAGCTCTGGCCTCTCTCTATTATAAAGTCCTGAAAAAAGTCCTGGCCTAGGAAGGACTTACCTAATTCAAAGTGAACAATATTACAAAAGAACCAACATGTCTATGTAAAGATATGTTGGTTGGGGAGGAGGGGTGGGGGATGGAGCCTGAAAAGCAAAAGGCACACAGAGAGCACACATGAGGAAAGTGTTGTAACGGGGAGCGTGGGTACTGTGACTAAGTATATTGCTACGGATTCAAATGCAGGGACACCGGTTTGATTGCACTTTGCAGATATTGCATTTCTTACACATTGAAGTTTTGTGGTAACCCTGCATCGAACAAGTCTATTGTTGCCATTTTTTTCCAATAGCATTTGCTTACTTCGTGTTTCTGTGAACATTTTGGTAACTCTTACAATATTTCAAACTTTTTCATTATTATATTTGTTATGGTGATCTGTGATCAGTGACCTTTGACGTTACTATTGCTTTGGGGCACCACAAACCCACCTGTATAAGAAGGCAAACTTAATCAATTAATGTTTTGTGTGTTCTGACTGATCCACTGACCGGCCATTCTCCATCTCTCTCCCTCTCCTCAGGCCTCTCTATTCCCTGAGACACAACTATATTGAAATTAGGCCAGTTAATAACCCTACAATAGCCTCTGAGGGCTCAAGTGAAGACTGATATGCCTCTCACCTTAAATCAAAAGCTAGAAATGATTAGCCTCAGGGAGGAAAGCATGTTGACAGCTGAGATAGGGCAAAAGCTAGACATATTGTGCCAAACGGTCAAGTGTGAATGCAAAGGAAAAGTTCTTGAAGGAAATTAAAAGTGCTACTCCAGTGACACAAAAGATAAGACAGTGAAACAGCCTTATTGCTGCTTTGTAGAAAGTTTTAGTGGTCTGGATAGGAGATCAAACCAGCCACAACATTCCCTTAAGCTAAAACCTAATCCAGAGAAAGACCCTAACTCTCTTTAATTCCATGAAGGTTGAGAGAGGTGAGGAAGCTGCAGAAGAAAAATTTGAAGCTATCCGAGGTTGGTTCATGAGGTTGAAGGAAAGAAAACCGTCTCCGTGACTTAAGAATACAAGGTGAAGCAGCACGTGCTGATACAGAGCTGTAGCAAGTTATCCAGAAAATCTGGCAAAGATAATTAATTAAGATGTCTTCACTAAACAACAGATTTTCAATGAAGACAAAACAGCCTTATCTTGGAAGAAGATGCCTTCTAGCGCTTTCACAGTTAGAGAGGAGAAGTCAGTGCTTGGCTTCAAAGCTTCAAAGCACTGGCTGATTCTCTTGTTAGGGGCTAACGCAGCTGCTGACTTTAAGTTGAAGTCAGTTCTCATTTACCATTTTGAAAGTCCTAGGACCCTTAAGAATTATGCTAAATAAACTCTGCCTGTGCTCTATAAATGGAACAACAAAGCATAGATGACAGGAAATCTGTTGACAACAGGTTTTACTGAATATTTTAAGCCCAGTGTTGTGACCTACTGCTCAGAAAGAAAGATTCCTTTCAAAGTATTGCTGCTTATTAACAATGCACCTGGCCACCCTAGAGCTCTGATGGAGATGTACAACAAGATTCACGTTGTTTTCATTCCTCCTAAGGCGATGTCTATTCTGTAGCCTGTGGATCAAGGAGTAATTTTGACTTTCAAGACTTATTATTTAAGAAATACTTTTTGTAAGGCTCTAACTGCCGTAGATAGTGATTCCTCTGATGAATATGGACGAAGTCAATTGAAAACTTCCTGGAAAAGATTCACCATTCTAGATGCCATTAAGAGTATTTGTGATTCATGGGAAGAGGTCAAAATATCAGCGAAGGAGTTGATTCGAGCCCATGGATGACTTTGAAGTGTTCAAGACTTCAGTAGAGGAAGAAACTACAGATGTGGTGGAAATAGCAAGAGAACTATAATTAGAGGTGGAAGCTGCAGATGTGACTGAATTGCTGCAATCTCATGAGAAGTTGCTTCTTATGACTGAGCAAAGAAAGTGGTTTTTTGCGATGGAATCTACTCCTAGTGAAGATGCTGTGAAGACTGTTGAAATGACAGCAAAGGATTTAGAATATTACATCGACTTAGTGATAAAGCAGTGACAGGGTTTAAAAGGATTGATTTTGAAAAAAGTTCTACTGTGGGTAAAATGCTATCAAATAGCACTGCATGCTACAGAGAGATCATTCATGAAAGGAAGCGGTAATTGATGTGGCGTACTTAATCGTTGTCTTATTTTAAGACATAGCCACGGCCACCCCAGGCTTCAGCATCCACCACCCTGATCAGTCAGCAGCCATCCACATGGAGGCAAGACCCTCCACCCAGCAAAAAGATGACAACTTGCTGGAGGCTCAGAGGATGGTTCGCAATAAAGTGTTTTTTAATTAAGGTACATACATTGTTTTTTTAGACATAATGCTGTTGCACACTTAATAGATTACAGTATAGTGTAAGCATAACCTTTATATGCACCGGAGAACCAAAAAAATTTGTGTGGCTAGCTTTATTGAGATATTTGCTTTATTGCTTTGGTCTAGAACTGAACCTGTGATATCTCCAAAGTGTGAAAAGCCCTTTAAAAAATTTGATACAGGGATATGATTTCAGGTAAGAAATTATAATCACGTTCCAACAGAAACAGATGATAACTGAGTTGGCAGAGCTTAGGAAGGAACACAACCAAGCCAACAAAACGCCTTAGGGACAGTTTAAAACACAGTAAAGATTATGGAAACCAAGACAGTGAACACACAGACTGGAAACTGATAATATAGTAAATAGGGTTATAGGAAAAAAGGATAGATACTGAAAACAAAGCAGTGCCAATATATCAATACATTTCGTATCCTTGAATAAAAAAACCCTCCTACTAAGGTTGGAACTGAAAACATCTTCTAGAGTATCATTCAAGAATCCATTTTTGAAACAAAAGAAGAATTGAAACCATATCATGCCTCAACAAAAATCAGTAAGGTATAGTTAAAACTGAAACACAACCTAGTAAAGTTATGAATTTTAAAGATAAGAATATAATTCTTTGGGCATTCCAGCAAAAAGGTCAAATAACTTATAAGGTAGAGATATCAGGCTGGCCTTAAGGATCACAACAATATATACCATTAGAAAGCAGTAGAGGGATAAATTCACAACCCTCCAGGAAATAAAGTGTGAGCAAAATGTTACACCTAGACAGATTGTTGAACTAGAAAGGCAACAGCAGGCAGGTACTTTTGATCATGCAAGCATTACAAGAATATATTTCCTATATATGTACCTTGAAGAAACTGTTAAAAGATAAACCTCAGTTGAACACTAGTTGAATAGAGAAACTGTAACAGGAGGAGAGAAGTGAGCCTAAAATTCATTTAACTTGAAAACTAAGGAAGAAACAACTCCTGGAATCACATTTTCAGTCTATAATGTGAATAAATGACAACAAAGAAAAAATACAACTAATGAAAGTTGAGAGGGAAATTAGATGTTTGTGTAAGAATATCAGTTATTTCATCTTTTATAATCAGAAGTCTAAAAGTCTCATTTATATATGATAACTCAAACAGTTGGGACTGAGTATAGTTTAAGTTGTAAAGTAAGCATTAGAAGAAATAATACTTATAGGAGTACATACTAAGCTGGTGTTGGAGAAAAGGAATTGGAGATTTATTAAACCATAGTTGTCCCTAGTGTCTACAAAATAGAAGATTAAACATAAATTATGTTGTAGGTATAAAATAAAACACTAATATGTCCCAAAACAGGATAGAAAGTTTCCAAAGCATAGTAAGCTACCCAACCCACACAGAATGAAGCAAAGAATTATACAGAACTTAGAAAAAATAAAGCAATAAAAGAGGAAACATAACATGTGATGCTGGAATGAATATAAATCCTATATTTTTAATATAAATGGCATACACTTACTGAAAGAAAAGAGTCTCAGTCTCTATTACAAAGCAAAAGCCAAGTAGTGCTGTATATATGTGATAAATCTAAATCAGAAAGATTAAAAGTAAAAGGATTGTAACACCATACTGAGCTTACACATATGAAAAATAAGGTTTGTGCTCTTAATATAGGCAAAGATAAATCAGGGCAAAAAGCATTGATTGTGATAGAGAAGGTGTTGTGAGTTGAATTGTGCCCAGATACATTCACGTCCTAACCCTCTCCGTGTGAATGTGTGACCTTATTTGGAAATCGGGTCTTGCAGATGTAATCAAATTAAGATGAGGTCGTACTGGATTAGGGTGGGCTCTGATGCAGTCACTGGTGTTCTTATATGAGAGATTCTTGGACAAAGACACACATGGAGGGAGATGGATGTGTGAAGATGGAGGAGGAGATTGACGTTATCCCACCACAAACCAAGCAACACCAGAGATTGCTGGCATCTGCCAGAAGTTAGGAAGAAGCCGGGAAGGATCCTCCCCTAGAGTCTTCAGAGAGAACATGGCCTTGTGGACACCTTAATTTTGGACTTCTAGCCTCCCATACTGAAAGACAGTAAATTAATTTTGTTCTAAATGACCAAGTTTACGATACGTTGTTGCAGCAGCCCTAAGAAGCTAATAATATGCAAGGGAAACAAAATTTCAGTTAATGTAGTTCATAAAAAATACAGTAAACAATGAAAAACTAGACAAAACACTTTGGTTATAGGAGGGAGTAATTTATCTATCTCAGGCCATGAAAGATCAGGTGTACAAAAGGTAAGTGACTAAATGGCAAATTGGTGAAGTCGATATAATTTAAATGGAACAGTATCTAGACCCTGTGCCAATTAAATATTTATTAAAAGAAGAAATTCTAAATATAGACCTATTATAGACAACTATGTCTAACCCCAATGCAGTTAAACTAGAAATGAAGATCAAAATTCGAAATAATGGCTGACCACCTGGTAAAATAAATGAGAGAGAGCAAGAGGGAGAGAAAAAATAGGTAACATAGGTAGATGGGTATTGATAGACGGAGAGAGAGAGAAATCAGGAGAGCATGTTTCTTAATTTAGATCAGCAAAGAAATCAAAATAAAAAAGTCAGGATATATAAAAAATAATGACAAAGAAAACACTATATAAGGGAACGTATGAGATACAACTAAAAGAGTGCTCAGAAAAAATATATGTAACCTCAAATGTTTATATTGTAAACAGGTGGAATGAAAGTCAATGCTTTGGACACTTAAATCAAAAAATAGAAAATTAATATATGCATATGCAAGTATGTATTCCCCCAACGCCTATATTTGGCCTATTGGAAAAATATTATAACTCTCCACTGAAGCTAAGAAGAAGACAAGAATGTCCTCTGTCAAAAATATAAATGTGGCATTAAAAATTGGGAAGAACCAGATAATGTTATCATTATTTGCAAAAGATCTGACATAATGGAACGATGCAAGAGAGTCAGCTGGGACTCAGAATGCTGCCTGGGAGCAAAATTAATATACAAAAGTCAATAGCCTTGTTAGATACAAACAACTCTATTTTAAAGTGGCAGAAAATACTTCATTTATAATAGAATTGTTTTCTAAACTGCAGTTATTAAATCACAGTTTTCTGCAGGCTTACCTATTTATATTTGAAACAGAACTTTTGAATTTGCCCATTTACATAGGTCAGCTAATAAATCCTCCAGATATTTAATTTGTACACCAGATATATCTAACCCAGAGGCTCCGGTCTATCTTGATTTAACTTGTTACTGTATTTCTTTATTTTAGAATAGCCTCACTATTTACTGCAAAGACTGTAGTTTTCATTAAAATCCCATCTTGGACCTTGTTATTCCCTCAGTAGATATTTGCTTGAGCTCTGGATGTATGCAATACGGGTCATATTTGTATAGAAAATAGTGGAAGAGAGAACTACATGTAAATGTCATGTTCTGAAGTGCCTTATAATCCTCTGATATTTTTCTGTAATGTAAAATATTTATTTACATTTATGTTCAACTTACGTTTATTGAGGGACAGACATTGGGATATAAAAATAAATTAGCCGTGGTCACTGATAATCTCAAAGGGTAGAGAGACACACATTAATGATTAATGATAATACAATGTGGCAAATGAATTTATAGAAAGACTTACATGAGCAAAGAGGCAGAACATACACTCCCATCTGGAGAGTAGAAAAGGGGGAACCTTGCTGGAGATGGTGACTGAGTCTGAAGAGCTGGATTGGACTTAACTAGGGTAAAGACAGAATATTGCAGAGTGGTAGAGCACTAGTATTGAAGCCCAGAATCTAAAACTTACTAGCTGCATGACCACAGGCAAGTTACTTAACCTCAGTGTTTAAAATAGTGGGGGTTTTTTTCAGTTTGGACAGACTTCTTTTTTTTTTTTTTTTTTTAATTTTTACTGGAGTATAGTTGCTTTACAATATTGTGTTAGTTTCTACTGTACAGCAAAGTGAATCAGCTATATGTATACAATAAATATGTGATTTTAATGTTGTGTTTAAAATAGTTCATGCCTGTCAGTGTTGATTGAGTATTAAATGAAATGTTTAGAACAGTACCTGGAGTGTAGTAGGTATTATCGGTATAAACTATTCTTATTTTTATTACTAATTGGGGTCAAAGGGGAGGGAAAGAGCCTCACAGACAAGGGAGTAATATGAACAAGGACACAGAGGCAGGAAAACCAGCCCTGTTGCAGGATAAAGTTCAAGGGAGGAATGGCAAGAGATGATGCTGGAGAGGTAGGCAGAGACCAGTTCACCGTGGCCTTGAATGTCATCTCTAGGCAGTTGGAAATCATGCTGATGTGGAGGTCCTCTCTGCAGGAGAATAACACAGTCAGACTTGGCATTCAGAGCTATCACTGTGGGAGTTTGTAGTGGCTAAAACTGGAGTGAAGTAGTTTAGGCAAGAAATGATGAAGGTCTGACAAAGGAATGATACTAGAAAATAGAGAGGATACAAGAAATGGAAGACATATTTAATGGGTAATATTATCAAGTCTCAGCGGATAGCTTATTATCTATTGTGGAGAGACGGGGGAAGCCTGGGCCCCATGGATTTCAGCCTGAGAGGAGGTTTTTGTGGTTATCAGCAGCAGACAACGTCTGTGGTCAGGGAAGATGAGGATGAGGGAGAAGACCCAAATAGCATTATTCACAATCTCCTTCCTCATTTTTTTGAAATGCAGAACATTTCTTTAAACAGCTAAGCCTTTGAACTTGCTAAAATGTCAGCTCAGTTGAGCGTTACGTAGAATAAGAAAGTAAAAGAGTCTCCCCTGACAAATTATGCCTTCTCTCTGTCGATGTAAATGCTCCCATAAATAACCCTTAAATTTCTCCTCTATTTCTGAGGAACTGGTTGGGAGCTGAAGCAGGCTATAATAATTTAATCTCTACATAAATTCATAAAATGGAAGTGACAGGACAAAGTTATACCCTCCTGTATTCTGAATGTTCACATCTCATTTCTGGATAGCATTGAATCTTTATCCTTTAAAAGAACATCACATTCTTAAAAATTTGGTAATTTTCATCTTATTTGATTTGATGTGGCATTCTGAAGAAATTCAGGACGTTTTCCATCTCTGCTTTTAGTCATTTGAATTCTATATAGATGCTTTCAGGGTCTTAGTTGCTGAATCTGCATTGTTGACATGAAATCACGAGCCTTTTGATTTAATGTAAGAGCTTCATTATTCTCAGCTGTGTCATTTGGTGCCTGTATCTCTGCTGCCTGAAAATGCCATCAGAATTCATCAAAATAAAACTCTCTTAAAATTTACTTTCTGTCTATAAACAATAGGAAAAGTAGCTGGAAGGGTACAAAGAAGTCTAAAGAGGATGCACAATATAAGTGGGGAAACTGAACAAGAACAAAATATGTACATATTTTTTGTCTCGTGCCAACATTTTGAAAATTTCTGATAAATTCAGAGAACAAAGCCCCATTTCCTTTCCATAGAAGAAGAGTTCAGATTAAAGACATTAGCGTAGTTTTTCCTTTTAGTTTGTGTTTATGTTGTATTCACAAAGTTAAAATACGTGCTTATTCCTACAACATTTTTATCTTTATTTGTTATGTACTATTTACAGATAGATCAAATTTAATATAACAGAGAAAGTAGACCAAGCGTCATATACAACTGTACCTGAGAAATCAGGCCGTGAAACAGAAGGGGGTTACCTAAGACTTATATTTTCCAAAATGGCATACATACCATTGGTGATAGAGTAACAGGATTGGGAGTATGATACTAGAATGGAATTAAATTACATGGAAACATACAATAAGGAAAATGTTCGTTTCAGTTTTCTTTCGGCACTTCTGATTACTTCAAGGCACTGGTGTGTTGAAGCTGCCTTGTAGACATCACAAAAGCTGATTGCTTGCATCTCCTCCCATTTATGTTCAGTAACGTCCGTCACCTTGGGAACTTGAAATTGGCTATGGTAGGAGTATTTACACCACAGAAATCATAAAATGCTACAGTGGCCACCCTCCTCTCTCAGGCAGTTGCTATGCATTGACCAGCAGGTCGCTGGTGAAAGGGGATGGAGGGCGAACCTCTCTTTAATGACCAGGGCCGGAGCCTTCCGTGGGCAGGTAGACGCCGAACACCATTTTCCTTTCATTGCCTTTAGTTTTAGAATTGTCTTTCATTTATGCCAGGTGATACAGGTTTTCCTTTATAGAAATCAAGTGTATGAAAATATGAAGTGTTTTTCTTTAAATATATCAATACTTAAGTCAATTCAATAAGGAATGAGCCTGGTTTAAAAAAGAATTGGTAATAAAGATGATATGTAAATAGACCAAAATCAGCAAAGTCCTACTGGTCAGTCACAACTTGTGAGCACCCTGCCCTGTACAGTTTCCCAGTATTTGTCACTGTATAGTCAGCGGGCCTGAGTTCCCAGCCGCAATTTTACCCTGTTAGACTTGCCTGAAGGAGTGAGGCCAGCATATCAGAGAAATGTGTTTGTTTCCCGTCTGTCTGTATCTTTCTTTTCCGCCCCCGTGTAAGTTTCTGTGACACCTGAAGGGGGGGGGGGGTTTCTCCTTTGCCAAGACTGCCCTCCCTTGAGTGGTTCTGTCTCAGTGTTTGCAGGGCTTCTGTGGTTGCCTACCTTAAACGTGTATCTCCTTTCCTCCTGGCTCTCCTTGTTACACCCTGGGCATCTTCCCAGGGCTGCTTTTGTGAGAGCTGGAGTAGGATTGCTGGCTGGGGAACCGAGCCTCATAAGAAACTTTGTAGCTTCAGAGGCTTTGCTTGTGATTTTCTCTATTTGTTTGTGTGAAAAGGCAAGCAGATAGCATGCAGGTTGGAGACTAGACTCTGGCAAATATATTATCACTGTAATATTTACTTTGATCATCTCCTTTTGACCGTTTTATTGATATCTAAGACATATAAACAGCACCAACTCTTTTCCCATAACTCAAACCAACAGCTGATTTATATTGCACCCTGTAGTCTTCTCCTGACGTGGGTATCAGTAGACTGAAAAAAGTGTGCTATTTAATCCCTTTTCTGACTGTCATTCTCTTCAAAGACGGTATTTTGGGGAAGATATAAAGGTGAAAATGTAAGAGGATGTGGAAAATAGTTTTAAAATGTGTCGGTGTTCAATATTTAGAAGTCAGGAGTTAGTTCTCTCTCCCTTCCAAAGACTTCTTTCCTTTGGTCTTCAGTCTCGTAAATAAGCCCAGAATGAAGACAAAATAATTTTAGAAGAGTTGAAATAGAGGATAAGATTAAACCGTTGTTCCTATAGCTGCCTCTTTCCCAAGCTCAGTTTTCACTCCCTTGGGACAACTTTTCTGACCAGTCTAACATTTTCAGGCAGCTTAGATGACCATTCCCTGGGCTCCCATAGCATTTTATGTCTAAATCTGTTGTATTGCATTGAATTAGACTATAAATTTTTTGAGTATGCCGCAATACCCACTACAGCTCCTGATACAAGGTGAAGCTCAGGTAGTGTTGGTAAAAGGACTTTGTATAAACAATTTTCCCCAATGTAAGACACCTGCTATCTTTTTGTCATAGAGAAAGTGATGTCTACTTTCCAGCTTGATTGCCCAACATCCATTCTTTAATTAAATGAATTAAATGATATAATTTTAAGCTGCCTATGATCCACAAAGTGTGGGGATCACACTTTGAGAATTACTGTCAGTCCCTCCTCAGCACCTCTGCCTCAGCTTTTTCTGGTTAGATGCGTGTTAGGCAGGACCATACTGTCATCCTTGTTTCCCCCACCCCCAGATCTGTGCCCTGCACATAGTAAGCCTTCATGGAGTTGAACAAATAAATCGAAGAATCTGCAAATGCTTTGCAAAAGTTAAGAGGATTAAAGTGTCATTTGTAAAGTAGTGGCATATGAAAGATTTTGGGGTCAGGTGGAGACAGTTCTGTTTCCAGAAGTGTTTTGACAAGAGCACTAAATGAAATGCCTCCAGTGAATTTGAATTCATTGTGAGTCAGACAAAGGGTTGCTGTAAATTATTCTGTTGTCATGGAATATCAAGGAAGCTGATGGATAAAGGGACATACTAATGAGACTCTAAGTGACAGTATGAAATGAAATCAATGGTCTCTAAGAGACTTCTTTTGAACGACCTTGGGAAAGCATCTATTCTCATCATTGCCGATTATCAGGATTACTAAGCTTTGTAGGAGGTGCATTAACTCAAAAGGATCTTGTTCTTCTGGACCATATCTTCCCAGATAGTGGGAAGAAAAGTGGTGAGAGATCATTTTGGGAGTGTAAAAAGTGAGAAGAGTTATTATTCATGATAGGTTTTACTGCTATGCCCTCTATAGCCACATTTATGTTTTCTAAGCACCTTCATACCTAATAATTTTTGCAATCCCCATATAACCCCTGCAAGGTGAGAAAGACTATGATTTTTAGGTGAAAAAGAGAACCTGAGATGTGGACTCTTTAACTAAGGGTAAAAGAAAACTTTTAAATGAAGCACAGCTATTTAGAAATAGGGGTAAGGTGAGAAAATAAGTATCTTGATTCATAAAAAGGGGTTCTTCTAGAAAGACCACACCAATGATTTAATTGAAAAATGAAGATGCAATCAATGTTCATGGTGTGGTCTATACTGAGGTTTTTTCTTTATTTATCGTTGGTCTTCTTTGACTGGAATGTAAACTCCTCAAGGGTAGAGACATCCTTTGGCTTATCTTGACAATGGCTTAGCACAATCCTTGAACAAAACAGGCACTTACTGCATGTTTGGTAACTGAGTGGATTCATTCTCCTTTAACTGAGTTTCTGCCATGGGCCAGGCACCAATAATATTAAACACAGTTGTTGCCTCAAGGAAACTAATCCTTGATGCCTTGAGATCATCTTACAAGAGGGGCCAATTTCTATTTTCCTTTGCTACACATGAGTCTTTTATTGGCCCTGGGTTAATAATCTTGCAGCAGCTAAGAGATGCCGATGGCAAATAAGATCAGTTAATTTAATAAGAAGCAATAGAACATAATGATTAAGAAAATGGACAGTGGAGCCAGATTGCCTTGTTCATTTTTTGGTTCTGCCGTTCGCTGCCTTTATGGCTTTGAGCAAGTTACTTAACTTCTCTAAGCCTCAGCTTCCTCATCTGAGGTGGGGATAATAATATCTATTTTTGTTCTAAGGACTTAGTAAATTAATATGTGTAAAGTGCTTAAAATAGTGTCTCATGTATACTCAGTACGGTATAAGTGTTAAGTAATAATTATTGTATATAGCCACAAGTGAGAGTTCCACACAAAATCAGATTCCGTATAACTTACGTTACTGAAATTCAGGGGATAATCCAAAAAAGCAGTCATTGCCATTGAGAAATATAAGGGATGCAGGGTGAGAATGTCTTACATGTATGAATGCTAAGCTAGTATATTTTGCCTTTACTTTACCGTCAAACTCATTGGATTGTACATGGAGAAGACATTTCAATTTCAAGGTAGCCAAAATGAACTTAGGGAAATGAATAGCTTTTATAAGATATCATGTAATAAAGCGTAAAACCACCTTTGATAAGTGTGTGCTGAAGAGTTTGATGTATGGTTCCACACATGGTAAGCATGCCTTCATTTAAAGGGACTCAGAATGTTTCCCCACAACTCCAACAGCCAAGGGAGGAATAAATAAAGAGAAGCAGCTGCATCTGAAATGGGGGTTATGGGTATATCATAAGTATTGCCTTAGCAGCAGTAGCTTTTGGCTCAAAGGATTACACTAGACTCACTCAGAATCACAACTGAACAGAGATGAAATCTAGTTAAAAACTCAACATCTGAGCAGAAAGTAATTGAAATTTTTAAAAAAATGCACAGCAAGAAGATTGGTCAGTATAAACCCTAATAACTCCGTACAAGCAAGAAATGATTCCATTTGAACAACCCCATTTAAAAAAATAGTGAAAATCTTTTTATATTACTTTATTTTGTTGGTGCATCACTTCTGTCTTGTGAAAATGTTTGACATCTCTAACTAAAATTAAGGATACTAGAAAAGGTGGTAATAGCAATAATAATTTAGGTTATACAATGCAATAACATGGCATTTGAAATGTGTATCTTCACGTTAACCAGAAAACAAGTTTTCTAACCTTAATTTTGCACATAAAGTATCTGTATTTGGTTAAATGTTCCTCAAAACCCTTTCCAGATTGTTAAAGAAGTCATCATGCTCTAACTTGAGCTGTTTAATCTTGTTTATTTTCTCTTTATATAGCAGCCACTAGCTGTTCCCGCTTTCTCATTTCCAGACCTTTCACAATTATTGCCAAAAAAGCATACCCATTTGATTGTTCTGTTATAACTTTGCTACTTCTTTTATTATACTGCTTGATCTCATTTCTGCTCATGTGGAATTCAGACTGTTAATCTGCATCTTTTAGGTGGTCTGTTAACCTGCAGATGACATTTTTCTCTCAGCTCCATCTAGACTTCACCATTTAGCCACGCGGGCTCCCAAACGTCATCTGCTCTTGCTCACTGAAAATTCCATACTTGTCAATCTGCACTAATTTAATCTAAAAGTATCCTAATTAGTGGCTCTTTTATATTTCCTTGTTTATTTTTCAAGGCAAAATCTCAGATTCTAAGTTCTTGGCATGGAAAAATATCAAAGACCTAGTATTAACTAAAAAGAAAGTCCATAAAGTATTAAGGCATTATGGAGAGTATTATCCCATTCTTATTCAAATAAAAACGATATAATTTGTGCATAGAAAAACACAAAAGGACTAGATCAACCAATTCACTGATTATATCTTTGGATGGGATTTTAGGGCATTTTTAATTCTTCTATATTTTATTTTTATACATTTTCTTTGTCAGTATGTACTAGTTTTATTATCAGAAGAAAACAATAAAGACTTGTTTTTCTATTGACAGAAAAAGAAATATATCTATTTTACTGAAAGAAAGAAAATAACTGTGAGGCATATTCTGTGAGCTTAATGTTGATAAACATTTAGTACCAATTATGTACAAGACAGAAGAGTTAACAGAATAGAGAGAAATGAAAGATGGGACTCAAACCCTGAAGGTGCTTGGCATTAACCTAGACAATGCAGTGAATTGTTAAAAAGTCATGAAACCCTAGTTATTTGTTTATTAAAAAAATATTGGAGCACTTTCTAGTCAGTGCCGGGAACTCTTCTTGGCATGCAGATGTCCTCTGAACTGTCAAATCCTTGTATTTTTGCAGCTAAAATTCTAGTGGAGGAGGCAGAGTACCAACAAATGAACATATTACCTGGCAATAATAAGTGTTATGAAGAAATACAATGCAGAGTAAGAGGGGAGAAGGTGATAGGACAGTGACATTTTGGCTAGCGCCTTAAGGAGAGCCTTCTCTTTTAGAAGAGACACAATGTGAGGTGGCTCTATCAGAGAAGAGCAGAGGAAGGCACTAGAGCAAAGACCCTGAGGCAGAACATGTGAGCAGCATTGAGGAACCCCAAGACCCAGTGTACCTGCTGGATGCAAATCAGGAGGCAGTGCAAGGGGGAATGAAATCAGACAGACGGAGTGAGGGGGGGAGACAGACCTACAGAGCCCTGCAGGCCAAGGCAAGAATTTCATAGTTCATAACAGTGGTTACAGGGAGCTATGGAAAAGTTGAGGGAAACAGGATGAAATAATTTTATTTACGTTGTGAAAAAATCGTCCGGCTCTTCCCTGGAGAATCGTGTTGGAGGTCGAGGAGGAAGGCAGATGACCTGTTTGTTGAGAGATGACGGTTTAGGCCAGTGGTTGGCAAACAATTGCCCACAACCAATCTAGCCCGCTGACTTCTTCTTGTTTAGTCTGAGAGCTAAAATTGATTTTCACATTTTTAAATGGTTATATAGGTACCTACATAGTTTCTTTGATTTTGCCTGTTGACCTGCAAAATTGAACATATTTATTACTATCTAGCCCTTTAAGAAAAAGTTTGCCAGCTTCTGGCTTAGGCAACAATATCAGGCCTTAGACCCAAGCAGTTTAGTTATTTATTATTTCTCCATGCAAGTTTTCACTCTGGAGAGGAGAGGGAGAGAAATGATGATTGGCAGATGGAATGAGGGACCGAACATGGAGAACAGAGAAGTAGTTGGATTTAGGCTCTATTTTAAAGGCCAAGCGACAAGATTCACTTATGAATAGGGTGTGGCCTGTGAGAGGAGCCAAAGATGAGTCTGTGAATTAAGTTTTGGCTTGAGCAACTGGCTGCGTGATGGGGCCCATTTATGAACTGGTAATGAGTGGGAAGGAAGTGTTTGGGCCAGGGTGGGGGAATTGAGAGTGTGCTGTTTTGGATATGTTAGTTTTGGGATTCCTACTAGCTGTCCTTATAGAGATGTCTAATGAATGCCAAGAAGGTGATTCAAACAGTACGTGCTATGGAATTTCAGAAGAGGGCTGGGACATTGGGGCTGCCGCATAGTGTCGTTGGCAGATGAGTAGGACTAGTAATTGTAATTAAAATAGTAATAATAATTAAAAATAATAATAATAAGGCCTTAATCTAGCTGAAAAATTGTGTAAAGTACATGGCATCCATGAGCATGCACCTGGCAGACCTCCAGTTACAAGGAGCATAACTTACCAAGGACCCCGGCTCCTGAGCTTTTATATCCATTGTAGTGGTTGCACCGACTGCTACAATGGGTGACTCTCAGTGAAGGACTGAGCATGGCAGGGATACGAAGGCAGGCGGAACTCCTATAAGGGCTGAGTATGGCTCCAGGACACCCCCCGGTCTTGCTGAGACTTCTTAGAGTATATGGCAGTTAAGGGCATTTCCACCCAGCCATGCTTCCAGAGTCAGACTTGCATGACGGTCCAGTGACTCCACTTTCCCAGGTCCTGGCCCTTTATCTCTCACACAGGCATTTCCCCCAATTCAGTCCTTGCAAGTTCAATCCCATCTGATTTCCGCTTCAGATACCCAAACTAAACTCAGTAGCTAACACATATTATCTGTTTAAATCCTGTTTTAAGACCATCCAAACAACTCTCTAAAATAGGTTCTTCATTATTCTCATATTAGAGACCAGGAAAATAAGGACTGAAGAGGTGAAATGATTTTTATAGGTTTCAGCCTTAATTTTCACAAGTTATTATTGAATGTCTGCTGTTGTCAGAAACAGGGGGTAGAACTGACTTTCTAACTCTAAAGCATATGGTTAACCAGTATGTTACTGTAGTACTTCTCAGGGGCATTTTTCCCATGGGATATTTAATACCATCTGGAGACATTGCTGATTGTCACAAGGGGGTGGGGATATTTTGGGTAGAGGCCAAGCATACTGCTAACCATCCTATAATGCATAAGATAGCCCATCAACAAAGAATTATAGAGCATCAAATAGCAATAGTATAGAGGTTGAGAAATCCTGCCTGACACCAGTAGAATCTTACAGAGATAGCAAAGGAGGCAGATCCCCAAGGTTTATGTGAGTAATGGGAGAAGCAGGACAGCGTGGGAAGAAAAGTAAAAATAAATACATAAATGCATATGTATAAATAAATTCACTCTCAGCTTCTACATAAGGAAGAAGTAGCAAAAATAATTAATTGTAATGAATTAAATCTTAAATGTCTAATGTGTGCAAAATCTCACACTCTGAATAGCCAAGCAGAATAGGAGACAGAAAAAATAATTGATTTGGGTTAATTTTAAAACCAGTTGACTTTTGCTGAGCAAATACCATTTGAACATTGCCTGGAAAAACAAAATCAGTTTATATGTGTATTTGCATGCTTAATTATGTGCTAATCATTTTACAAGATATATACTAATATTGATCTCACTTTAAAGATGAGGAAACTGAGACTTTGTTGCAGAAAGTAGTTGAACTAGCATGGAACCTGAAGTCTGAACCTGGGGCCTTGTGCTCTAAAACTTTATTCTAGAATGGCTGTGAGAGGTGGAAATAAGTGACTTGGTTATTAAGAACATTTTTCAAATGTTAAGACAGTTGATGTTAATAATTCACAATTGTTTAACACAATTGTTTAACTTATCCAAAGCAACTATCCATTGCTTTGATTTCTCTTTATGCCACCATTTTCTTCCACTTTATTGTACACAATTCTAGGTAGCGCTTGTACTTGAACACAGGGTTTTATTAAAAAGAAACAAGGAAACAGAAAGGCAACAAGAAACAAACAACCCCAGCAGTTTTCTTTATTTCGGCATGCATATGTGTTGTGTTGTATATATTACATATGAATAATTACATACTTTGTAGAAGTATGCATGTTATTGATTGAATTCATGCTTAAGATTTTCATGAAGCCATCATTTTCCACAGGAAATAGTTTCCTTAGAGGGTTCTAAAACTCTATTTTTAGAACAATAAACAATAGCTTTATCATTTCTTGTTAGGCCATTTATATAGTATTTCTACTGTAGAGGGAACTTAATAGTCATCAACAGAGATATTTACCAGGACTTTCCTAGAGAACTCAGGAGCCATTTGATAAAAATCAATGTGAAACAGTGAAGGAAGTATTTTGGTCATCTCTTTCTGGGTGCATTTTCCCCCCCATTACATTGCTGCTTTATTCTCTTGCATAGGTTTTATTGGATGTCATACAATTAAATCCCCATGCACAGTTCTTGGAAAATTTTACACTGTTTAGGCCCATGCAATTTAGACAAATAGTATGTTTTCAGACTACATTTTTTATTATGCAGAAGAAAGGGAAAGAAATGAAGACTAGCAAGTTAGTTACAGAAAGGGCACAAAGTGTTCTCAAGAAAGTTCTACTATATTTATTTATTTATTTATAAATAGACTGGACTAATAATGATAAAACAAATCACAATGGCTAAAAATTATTGTGCATTTTCTATGCTAAGCATTTCATGTTCACTCTTACTGAGCCCTCACACCACATGTGCTAAGAAGTTGTTTCTAAATTCTCCATTTTACAGATGAGAAAAAGAGATACATGATTAGGCTAAGAAACTTGTTCAGTTAGTAAGTGGCAGAACTAGATTACAAACTGGAGTGGGCTGACTACACACGGGAAGATCTTGACCAAAAGAATTGAAAAGGAGTTTGTCCTTTGTCTACTGCATCTTGTATTGAGCCTCATGCAGTGACTGCCAGTTAATAAATAACTGGGCAGAATGGCACACACCACATTAACTACTTGGAGTTAAGAAATCAGTTAAGGATTCAGTATACTGGGCTCTAGCCTACAGGATTAGAAATTTTGGAGGATAATTAAGTCTACCTCTTTGGGCTTAAGGAACTTCAGTTGTAAAACTGAATGGACTACATTCAGTATGTAATCTCTCTTGTCCTTCCAGACAGCCCAAAAATACTCCAAAGGAAATGTCGTAGGGTTCAATCATTCTTCATGCCTCTTTTAGGTGCATTCCAAATGTGTAGAACTAGAGACATTCTTTGAAACTAAAGTGTGAAATATGAAGTCTGAAGAGCTGCTCTCATAGATGGGGGTTCTCCCATGCCGTCTGTTTAGAAGCACAGGAATAAAATTAGATATCTGCTCTGTGTGGATCTCACGTAGTTGACCTGATACCAAAAGGATAAATTAAATATGAGTTAGTAGGGGCAAGGCCAAAATAATGTATTCTAGTATAAAATATTTCTACTTCTCCACAATGATGTGTGCAAGGAGATCAGTGTCCCAGAACATGAATGAGGATGGCTACAGAAAGGTCATTTATTAAGTGAGAGAATCTTCCATGTGCTAGACACCTCGATCTGCCTCATGGTGGAGCCACACTTTGTTAAATTGAACCATGCAAATTTAAAATAGTGAGCCGCTTAAGAATATCAAAATAGCCTTACTTTATGTATAATATTTGAACAAGGAAAATTCCCCCAAATGAAAAATAGAATCATTTCATTCAAAAACTGGTGATTGAACTCCACTGGGAACTGGCTGTACCCTCCAGATGGTGGAGCTAGTTTAGCTAGTAAAAAGAAATACCCATCTCTGCCTCACAATTAGCCTTAGTTTATTTGACATCATCTGGACCACCATTCCTCTCTCTTAAGGTGAGAGTCTTGTATCTCATTCAATCATGACATGAGCCCCTGACTCTATGTCTAGGCATCTCTTATAAATATAATGTGTTAATGTTTCCATCTAACAGTTAAGGTACTAGTGTCCATCTTTAAAAGAAAGTGTATTGAATCATGTAGGTGAGTGTGAAGTTTATGCATGTAGAATTTAAATCTGACACGTGACACAGCCCAAACTGACTTTTGAGGTTTGTACAAGACCTTGCTTAAACTTGCAAATGATTATCTTAAAAGCTGAAATCTTGCACATGAAAATGGAGCTACAGTGTGAATTAGTTTTTAAGGCATAATGGTGAATAAGCATGTTCAAAATTACATAAAATTGTTTAGTGAAAAAGGAATCCTGTAGCAGAATTATTATACAGTTCAATCTATCAGAAACTACTCTTTGAAGGATGTGCAGTTATCAAAGTATACGTGCTTCTATAAGAGGTACATTGGTCTCTAAATGTAGCTAATTACAAAGGAAGTAGAGATTTAATTTGCTATTTTTTCCATCTTCAATATTATCGACATCAAAAAAATCATTCAGAATGCTCATAAAAATTGCTTTCCATGTTTTTTATGACTAAAAACTGTTTCTTAGCAATTGGATTAATTCTCATTTTCTGAAACATTTGCCAGAACTCTGAGATGAAAGGAAAAACATTCTTATTATGTGCCCTTCTTGAGAGAGCAGTAGAGGCAAGATCTAAGTCCAAAATTATTCATTTCTGCTTCCATTCTTTCTTGAAACCTTTTCCATGGCTGTGATGTGCAAGAAATAGCTGGAGAATTTTTATATCCACCCCTTCAAGTAACACGAATCATCTGTTCCCTTTTTTTTTTAATATAAATATGAAAGAGAGAAACTGTCCATGATGATTTGTGGAGAGTAGGTGTGTGTGAGATCTGCTATTTCCATGGTTAGTTCAGAAGTTGGTGTCACGATTGCTTCCTACACAACAATATGGGAAACCACTTAGCAGCAGGAATCCCAGTTGGCAGAATTGCCAGTTGTACCTGCTAAATAGACAGTTATTTGGGGGAGAAATCCTCAGGACACCTTAGAGAAATCAGTCAGTGTTTTATTTAGAAATTAGAGGCTCCTCTGAAGAGGGATTATATATATAGGAAGTACACTGGAGCACAACAGTGAGTGATGACGATGATGATGATTGCATTCTTATAGCTGTGTGCAGGTCTTTCAACAGACAAAAAACAGTTTTTCAGTAAGCAAGAGTTTTGTTGAACAAGAACGAACCTCAAAATTAAAAAATATATATATATATTAAACATTTCAGAAGTCGTCTGGAGAAAATTTGGGGTAGGAAATGATGACTTGAAGGTAGATTGGAAAATGATGTTCTGGGATTCTAAGGGTCATCCAAGATGACCGTGAGCATTGCTTTGCTAGGAGGTCATTTTTACCAGCAAGGCATGGAGACTGCAATACCCGCCTGTGATGGCTGGTAAAGTGTAGACTGAACTATGGTGTTAGTGTGACAGCAGCAAGGTCACTGGTTTGAACAACTCCAGGGCTACACACTTCCATTCATGTATTCCATGAAGTACCATGGAATAAAATATTCTAGAAAGAAACAGTTTGGAAAGACCATCTTAAGCTAGCCTTCATAAAATCAGAGTCCTGGTCTACAGGGTGTGCGCTGAGATCAGTATCGCTTGGTCCTTGCTCTCATAACACTTCTGTGGAGTTGTCCTTTCCCCCTTTTTCTACTATTTTATGATATCAGAATTGGTCTTCTAAGGTGCCATGCTCCCCTCTCCCTGTAGAAACTGATTGTGTCTTCTGAGAAAGCTGTCAGGTTTTCTGATCCACCCAGTAACAATAAATTATCAGTAAATTCAGTTTTAAGGTTATTATTCAGGTGTTTCAGTGCTGCTCACTGGTCCCTTGCAGGCCTTTCCTGGAACTGGGCATGGCCTGAATTTGGGAGCTACTCATCGTCCAAAAATAATGGTTTTCAAACTTTGTCCTGACTGAACAATCCTTCGTTCAAAGAAGTACTTGCAGCGATGCCTAGTAAATAAAGAAGAAGAGGTGTTGTTGCTGAGTTTGGAGCCTTGTCTGCTCCTTGTCTCCACCCACCCGTTGCCTTCTCTTGTCCACAGTAGCCACTGAGGGAACTCCATCGACCATCTTGGGCTCTGCCATATCCAGTGTTAGAAACACTGCTTAGACAAAAATCTATTTCGTCGTCTTTAAGTCAATTTCTGGAGGTCTGTTATCATGATAGTTGAAATTGTTCCCTTTCCCACTCTAAAAATAATCTCTGATTCTAACTCATTATCTAAAACTAGCACTGCAGTATTGACCTGAGCCTGTAGAACTGTATTATTCAAGAGTCTTTTGGTTGCAAGTGGCAGAAAACCCAACTCAATCTGACCTAAAGGGATTCTATTGGCTGACATAGTTGAAAAACTTAGGGGTAGCACTGGGTTCAAGCATAGCTGGCCTCCAGAAGTCTTTTTCTTTCTCTCCTCTTTTTCTTTTTCTTTTTCTTTCTCTTTCTCTTTTCCTATCATTCATAGCACTCTGCCCATATTGACTTTATTTATGGGCAGGCCCTTCTTCATATGGCAGCTCCCAAGTAGTCTTTAATGTGCTTTTTCCAATAATTGTAACAGAAATTTTAGAATTGTGACTCATTAGACCAGTTGCTTTTTTTAGTTAATAGACTTTATTTTTGAGCAGTTTTAGATTTACACATCAATTGAGTAGAAAATACAGAGTTCTCATATATTCTTTTTCCCTACACAGTTTTTCCTATTAACATTTTGTGTTAATATGGTGCATTTATTACAGTTGATCATGTATTGATATATTATTATTAACTACAGTCCACAATTTACATAAGGGTCCACTCTTTGTGTTGTACAGTTGTATGGATTATGACAAATGCTCAGTGTCATGTATTTGCCATTACAGTATCATGAGCAATAGTTTCACTGCCGTAAAATTTCCCCCTGTTCCAGCTATTCATTCTTCCCTCCCTTCTGCCGGACCTCTGGCAACCAGTGATAGCTTTGCTTTTTACAGAATGTCATGTAATTGGAATTGAAAAGTATTTAGTCTTTTCAGACTGATTTCTTTCATTTAGCAATATGTTTTAAAGTTTCTTCCATGTCTTTTTGTCCATTTATTTTTATTGCTAAATAATATTCCATTGTATGGAAATAGCACAATTTGTTTATCCATTCACCTTTTGAAGGACATCGTGAATGCTTCCAAGTTTTGGCAGTTTTCAGTAAGGTTACCATAAATATCTGTGTGAGATTCTTTCAAATCGAATGGATAAATACTAAGGAACATACATTTGGGATGGTATTATAAGACTATGGTTCACTTTGTAAGGAGCTGCTAGACTGTCTTTGGGGTGGCTATATCATTTTGTATTCCTACTAGCAGTGAATGAGAGTTCCTGTTTTCCATATCCTGGTCAGTGGTTGTTGTTTCAGTGTTTGAGATTTTAGCTATTCTAAAAGATGTGTAGGGGTGTCCTGTTGTTTTAATTTGCAGTGCCCTAATGAGATTGGACCAGTTTTAATTGGTGTGCATCCTTGAACCAGCCTCTGTAGTCAAAGGGATGGAATATGTTGATTAGTCAGGTCTATTTCTCAGGCCTAATCACTCAAGCAGAGACCACAGGATATGCAATGATTTGCAGTTACCAAATTCACAAAAGAGAAATGATTTGCAGTTATCAAAAAAGAAAATAGGTGCCACACTGGTAAATACATCATATAGCCTCAATGAATCAATCAGTGAAATATCCTGACAAAAATATAATGATATTAGAAGGAATATTCTTATTTCAGTAATTCTCAGATGAAAAACTCATGGTGTATTTCAAAGGTCAAGAAAAGAGGAAAATATATGGAAATGTAATTGATTTTGGTTTACTGTTCTTGTATGCTGAGATAAACAAGATGTGATAGATCCATACAATGGAATATTATTCAGCCATAAGAAAGAGTGAAGTATTACTTATTCATGCTATAACACGGATGACCTTAAATTGTTATGCTATGTGATAGAAGGCAGACACAAAAAACCACCTACTGTATGATCCCATCTATATGAAATGTCCAGAATAGGCAAATTCACAGAAACAAAAAGTATCTTAAGGGCTGCAAGTGGCTGGGGAGAGGGGAGAAAAGGAGTGACTGCTAATAGATACATGGTTTCTTCTTTTTGGCATGATGAAAACCTCAGGGAATTAGATAGTTGTGATGTTTCTACAACTTTGTGAACATACTATAAATCATTAAATTGTATATTTAAAAGGGTAAATTTTATGGCATGTGGATTTTATCTTAAAAAGAATTGAAAGCAAACAAAAAGGAAAGAGGAGAGAGGTGGTGTCCATATGGAGTGGAGGTTGGGATAAGTGGCAATGGGAGTATTGGGAGTATTGATCTCAATTTCTACAATTTATTTTCAGTATTTATTTTCAATACATTTATTTTCAGTATTAATTATTTGCTGTGCATATTGATTCATGAGTATGTGTAGCTCCTTTCTGTGAGAAACATATCACATAGTGGAGAAGAAATAATCCACTAGAGGTCTTTTATGATTTAAATTAAGCTATTACTCAATGTAATTACTAGTCTGAATGTTCTAAAGTTTCTCTAAATAAGAACTGTGGAGGCTGTTTACAAGATGGTTCATTGCATGATTATGCATAATCAGCAATGACTGTGAGTTAATGATCACAGTGTGTGTTTTAGTTGAGAACATAATTTTGTCAATGAATATACGATGCTTATTAATTCAAAGAGTTTTTTATATATGTTGGTTCAATAAGTGTTCTTTGAAACTAATATATTGGCCAAGTAATAGGTTGCCAGTCTAAATCTAAATTGATGAGTTTGAATCTTGCAGTAAGAAGGAGTGAGCATGGGTTAAATGTACATAAATATTGGCACAAGTCAGTGATATGGGTCTGGGAGAAAATAAGGGAGCTAGTAAACATTTCATGGTTTTATTATGATAGCTGTCCAACCATCGATTTATCTTGGGATTGATCATTAACAAAAATGTAAGCCATATGGCAACTGACATTTACAAATGTGCTTTTATCTGTCAGTTTTATTCACTGAGGACAACAATTTAAAGATTCAACATTCTAATAGTTTTTAATGCAATGTTCTGAAGACTTCATTCAGTAATAGATATAGTGGTGACAAGAAGAATCTTTGCAGTATCATGGAAGAATAGCGTTAGAAAAGAATTTGAGTTGATGATAGACTGCATTTATTCCATTCAAGGATCTGTGTTTATTTCAGCCAAAGTTCTGAAAGCATCTGCAGTTGGTTATTTCTGAAATGCATTGGAAAAAAATAAAAATAAGAATACATTTACATAGAGGACATAGATTTTCACATACTATGTGAAAAACTAGATTCAACCTATGTCAAATAGCCAAGAAATGAAAAATTTGCTAAAGAGAGAAAATCTTATATATTTATGTAAATTTCATCATTCCACTAAATCCTGTCACAGTAGCTATAGGCTTAATCAGCCCGCCTTTGTGTTTAAAAGGAGACAAGCTATTTTTGCTGCTATAACAGTAGAAATAAGACAAAGGACCATATTTCCTGGCTATGAATTAGAGAATTTATTCTGAGTTCATTCATTGACTCAAGTGATTTAAGATATAATTTAACTATGATTTAAGATATCACTTAACTCTCAACTTCTGATAATGTTAGGACTTTATCATACATTTCATTTTATTATCTTGTTATCATAACTGTTGCTATTGTCATTGTCATTGTCATCATCAACACTTTATTTCCATAGCGTTTTATAATAGTCTAGTGGCACACAACCGAATATAAACAAATCAAACATGACGCCATATTTTTGTCAAAAATTGTCGTTGGCTCTGAATCTACTAGAAGAAAGATAAAAAGGAGAATCTAGATTGAAATGAATGGATTTAAAGATGGAATCCATCACATATGTATAACTACCAGAATAGTTAATTTGTGTCACTATGTTTTACCATAGTTAGAACATTGGATTGAGGGTAGGAAAGTATGGCTTGTTCGTTAAATGATTTTCCAAAAACCACTTAATCATTCTGAGTCTTTATTTTCTCAGCTGCAAAATTGAGAGAACAGAGTGGAACTTGAAGTCAACATGAATACTTAGCTTATGTAGCTGCTGTCTTTCAAACCATAATGGAATTGTCACAGTGGAATGTCACTTCACTTCTGCTGACATCTCTATCACTGTTTCAGTTTCTGAAAGAGATGCCAACACTCTACCCAACTCTTTCAACTCCACTCTGAGATATTTAGCAGCCTGGCTTTTCATTCTCTGTCCAGAACAAGATCATAATTTCTTTTGGGGTGCTTTATTTTAGAAGATTCCGGCTGTGGAAAAGGACAAACAAATATAAAAAGACAAAGCAGATATCATGGGAATATTTTTTAGAATGCGTCCAATCATAAATTTCTAAAAAAGTGTGCTCTTAAAACTTGCTGCTGGTATTTGCCCAGATTCTTTTATTCAGTTTGGTCCAGAAAGGAGGGTGGTTGTTATTTTAAGAGCAAATATAGGACTCAATATATCATTTATTCAGAAGGGGGCACACTTGTGCTTTTAATAGCCGATGTATTCAGATTTGCTAGTATATGAAATTTACACAGAAACTTTTAGGAAATGATATAACCATTCCTCATTATCAGAGTTTCTTAAGATATGTATGTATATACACCACTTCAGTACTTCTTAAATATGGAGAATAACAGAATTCAATATGCAGATTTCTTTTGAGGGAAGAGCTTCTTCATTTTAAGTCCAGAGTCTTATTAAGTTGAAAACTTTGCATTTTGGTCTGATAATTATTCAACACAATTAGCTTTGCTGTTCATAAAGAGTTTTATAATCATGGAAATAACATTCCTTTGACAACCTGTCATTATAGCCTTACGAATGTTTTCCTCACTGGTCGTCATTAAAATAATGACATCATAAAAAAATGTCATCTTCTGTATGCAAATTGACACAGGCCCACGTGGAGGAAGAAGAGTTATGCAATGAGTTATCTTTCTACCAGTGGGTTTAACTGTCCGAAGCCATAATTATCTTTTTCAGGAAAGCAGGGTGAACCTTGGCATGGTATTTGCCTAAGGTTAGGAGTTTGGTCTGAAGCTTCTGAAAATCATGTGTAGCACCCACAACTTTGGCCTCAGTGTTGTTCTACCAAATTTAAGTATTTGATCCAGAATGATAAAATCTAGAACTGTGTGGAAAAACTAATTGTTCAGTAAATTCTTATTGAATGAATAAATAAATGAAAGGTTGAAAGTTTAAATTAGTGAATGATACATTGGATGGATGATCAGATGGATAGATAGATGGGTAGGAGGACATACAGATGGCCAACAGGCACATGAAAAGATGCTCAACATCACTAATTATTAGAGAAATTCAAGTCAAAACTACAATGACGTATCACCTCACACAGGTCAGAATGGCCATCATCAAAAAGTCTACAAATAATAAATGCTGGAGAGGGTGTGGAGAAAAGGTGACCCTTATACACTGTTGGTGGGAATATAAATTGGTGCAGCCACTATGGAAAACAGTATGGAGGTTCCTTAAAAAACTAAAAATAGAATTGCCATATGATACAGCAATCCCACTCCTGGGCATATATCCAGAAAAGATGAAAACTCTAATTCAAAAAGATACATGCACCCCAGTGTTCATAGCAGCACTCTTTACGATAGCTAAGACATGGAAACAACCTAAGTGTCCATCAACAGCTGAATGGATAAAGAAGATGTGGTATGTATATACAATGGAATATTATTCAGCCGTATAAAAAAGAATGAAATATTGCCATTTGCAGCAACATGGGTGGACCTAGAGATTATTGTAGTAAGTGAAGTAAGTCAGAGAAAGATAAATATTATATGATATCACTTATATGTGGAATCTAAAAATTAATGCAAATTAACTTATTTATAACACATAAGCAGACTCACAGACACAGAAAACAAACTTCTGGTTACCAAAGGGGGAAGGTGGGGATAAATTTTGAGTATGGGATTAACAGATACATACCACCACATATAAAATAGACAAACAACAAGATTTACTGTATAGGACTGGGAATGATATTCAGTGTCTTGTAATAACCTATAATGGAAAAGAACCTGAAAACTAATATATATATAATCATTTTACTGTACACCTGAAATTGACATAATATTGTTAATCAACTACAGTTCAATTAAAAAAGAAAAGATGCCTGAGATTGGTGTGTAATACATATGTCTAGTCACAAGTTATGTCATTATCTACTTGCATGTTGCAAAGTAAGTCACTTTTGGCTTCTGAATTTCAGCTTCTTCATGTAGTGTAAAGAGGTACGACTACCTAAATTCTAAGCTCTCTTTCAATCCTAAGGTGACAAGATTCCATAAACATATGTATACGAGACACTTTCTGATATGTTTTCTTTTCTCCATCCTCCACAGCCAGTCCATCAGCCATTTATTATTTGCATATTGGATCTGAATACTTCCCTCCATGGCAGCCATCCCAGTCTGTACCACCATAGTTTTCACCTGAACTCCAGCAGTTCACCTAAGTGGTTTCTCTGCATTGTTACATTTGCCCCCAGGGCATCCATCTTGACATACATAGCCCACAAAGTGACATGTCTTAGAAAACAGCTTAGATCATGTTACTCCTACGTTTGAATCCTTCCAATTAATGATCATAACAGTCTGAATAAAATCTGAATTTTAACCTGATTCGTAAGGTCCTGTGTGAACTGGCTCCTATCTAACTTCCTCTTCGCATGTCATTGTCTTCATCATTTATAGTAGATCTTTCTGATCACTGGACATAGCAAACTAACTCCCACCTTAGGGTTCTGTAGTCGATCGTTTTGCAAGTCACCTTTCTTAGAAATGCACATACCTCTGACCTCTAATCTTTCAGGATAGAGAACAAATGTTGCCTAAGAAAGGCTTTCCCCGATCATCCTAGTGTAGTACCTCCAAGGCACCCCCATGCATTTGTATCCCATTACCCTGCTTTATTATCTTCATGGTGCTATGTCCCTCTCTAAATCATCTAGTTTATTATTTGGTTTCCTACTTTATAGTCTTTCTCCACTCTCGTATGTAAGCTTGCTAAGGACAGGGGTGTGTTCTAACTTGTTCATTACTCCATCCTTATTGTGTAGATACAGTGGTAAACACATAGTAGGTGCTCAGGAAATATTTGTTGCATGTTAACAAGTAATCTTCCCTCCAACCTTAAATGAGAGTTTTTGACTGGCGCAGTGATTCATATTCACCTCCGCGGATTTGTATAATACCATTATGAAATGTTGCTGGGTGTGTTATCTGCCTCATAGGGATATAAAGATGTTATAAGGATTAAATGAGATAATGTGTATGAAAGTTACTTTGTTAGAGAAAAAAAAAAAAAACCTTATAGTAGTATTTATGATCACTCTCCTGATTTCACAGGTGAGCAGGTGAGAAACCTGGAGCCCCAGTTGGTACGTAATCACCCAAGGGCACAGATATCAGCTTTTATATCTTCTGCCAACCATCACAAAGGTGCTTTTACATATTGTTTTTCCCCTTTGTGCTGAATGTCCCTCACTGAAAGGTCATAAGGATCACAAAGATGTTTCTGAAAATTAGAAAGGGAGGAATAAAGCCACTTTTTGTTGAGAAAGGGCATGCAGATCAGTAAAAACAGCCACAGGGAATATAGGAATGAAAAATTCAGGGTAGAATTTGATCTACTGGCCCAGATGGTAAGGGAATAAACTAGTTGTGATGTTTAATGTGAAGCTATAGAAAAGTTAATAGGTTTGTGAACAAATGTTCCAAACTCTCAGCTCAGGGTATGATTTCCCAATTCAAGAAACTTTTCTACCCTGAGGGTAACAATTTTTACTCAGCTTTTGTGCAAAGAAACTGTCACTATTTCATATTTTCTTTTCTTTTTCTGTTTCCTTAATAAAAGTATTCAGTATTACTTGGTGGAGTTCTGCCCTATTGTTTGATATCATGACACTTTCTTCCAGGCAGTGCGGTGTCCTGTCGTTGGGAGCCATTGGTGCTAACCAGAATGGTGTACAGTACCAGGGAGTACGCTAGTATACTGAGTTATAGCTCATATTCTCGTGTAATTCACAAACCAGCCCTTTAAAAGAACTCAATTTCGGACCTGTGTGATGTCATTTGTAGTATACTTAAGCCACACTTTATTTTTAATTTGATATATGCTCATTAAAAATATACATTATCTTACTTGCTTTAGGGTCACACAACTAGTAAGTGAAGGAACTAGTCTTCCAAACTCCATTATTTGCATTTTTAAAAATTGTTCAGCATTTATATGAAGGCAAAAATTAACCTTCCAGCTCTGTTATCAATTTCTATATCCCAGTGGATATACCAATGTCCTCTGAAGTTGCGTAGCTCTGATTTGTCATGAGGTGGCAATGTAACAACACCTTGAATTGGATCTATGATGAATTCCCCCACCTTGGTCAATTTCTGAAGGAGCTGTCCAGAGCTGAGTTTGCCACGGAATGGCCACTGAGTGAGGAGGCATGAGAACGGACTTCTAGGGCTTGAATATTTGATTTTATGCATATCTAGGCTTAGCTTCTAGCTGAAGAATCTTAATGTGGAACCCTAGGGGAATTTGCTTTCTGGATTTCAAATACAAAAGTTCAAAGAGGTCAGGTTCTATTTAAAAAGCCCACATGCAAAAGTAAGTGAAGTACCTTGAAATTGCCAGTGAAGAGGTCATCCTGAAATCTACAGAGTAAAAAAATGAGTTATAGAGGAGGAAAATATGTTTTCAAATAAGGGAGTGTATATTATAGCTTTTTAAATTCCATTCATTCAGTGAAAGTGAATAAACAGGGATAAAAGACCTTGAACAAGACTCTTTTTCATGTCTGTTTAAATAAGAACTTTATTCAATTTGTGGTACTATTAAATAGGAATACAATATTAAATAACTTAAAATTTATGGTGGTATTTCTTATATCCAAATATGTGAAAAGAATTTTATATAATTTATTATGGCTCATACTGAGGTGGCTCTGAAATTGTGAATTGTGAACACTGTCTAATACTTTTCCCTAAAATATTAATAAATTTATACTTATATATTCTTAAAAATTCAAATATTATATTAAAATAATGTTCATATTATCATTTAAAGATCTAGAATGTAATTTCCCAGCCTTGATTTTAATTCCATTATATGAAAGCTGAAAATATAAGATTGTAACACTTTTTTTAGATTGTGGTTATTTTTTAAAAAGTCATTCACCTGTAGAATCATTCAGTAGATATATAGTGGCACATTCCAAGTTGTGGTCACGTGGTTCCAGCCTCCATTAGACTTACAGTCTAGTGCAGGAAAGGTTAAGTAAACTGAAGCTTAAAATGCACGATAATAAGTGCTATGATGGGGTTGGTACAGCGTATTATAATCACACACTGCAGGATCCTCTTATTTGAATTTGGTGGGGGGGTGGTCAGAGAGAGTTCACAGGGAAAGTGATATGGAAGGTGATACCTAAAGTATTAGTAGAATTCAGCCAAGCAAAGAGATGGAGAAGAACCTTTCAGTCACAGTGAGCATAATATGTGAAAGTATGGAGACAAAAGAGGATGTGGTGTTCTTCGAAGAAGAGAAGTTAAATTTGACTAAAAGTTAGAATTCTTAAAAAGATAAAACAGGGACTGGGGATAATAAATAAGACTGAGGCGGTAAGCTGAGGTTGTACCATGGAAGCATGACCGTCCTTCTAAGAGCATTGGGATTCTGTAGTAAGGTTTTAAATAAGGAAGCTGCCTGGTCAGGTTCACATTTTAGAAAAGTCATTTCAGTGTGAAGAAAAGATCACGGTTAGTTGAGAGCCTAAGTCTAGAGGCTGAGGGACTCTTGGAATCTGCTATAGTGGTTCCAGATGATACATGATGTTGGCCTCAACTAGAATAGCACTAAGTGTTGATGGAGAGAAGTAGCTGGAATCATCATTTTTTAGAAGATTAAATTGAGAGGGCTTCCCAGCTGTTTGGAAGTAGAGGAGGGTGAGGATATGAGGTCAGGGAAGCTAATTAGATTTCTGGAATCTGCAGCAGTGGTGGCTGGTTCCACTTCCAAAGATAGAAAACACAGAAGTTTGCAAGTGAAGGTAGTGAGATCATTTGGGGGCATAGAAAGTTTTATGTTTCTGTAGGACTCTAAATGAAATGGCTAGCAGAAATTTGGGCCTGTGGATTTTGAAGCTCAGGAATGAGATGTGACCTAGAGATATAAAGTTTAGAATTTTTATCAGATAGATGGTAATTGGGCATTTGGGAATGGATGGTATTACCCAAGGAAGATGTTGAAGAGATTCTCAAACTTTGGGGTCAGATGAATTACCCAGGAGGTGTGATAAAATTCAGAATCCCGGGTACCAACTCCAGAGTCTTACTGAGAAGGTATAGGATGTAGCTCACAAATCTACATGCTTGACAAATAAGAGTCCCTTACCATGATTTTGATGCAGATGATCCTCTGACCCCACTTTCAAGTAAAAGGAAAAGCGGATCTTGCATAGAAGCCTAAGTAGTATCAGCACATAAAAGATGGACAGAGGAGGAGGAACCCAGAAAGAAGACTGGTGAAGAAGTAACCAGAGGTGTGGAAGGAAAATTAAAAGTATAAAATATCACAAGTTACCTGGAAAGAGAATCAGTATAAGAGAAGGAATCATCGACAGGGTCAAAAGTGTTGAGACAGAAAGTAAAGATGAAGGCTGGAATACACCTACTACATGTAACAAAAAGGAGGTCATAACAAGTTGGCAAGAATAGTTTCAGTAGAATAATGTGGGCTGAAGCCAGATTGCAGTGGGTTGAGGGTTGAATATGATATGAGGATGAAGAGACATGAAGCAGAGACAAAATCTTTTAAAAGAAATTAGAAAGGATGGAGGTTGCTACAGCAGGATATGGGTAGGGGTGAATGTTTTAGGAAGGAAACAGCGTGAGTCAAAGTCTTATCTCACCCTTGGCCTGCTCTTATCTCTAATTTTTTTGAAGCTTTTCATCTTATCAACTTATGAATGGATATATTATACAATTCAGCAATAAAAAGAATGGGTTGTGTGTTAAGTTTATGTTGAAATTTCTAAGAAACTACCAAATACTTTTCCAAAGAGCTATTCTGTTTTACATTTGGATATTGGGGAGCAAATTAAGGTGCTGCTTTGTGTTTTGTGCATTATGGTTATGCCAGAAAATACTGAAATATGCCTGAATATTAGCCTGACCCCTAGTGGTGGTCCACATCCATGGGGCTAAACGTGGAAATGAGTTTTTTCTACCCTTTCCATCACATGAGCTGCCACTCCACCTCCATCCTTTCTTGCAAACACATAACAGTAGAGAGATGGTTTAAATATGCCCAAACAAATTTAGATGGTGTACTGTGGGGTCCAGTGGGGCAGAAGGATGGAAGTCCTTACATCCTGCTACCTGCTTGAGATCAATATCTGCTATCATAGCTTAAGCATCACCACCATCCGGGGGACTTTGAGAACAGTATTGAACTTCATTTAAGCGCAATTGCCTCATATTTACAACGAGGATTATAGTAATAACTACCTTAGAGTGATGTTAGGATGATTAAATGAGATTGTGTATGTAAAGCGCCTAACACAGTTCAACCCAGAGTTGAAATTCACGAAAGAGCAGGTGTTCATATTTCATAATGATAAAAACAATAATGTAGTCAAATACTACAATGAAATTTTATTCGTGATATTCTTTTTTTCTGGTTCTCATTTGCTTGCATTCCATGTTAATGTTCTCTATTTCAATTGGAACCTCTTTAAATTTAGGACTAGGTTGTTTTATTTGATATAGATAAAAGCCACAACCATACCAATAATAACATCCTCCATTATTTTAGAGTAACTACATATCAAGACATTGCTAAAATATTTCTTATGTAAAATTTAATGCTGAAACAGTTTTATGAGGTAGGCAAAGATCTCAGATGGTCTATGTTAGAGAAAAGATTTTCATCTGTATCTTTTTCACCCAGACCCCACATCTTGACTCCTTGATGTGCTGGCCCTGCCAGTGGCAATGATAATATCAGTTACAGCTGGTTGATACAGAGAAGTACAAAGATTATGTACAAAGTATTGATATTGATACTGATATTGATAAAGCTAGCTTTCTTCTCTTTGAGCTTTTCCATTCTAGAGAGCTAGCTCTCACCGAGAAAAAAAGCTACCTCTTATTTAACCCTTGAGAAACAAAAACAGAATGAACAAAAATCTCTTCGCTTCTTTTATTACCCCAACGATACTAGGCTTGACTGTTGTTATTTTTAATTATTATGTTTCCAGGTATTTTTCCCCCCCGCACTCAACCGACTGATTAATAACCACATAATTTCTCGTTAACAATGACTTCTTCAGCTTATGTCAGAACAGATAATGAACATCCAGAACTATAAAGGACAAACCAGAACATTAATCCTTATGTCCCTTATTCATTGGCCAACAAACTTACTAGGCTCTTACCGAACTCATTTGCACCCCTACGCAACTTTCAATAGCCTTAGGCACAGTGGTCCCTTTATGAGCAGGCACTGTGATCACTGGCTTCTGCCCTAAACCAAAAGCATCTGTAGGCCGCTTTCTGTCACCTGGGGCACCAGTCCCTCTTATCCCTGTGCTAGTAATTATTGAAACTATTAGCTTATTTATCCAACCAATAGCCTGTGACTAACAGACAGCATCACAGCCGGTCACCTGTCGATTCACCTAATCAGAGGGGCATCCCTCTCCCTATTAAGCGTGAATCCTCCCACAGCCCTCATTAGATTTATGTCTTGTTCTTCTCACTTTTCTCGAATAGGCGGTAGCCCTTATTCAAGCTTACATGCTCGCCCTGTGAGTGAGCCTCTACCTACACAATGACACATAATGACTCACCAAACCCATGCGTATCATATAGTAAATCCTCGTCCCTGACCTCTTACAGGAGCCCTCTTAGCCCTTCTCTTAACATCCCATCTAGTCATATGATTCCATTTTAACTCAACTTTTTTATTATCCTTGGGCTGATTAACTAGTATGTTGACAATATGTCAATGATGATGAGACATCACCAGGGAAAGCACTTTTCAAGGCCATCACACACCAGTTTCATTCAAAAAGGATGTTGATATGGCATAATTCTGTTTATTATTTCAGAGGTTCTCTTTTTTACAGGCTTCTTCTGAGGTTTTCATCACTCACGTCTTGCCCTTGCACTTGAACTAAGTGGTTGCTAACCACCAACAGGCATTCACCCCCTAAATCCATTAGAAGTACCACTTTTCCACACCTGTCTTACTGGCCTCTGCAGTACCTATTACCCAAGCTCAGGACAGCTTGATAGAAGGAAATTGTAAGCATATTCCTCGAGCTCTTTTTATTACAATCTCCCTAGTTTACTTTACACTACTACAAGCCTCACAATATTATAAAACAGCTTTTACAATCTCAGATGGAGTACACAGGTCAACAGTCTTCATAACCAAAGGCTTCCATGGCCTACACGTGATCATTGGCTCTACTTTTCCTAATTGTCTGCTGCCTGTGCCAACTACAGTTTCAAATCATTTCAGATTTGAAGCCACTGCCTGATACACTTTGTAGACATAGTATGGCTGTTTCTATACATCCCCATCTATTGATGAGGGTCTATTCTGTTTTTATTTTTATTGGGGTATAGTTGTTTTACAATGTTGTGTTAGTTTCTACTGTACAGTGAAATGGAGTTGAGGGTGTGTTCTTTTAGTATCAATTAGTACAGTTGTCTTCCAATCAATCAGTTTTGGTACAATCTGAAAAGAATAGTAAACCTTATAGCATTAACCACAAACATAGTACTAGCTTCACTACTTGTACTTAGCGAATTCTGACTTCCCCAACTAAAGACAAATACAGAAAAATCAAGTCCTTACAAATGCAGATTTGACCCCATAGGATTTTCCATAAAGACTTTCCTGGTAGCCATTACATTTCTCCCCTTGATCAAGAGAAATTGCCCCCCTTCTGCCCCTGCCCTCAGCAGTCCAAACTAGCAACCTAAAAACAATACTCATCATAGCACTAATCCTAATCTCACTACTAGCAATAAGTATAGCCTGTGAGTGAACTCAAAAGTGATCAGAATGACACAAATATGATAATTAGTTTAAATTAAAACAAATGATTTTGTCTCGTTAAACTATGATTAAATTCATAATTACCGAGTATCTTTTGTCTACATAAATATTATTCCAGCATTCACAGTTTCCCTTATAGGGCTATTAATATATCGATCTCACTTAATATCTTCTCTAACTATGTCAAGAAGAAATAATATTATCATTATTCATTATAGCAACCCTAATAATTCTAAATGTCCATTTCACTCTAGCTAGCATAAGACTCATCATCTAACTAATATTCACAGCCTGAAAAGCTGCACTAGGTTATCCCTGCTAGGAATATTATCAAACACCTGTGGTATTGATTGCATACAAAATACAAACCTTCTCCAGTGTTCAAAATTACTGTTCTATTATATTCATGCCACTAACGTGTTTATCAAAAAGCAATATAATTTGAATTCACACCACAACCTACAGCATACTAATTAGTTTTGTTAGTCTTTACCTTTCTAACAACAGCCTTAACTTTAATCTTCTCTGACCCTCTGTCAGCACCTTTACCAACTCTAACTACATGACTCTTACCACTAACACTCAGAGCTAGGCAATTCCACCTACCTAAAGAGTCACTGGCTTGGGAAAAAGCAAACAAACTGTCTTTACTATATTAATCATAATACATATATTCTTAATCTTAACATTCAAGGCCACGGAACTGATTCCATTCTACATCTTATTTGAAGCAACACTAGTCCCAACATTAGTTATTATTACTTGCTGAGGAAACCAAACGGAACGGCTTAATGCAGGACTCTACTTTTTTATTTTACTCACTAGTGGCATCCCTTCCACTTCTAGTTGCACTAGTGTCAATCCAAAATACTACAGGCTCACTAAACTTTTTAACAATGCAGTACTGAGCCCAAACAATATCTAACTCTTGATCCCATATTTTCACATGCTTAGTGTGTAAAATGGCTTTTATAGTAAAAATACCCCTTTATGATAAGATTACACCTATGATGTCAAAAGTGCATGTAGAAGCCCTTATCGCCTGATCTATGATTCTTGCAGCCCTACTACGCAAACTTGGTGGCTACGAATCACAATAATCCTGAAACCCATAGCAAAGTATGTAGGGTACCCATTCCTTATATTGTCCTTCTAAGGAGTAATTATAATGAGCTCAATCTGCTTGCACCAAACAGACTTAAAATAGCTCATCACATGCTCCTCCGTTAAGCATGTGGCACTTGTCATAGTAGCTCTTCTTACCCAAACACCTTCAAGTTCTATGGGAACTACGGCCCTAATAATCACCCATAGCCTCACATCATCTATATTATTTTGCCTGGCAAATTCAAATTATCAGCGTATTCATAGCTGAAACATAATTTTAGTCCATGGCCTACAAACATTTCTTCCACTAATGGCAACATGATGACTACTAGTAAATCTTACAGACCTAGCCCTGCCCCCAACAATCAACTTAATCAGAGAACTATTTGTAGTAATATCATCTTTCTTCTAGTCCAATATCACCATTATCCTCATAGGGGTTAAGATAGTCATTACTGCTGTATACACTCTCTATATATTAATCATAACACAACGAGGTAAATATATGTATCATATCAAAAATATTAAACCACCATTTACATGAGAAAACACTATCATAACTCTTGACCTATTACCCCATCTGCTCCTATAACTCAACCCCAAATTATTTTGGGACCTATGTACTGTATTAGAGTTTAGCAAAAACATTAGACTGTGAAGGAATAGAAGCTTAAATCTTCTTTTTACTGAAAAGATTAGCCTTCTCTTGGGTGAGTCTCCTCACTCTGGAAAGCTAGCTCTTACCAAAAGCAAGCTACCACTTATTTACCCCCTGAGAAACAAAAACAAAATGAACGAAAATCTGTTTGCCTCTTATTTCCGCAAAGATAATAGGGCGCCTGTTGTTATTTTATTTTTTAAAATTAATTAATTTATTTATTTATCTTTGGCTGCTTTGGGTCTGCATTGCTGTACGCAGGCTTTATCTAGTTGTGGCGAGCCGGGGCTACTCTTCGTTGCGGTGTGTGGGTTTCTCATTGCGGTAGCTCCTCTTGTTGTGGAGCATGGGTTTCAGGCTTGTGGGCTTCAGTAGTTGTGGCTTGCAGCCTCAGTAGTTGTGGCACATGGGCTTAGTTGCTCCGCGGCATGTGGGATCTTCCCAGACCAGGGCTCGAACCCCTGTCCCCTGCATTGGCAGGCGGATTCTTAACCACTGCACCACCAGGGAAGTCTCGTTATTATTATTTTAATTATTATGTTTCTGAGCATTTTATTCATATCCAACCAACTTAGCTACCTCCTCAATGAGGAGAAATGCGGGCATCTATGAGAATCTGTGAGCTCCTCAGACTCAGTATCTCGTGAGCTTTTGTTACTCTGGAGAAGAGAAGAGAGAACGCCAGGAATGGCCAGTACCTGATGATTATTACAATCAGCCATTTGGCAATTTAAGATAGTTGCATTCTTCTTCCCACCCCACCCTAAGCACATTTATTTCCTTTTTTTTCACTGTAATAGCTGAATTTCACCCTAAAATAGTCAAAGCGTTCTATTCACATTTTGTCCTTGTAGATTAATGATAGTATTAAGACACACAGTTCCTTCATGGAAAATAAGAAAGCGTCTTCGTGGGCAAATGTGATCAGCACCATCCAGACTTATGCCTCACATGCCTGGTGAGGCATGGATTCTCTGCAGTATTCCGTTATTTTTCAAGAGAGACGTGTAAATTAAAGTAGCGACAGTGATGTTAACATACGTGTTAGGCAACAAAATAGGAGGCGCTGATGCAGATGGTGTTACAAGTTGTATTTTCAACTTGGGTCTGCATTTGGAAAATATTTCTACTGTTTCCTTCAATGTCATCAATTTTAATGGCTTCTATTCCACCTAATTTTTAAGCTGTAAATATATTCTAGTATTTGAAAAGGAAATCAAAACGATCCTTTGTAACAGAGGCTGAAACTAGTTTGTTTTCTCAGCAAAATTAGTCTTCAGTTTATATGTATCTAAATGCTGGATTATGAGTTCCCAAATCCATAATTTATCCTAGAATTCTTCAGTTAATAAAAACCGATGTGAGAATAAGTTTGGCTCATATGATTATTAAAAAACCTCTGAGCAAGCATTTAAATATTAGGAGATTTCATATGAAAATCTTCGTTTGGGCTTCTCTGACAGATCAAAGGTTTCGAAATGCTTTCAGAGACCTGAGTAGGACCCTGGACAGGTAATACACACTAACATTCTCCTATCAGCCTGAGTGCCCCTGGACACTTTTGACTTTTGCTTAATATCAATGGATATTTAGTCTACTGAAATATTTTAATCCATCTTTCCCTGTAGAAATTTGAACCTAAATTTAAAGGGGCTTTTCTAATGCAGTTCAAGCCAACAGGTATAATTCATTTTAAAGGTAATTTTAGGGCTAGCTTAAAAGTGTCTAGGCAAACATTTATTTAATTTCCCATGTTTCTGTAGAAATGATAATACCTAACAAATATTACTTACTCTTTGTCACATGCTGTGGTTTATATATCTCATATTTTAGTTCTTACAACAAGCCGTAAGGTAGGTGCTAAATGCTATTATTAGTTTAACAAAGACAACCTGAACCATCAAGCGGTCTGTACGTGGCCCAAGGTCTCAAAGCTTGCAAGGGGTTGAGGTGGGAAAATCTTTTCTCTAAAATTCATGTTCTTAACCACTCACTGTCTTACTCTGACATATATATTCTAAACTATTTTTAAATGTATCTTTAAAAATAATTTAAATATGGATACTTTAAAACACATAAATATATAAATAGGGGTATTCATATAAAGAAACATTTGTCCTCGTTCTGAATTAAAGGCTCCAGATACTCTCTGCTCCCTATGCCCCCTTTTAGGTCACAAAGGGACCTCTTTTTATGAATTGTCCACCAAAGGGGTCAGGGTTTGAATTCTCCCCTAGTCTTTTCCTTTTTTCCCTGTTGTAAATGAATTATGTATATGCCCTGAAGTAATTAGCAAAGACGCTGTTGTTCAGCTGAATTTTAAACTAATTAATCTAACCTAATTCCTGTCAAGAATAATTAGGAGAAAATATGTCCTCCCTGAGCAGCTCTTTCAAGCTAAGATGCTAAAGCACGGTGTCTCCTGTGTGTGCATTGCGTGTGCACTGCGTGTGCACTGTGCTAGAAGTGAGAGGGCTATTTACTCAATGGTTTTAGGGGAAATGCTAAAATGATACCTCTTCAGTTGCCACCTGGGCATCAGCTCTTCAGTTTCTATATCTGAATAAAAACAAGAAGCTGAACTAACAACAGGGATTCTGACATGAGTGATATCAGTGACTCCTTAAGATGTGGTTTGCAATTAAAACTTAAAAACTAGTCCCTCCTCTTCCAAAAGGCTTTTGAATGAAGTCGCATGCCCCATTTCACAGCCTGTTCAATTTGCTTAACATAAAAGCTATTCAACTGTCTTCTAACTCTCTCTCCCATCCCCTACCTGTCCTTTTTTAGATGTTTAGCATCCTTAGTAATCTAATTAATTGGTGAAATTTCTCATGTAATAACCAAGTCCTAAGCGGTATGTTTCGAGAAAGATATTTTAGGAAAAGTCAATAAGCAAGCTTTACCCACAGATGCAGTTTGTCAAGAAGGGGAGATAACCTCTGGTTGCAATGACGGCAGGTTTGAATATGATGACATTTGATGTCCGTGATTGCCTGGAGCCCTAAACACTGCTCTGTCATTGTATAGCAGCCTCTCTGCACGCCCTCTAACCTTGCCTTCTAATATATTAAGGGGCTTGTGGAAGAGGAGACCACTGGAGAACTTATATCTCACATCGCCACACAGTTCAGAGTTAATAATTTCCTTATTAAACCTATGAACCCTTCATGTATTGTAGTCCTGCCTGCCCAACCCCCTTCTAAGTTAGTTTCTAGGCAACCAATAAACATTGAATTACATTAAGCTCCTTATTTCAAGGCTGCAGTTCAGGATTTTGCTGCATATTTGTTGGCTCATTTATGGAGACTGCAGCATAATATTCATTAATTCTGTTTAATCTTCAGTACTTCAGTGATTTGATTCTAAACCACATTACCTATACCAGTTTTTCCATGTTTAAACCACCCCAGTGCTGTGATGCTGTTCTATATGTTGATTACCCAAAGGTTCCGTGAGCTCTAGTCTGGAATCACAGAGGCAGAATATCCACCATTTCCAGTTCTTGGTGATCATTCAGCACTTCAAGGTAACCTATTAGAAAATTAAAAATTTCAGCATCTGTCTTGAATGGCCAACATATCTATAGCTGACTTTTAATAAGAAAGAACGTGCAGTTTAGGAATAGTCTGAAAAGGTAATAAGCATTTGCAAAAAGAAGGACATTGTTTGCTTTGACAAATTAAGGTTTTGATGTGAAAGAGAGGTTCTTGGAAATATCCCTTTATTGATGTGAATCAAGGAATTGAGGTTTTAATTTCAAATTTACCCAGCACTATGTGAGAATGAATATTAATCATCCAGCAAAACTGTTCTCTGTTTTGAATGTTGAATGTTTTGAGACATTCTCTAAAACACTCTTGCAAGTACTCTCTCTCTCTCTCTCTCTCTTTCTCTTTCTCTTTGTGTGTGTGTATGTGTGTGTGCGTACATCTACGTCTTCACCACCAAACAAAAACATAAATAAATGTTTGTTTACTCTCTAGTTTCATAACATAAAATCATCACTGATATTGGTCACACTGAAGGGTGGCTTGGAAAGGAGAGAAGTGAAATCCTTTCAAATGCCAATTCAATATCTTTCCTTCACCTGCTTTCTGGTGGGGAAGGGTGTATAAGGCTGGGTGAAAAAAGTCAATTGAATAGTTTTTGCAGGCTCAACCAAACTGTAATAGTTAATAATAGTTTTACTGGCAGGGTCTGGAACGGTGGTGTTCCTGTGTGTCACCGGTGGTGGAGGCTCTGCCAGGATATCTCATTGTGCCCCCATCGCTAGTGACACAGGAGCACCACCGTTCCAGACCCTGCCAGTAAAGCTACTATCAGTCACTGAGAATTTGCGTGCATCTGTTCTAACAGCTAGTATTACTTTTAACTCATAAAAGTACCGTGAGCCCTGTGATAGGATAACTTCAATCAGTAGAACCACAAACACTCTTCACTGCCTGCTGTGTGCCACATAGTACTGCAGATTCCAAGCATTCTACAGTCATTAAAACAAGAAAGGGCCCTACCTCCATTCAGCTGTTAAAGTAGCAGGGAAGACAGACATAAACTATTGCAATGAGTCTCTTAGTTATGCACATGTAAAGAAAGGCAAAATAGAAATTCAATGGCTATGGAACACATAGTAAGATCTAAACTACTCTAGCAATGATGAATATATTTTTTTATTTATTAACGCTTATTTCTAAATATTAGTTTGTACAAACATAAATCTCGATTTCATGTTACACCGAGGGAACTGTGTACAGAGTAGGCTAGTAGACTCAGTAGGTTAAACTGTTTCTTTCTTTTTATATATATATATATATAGATATATATATATATATATATATATATATATATATGTATATATTTATGTATGTATGTACGTATGTATGTATGGCTGTGTTGGGTCTTCCTTGCTATGCGCAGGCTTTCTCTACTTGCAGAGAGCGGGGGCTACTCTTCGTTGCAGTGTGCATGCTTCTCATTGCGGTGGCTTCTCATGTTGCGCAGCACGGGCTCTAGGTGCACAGGCTTCAGTAGTTGTGGCTCGCGGGCTCTAGGGTGCAGGCTCGGTAGTTGTGGCGCACGGGCTTAGTTGCTCCGCGGCACGTGGGATCTTCCTGGACCAGGGATTGAACCCATGTCCCCTGCATTGGCAGGCGGATTCTTAACCACTGAGCCCCCAGGGAAGTCCCTAAACTGTTTCTTAAAATAGGTGGTTTTTTTTTTTTTTCCTTTGAGCTATCAGGGTACTTAGAAAACATTTCACCTAATCCTTCTCCAGGTAAGGAGAAATGTCTTATCCAAACTAATAATACCATCTTTTTTAATGAATGGAATATTTAGTGTATGCTAGGAACTATGTTATTCTCTACTTTTAACCAATTTTTATTGTGAAATTTAGTATCCTTAAGGATGAGTCTATAATAAAAGATACGTAGGTCACTGATTTATCAAAAAAAAAAGAAAAAAGACACCTATGTAATGCCACTCAGGTCAAGAAATGGATAATTGCTTGCTTCCCAGATTTGCTGAGGAGCCCAGCCCACTTCTGACTCCATTCCTTCCCCCCTCCCTACTGCCCTTCTTCTGTGGGTCATGATTATTATTTAGCTTTTCTTTATAGTTTCACCACATTCACATGCATTCAAAAATGATGTTTTTAAATGTACTTTTAACTTCAAATAAACTGAATTGTAGTAGTGTATATGCTTTTATGTCTGTCTTCTTTCACACAACTCAACATCTGTGATAGTAATTCATGTTCTTTTTTGTAGCATTACCTTGGTCATTTTCATCCTATTGTATGAATGTCTCACAATTTATTCTACTGTGTAAGTATTCTAAAATTAATCCATTTTAGAATAAATGGCATTTGTTTGTCTGACTGATATGAATAGTATAACTCTAAATAGTCTTGTGCTTGTTTCTTGGAACACATGTGCATATATTTCTATCTCCTAATTCTCAAAATTTGGTGTTATGCTATATCCCACACTCATGTTTCTGTAGAATTCAAAGATATATTCTTATGAAAGAAAGTTGGAAAGGAAGGACAGGCTGAGGTAACATAATAGAACCAGATGTACTGAATTGGTTGCTTGATTGCAGTCTCACAGATTTTTGGGTTCAGTATCTAATGGGTTAAGCTGAGTTCCTTCACGTATTATTGAAACAAATGAATAGAAGAAATAAATGATCAGTGTCCTCTTTATCATTACTAATTCTTTGTTTAACCTTTGGTAACGTGGGTGAGATGCAATGCCTTCCTGCTCTTAAGTTTGGTTCAACCATTTTTATTGCATTATTTCTGTTCTTTTGTCTAGCTAAGTTTTTCCCATCACAGAATATGCTGTTCCCTTTGCCTGAAATATGTTCTTATTGTAAAGCTTTGGTTGCATGACTAGCTCCTTTTTTTTATTGAGGTAAAGCTGACATATAATGTTAGTTGCAAGTGTATGACCTAATAATTCAATATTTGTATACACTGCTAAGTGATCACCACACTAAGTCTAGTTACCATCTGTCACCATACAAAATTACAAAAAAAATTTTTTTTTCTTGTGATAAGAACTTCTAAGATTTACTATCTTAGCTCCTTTCAAATGTGGAACTCTGGGGCTTCCCTGGTGGTGCAGTGGTTGAGAATCTGCCTGCCAATGCAGGGGACACGGGTTCGAGCCCTGGTCTGGGAAGATCCCACATGCCACGGAGCAACTAGGCCCGTGAGCCACAACTACTGAGCCTGCGCGTCTGGAGCCTGTGCCCCGCAAAAAGAGAGGCCGCGACGGTGAGAGGCCTGCGCACCGCGATGAAGAGTGGCCCCCGCTTGTCACAACTAGAGAAAGCCCTCGCATAGAAACGAAGACCCAACACAGCCAAAAAAAATAAAATAAATAAATAAATAAGTCAGGAGCTCTTTAAAAAAAAAAAAAAATATGGAACTCCTCCCTTCCTTCTCAGGATCATTTCAACTGAACTCGGAAATCTTCTCTGATAGTCCTACTGCCCCCACTCACTCTCTATTACATTTACCCCTTATAATTGCTGTTAGATAATTCATCTCTTCAATAGTTATCTTGTTTATAGTTTATTCTTTTTTTCTGGTCCCTCCTTTCCCTGCCTTCCAGAAATATAAGCACCAGGAATCTCATTTCTTTTGTTGAACAAGTTAGCTACGGTATGTGGAACAATACCAGTTCATAATAGGTGCTCAATAAATGTCTAATGCATAGATGGAAGAAAGGAAGGTAGAGATTTGGAAGGAGGCCAAGCAGTAAAGAGACTATTTGCATGTTTCAAAAATGCTCTAATTCTTCATGACAGGTGGAACTGAGGAGATTTGTGGATTCAGATCCTATAAGGAGACTAAGCAATCAAAGATACCAAACCATTGAAGGTTAGAAAGAAGCAGGGAGCTCAGTGTTTCCACACAGTGAGGCAGACTGAAAGCAACAAGGGAAACCAAAAGCCCAGGATGGTGTGTGACTGTCATTCCAATTTTCTATATATCTCTTTGCCAAGCTATACATACATGAATTCCTAACAGTCTGACTAATGTTCATCTCAAAGAAAGAATCTGAGTCAAAGTGACCTCAGGGTTACCAGCCATGGAAACAGAGGAGGGAGAGTGTGGTCATTAGATGCTGTTGTCAAAGAACAAAGGAGGGACAAAAAATAGAAGTTTGGTACTCTCCCACATTGATTTGGAGGAAATTGGCCGACATCCAATGTGAGCAAGGCAATTGGGTAACCCTGGGAGAATGAGTCATCTTGGCGGGCTCTGCAAAAGTGCTTGTGTCAATCATCACTGTAATGACAGATACCAAGGGTCAATATTTACAAGGGTCCACTAGGATGAGTAGTAAGATGAGTCTAGGAGTGGTCCCCAGGAAATCACAGAGCAGTGAGGTTCATAGCAGAGATATAAATTCCAGGAGTTGACCAAACTGTTCGCTATAAAGTAAATGTATATTTAACACATGAAGAAAAGAGAGCCAAGTTCTCCTGTAGGCAGATCCAATAGGAATGTAATATAATACTTGTGGTTACAGACAGGGAAAATGTTTAAATATCTGTAGTGTCAAACTGCCATATATTATTAACCCTTTAGTCAAACATGGTTTCTACTCATTTAGACTATTTTCCTTCCCTGCCAAAGATGGCAACTTTCATTTTACCATGTTAGTGAGTAAGGGAAATGACTCATTTTACAGACAACTTGGGAAGAATATAAAGTAAGAAAAGGAGGGCATGAACTGTGTCCTATAGATAACAAAATGCTTTTCTAAAGTCATTGCTAGGGAAATAGTAAAACATTACAACCCAGGAAGTCTAGGTAAATTATATGAGAGAGTAGTCAGTAGATGTCAGAGGGGAAAAATACAAGCATTTCTGAGAGGAAAAAATAAAGACTTTGATGTGATGACTATGACACCTAAGTTGAGCAGAGAATCTGGGGCAGAGATCCATGCCTCTCATTTGTGAGAGCTTGAATAGGGAGGGTTGTGCTGAGTAATTTTGCTTGGCAATGAACTTAATACCTCCCTCCTCTTCCCCCAATTAAACAAAAAAAAAGCAAAATTAAACTAGGTAACAGAGCTAGATCATCTCCCTCCTAAAGCCGACTCAGCATTCCACAGCATTTATATATCAAATTCCAAGAACTAGGCTATAAAATGTGGAGTTCATTTTGCCACCTTGCAAAAGGAGCTTTAGCTTCTCATTTCTCTTACCTTGTGATGAGGAGGCCTTGGATGCGTCGTTCCTGAGGACCAAAGAGACCCAAAGAGTGATAATGGCATCCCAACGTTGACCTCTGTCTCCCCTAAGAACTTTCAAGCCCTGTGGGCCTTGAGGATTTTTCTATTTCTCCCCCAATCTATAGGAACAAAGGTGTGACTGACTCTTTCAACTGAGTGACTCTCAAGGATCTGTAGAGAATGAACTCTTTCATTAAAGTAGCACAGGAAATCCCAATGCTAAGAGGAGAAGCCAGTCTCAGTACAACCCTATGAAACATATTATTTTCCAGTCTAGGGGTAAGGCAATGAAAATTCTCAGTTCCTGCCTCACTTAAAGGTAGTACAGGTCAGGACTTCCCTGGTGGTGCAGTGGTTAAGAATCCGCCTACCAATGCAGGGGACACGGGTTCGATCCCTGGTCCGGGAAGATCCCACATGCCACGGAGCAACTAAGCTGGTGCACCACAACTACTGAGCCTGCGCTCTAGAGCCCGCGAGCCACAACTACTGAGCCCATGTGCCACAACTCCTGAAGCCTGCGTGCCACAACTACTGAAGCCCGCATACCTAGAGCCCATGCTCCTCAACAAGAGAAGCCACTGCAGTGAGCAGCCCACACACTGCAAGGCAGAGTAGCTCCCACTTGCCCCAACTAGGGAAAGCCTGCCCACAGCAATGAAGACCCAATGCAGCCAAAAATAAATAAATAAAATAAATTTCAAAAAATGTTAAGGGTGAAAGGGTTTTTTTTTTTTTTTTTTAAAAAGGTAGTACAAGTCAGAGAATAATTGAATTTCAGAGCTGAAATGGATATTTCTGACTACCTACTGTAATCACCTCACCTTCCTGTTAAGGATATTACCAGGAAGGAGAAGTGACTTATACAATTCATCCCATCATGCGTTTATGTAATGTCTATTTACATAGCACCAAACATACTTGTACCAGGCACTTCATTATTGGTTACACAGATAAAATAGTGACTAAGACTTGATTCTTGCCCTCAGGAACTTGCTATCAATTGGGCAGTTAAGATAAGTAAACTGAGAAAGGCATTGCCATAGTACAAAAGAGGACAGTGTACACAGTGGTTAAGAGTACAGGCTGTGGGTTGAAGCTATCTGAGTTCAAACACAATACCACTGCTCACATGTTGGGTGGCCTTGGGCAACTGAGTTCACTTTACTATGCTTCAGTTTCCTTTTCCATGAAATGTTGATAACATTAGCATTTATCTTATAGGGTTACTTGATGATTAAGTGAGAAAATATATACTCAATGCTTAGTAGAATATTTAGTAGTAGTAACCAATCAATAAATGTATTATTATCAGTAGTAGGTGCAATAGAGTAGTAGCATCATCATTAATATTAGATTCCAGGTGTGGTAGTTAAAAAGAAAGCTTCCCAGCAGTGGGATTAATAGTCCAGGATTATATTAAGGTTTAGGAAGAGTGTTCTGGCAAAAGGGGTTAAATTATTTTCTGGTTTCCTGGACTTTATCTTTGACTTTGTGGAGCTTTCTGAATGCCAAGGTTTTGGCTGGAGCCGTAACTGAATTGCAAACATAACTCTCATGCTCATGATGATCCTAGGTTTATATGCCATGTGTTCCAGTAAATGGCAGTGAAGTTTATGAGGAAGAAACAGCTCTTTCTCTTTCATACAAGGGTGAAGTTTCAGTTGGAAGTGGGTCTTCCTAGGGTGTTTGTTCTTTATTATTATTTTTTTTAATTTTCCTTTTTTTTACAGCATTGTTATTTTATTTATTTTATTTTTTTTTAAAGGTGTAGGCTTATTTATTTATTTATTTTTGGTTGTGTTGGGTCTTCGTTTCTGTGCGAGGGCTTTCTCTAGTTGTGGCAAGCGGGGGCCACTCTTCATCGCAGTGCGTGGGCCTCTCACCATCGCGTCCTCTCTTGTTGCGGAGCACAGGCTCCAGACGCGCAGGCTCAGTAGTTGTGGCTCACGGGCCTAGTTGCTCCGCAGCATGTGGGATCTTCCCAAACCAGGGCTTGAACCCGTGTCCCCTGCATTGGCAGGCAGATTCTCAACCACTGCGCCACCAGGGAAGCCCCAGGGTGTTTGTTCTTACGCCACTGACCCAAACACAGTGAACTATATGACAACAGGGTGTATATCACAGTATGTCATATAGATGTAAGTTGGTAACATTTTGTATCTTCCACTGTAGGCTGTAAGTATTCTGAGGTCTGGGATGTAGCGGTTATCTATTGCTGAGTAACAAACCACTCCAAAACTCAGTGACTGTTTCAGTGACTAAAACAGCAGTAGTTACGGAATTTGCATTTCGGGCAGGGCTCTGTGGGGATGACTTGTTCTGCTCCATGCTTGACTTGAGGCTGGGGTCCACTTTCTAGATGGCTCACTCATGTGGCTGGCAAGCCACACTCATGGTGATGGCTTTTGGTAGTGAACTCAACCAAAACTGAGGTGCTCATTTCTTGCTGGCTGCTTATTTGGGTTTCCTTGCAGCATGGCTGCCACCTCAGAGCCGTCAGACTACTTACATAGTAACTTATTGCCACTCGTGAGTGTCACAGAAGTACCAGGCAGAGACTGTGTGGCTTTGTAAATCTAGCTTCAGGAGTCAAATAACGTTACTTCTGCCATAGTTGCAAGTGCATGCACATTCGGGGGAAAGAACATAGGCCCTCATCCCTCTATAGTGGAAATGTCAAGGTTACATGATGAGAGGTACATGTGGGTATGACTCTGTTGAGAAACACAATCTGCCAAAAATGCCATTTCCGTTTTGCCCACCAGAGTGTCCAGAATGGTGCTGACACAACACTGGTACTTAATAAATATAGCTCTGAATGAATTATAGCACTGAATACATTGAGTGAATGAGAATAAATGAATAAATTAGTATTATTACCCTAGTTCCTGACCCTTTCTGAATGACACGGATATTAGTATCAAACTTGGCTCCTGGCTTGAAATTTTGCTCTTTAATCTGGGCACTTACTTTTGTATGTCTACAGTTGATGTTGGAGTCTTAAACTCCTTTGGGGAACGAGGAAATGATTACAAAGACAGAGCGGTAGTGCCTTTGAAGAAAAGTAATTTTGAATAAATGAGGTGGAATTTGGTTGTAAAGATTTATCAAGTCGTCAAAGAATATTACAAGAGAGGAAAATAGTTCTGAAGGAGGAAAATAATTGATGATGTACCAGAATGGTTGCGATGAAGGAAACACTATGATGACAAGAGATCGGGCAGCTTCTAGGGGAACAGCAGCCCAAAGAATCATCAGCAAAACTATGTTTAATTAATGAACGGCAGCAGAAGAGGGTGCTCTGAAAAGATTAGAGATAGCACTTGAGGCTGTGCCTCCTGGGAAATATTGGATGACTGAAGTACTTCTGTGTGTGATGTGATTAAAATAATCAACTAGAATGTTGAACATTGACTCATGAATTTAAAAGATTGTGTCTGCCTGTGTAAAGCAAACATAAGACAGTAATTTTTGATTAATCTTGGGGAATAGGGAAGACCACCAATATAATGGTTGTTTCCAGAAGTCATAGTGGAAATGTCTTATTCTTTGTCCATAGTAACCGGATATATTATCGTCCATCAAGATTCTAACTCTGTGCCCTTATTATAAAATATATTTGGAGCTGACAGTTGCAACTTGAACTGTGTAACTTATGATAAAGTACAGATTGTAAATTTCTCCTCTGTATCATCCATGATTATTTTTATTTTTTAATGAAAACGGAAGAGTGTGTAATCTTGTTAGTAAGTGCAACTCCTCAAACTTCAGAACAGAAAAAAAAAATAGAATTTTGTTGATTGTGTCACTCTTGGTCATTTTGCCATTGTCAAGTGTTTCTTGGATTCTTCCAGAATGTTGACATGTACCCAACTTTGATTGAAGTTAAGGGAAAACTGTATTCCCTTTTTATTCCCTTTTTATCATCCTTTTCTAAAATTTTGTTATAGGAAAAGAGACACATAGGGATTTAGCTATCAGGCTTCTGAGTGTTATGAATTAACAAGAGAGCAGTATTATTCCCACATCTCTGGTTCCTGCTGTCGTGGTGGGAATGACCAATAATTACGTTTTTTTTTCTTATTTCACTGTACTACAATAAATACATGTTGCAGCTGAACGGGTTTGACAGAAAACATACTTTAAGTATGTGACTACATTTACAGTTATTTACATATTAATGGTATAGGGTTTGGACATCATAATGTTATCACTGGCTTTAAAAAATACTTAGAATATTCTTTTAATTAAGTTTAGATTTGCTATGAGAGTTTTAAGATATAATTTGTGCTGACTTCAAAAGCTGAGTAGTCAAAGACATTATTTAAAAGTTCTCATAAACTTTAAATTATGCTTGAATTGATGTTTCTTGCTAAGCAGAACATTAATTTGGTTTTGCTGTATATAAATATATCAAAATTAAAAAGTAAATATTTTCATTGGCTCTTTAGACACTCGGATTAAGGTATCTGAAGCAGGCTGGTCGGGAACCTTTGACCTAGTAGTGGAGTTTACAGATATGGCAAACCCGTACGGCAGATTAAAAACATTGCATACAAAGACACCAGCTATGTCTTCAAAACACGCCAAACGTCACTGCGTAGTTTGTTAAGGTGATCATATAAGAGGGAGAAAAAATTCAGGTGGGGCTTTGGCTACACAATGAGACACTGCCGCACCGAGCTAAAGTACTTTCACTTCTTTATTCTCACTAGCTCACGTCCCACCAACACCTTTCAGTATAGTCCTAATCGTCTCCTGTAATTAGATTTTTATTTGTGCATTAACATGCTTAACGTCTGCCTCCCTCAGACAGGGGATACCCTTGATGGAAAGACTATGGGTAATTTGTGTTTCCCTCTGAATCCCTGGTACTTAGTATAGGACATGACATATAGTAGGCACTTCAGTTAATTTTTATTAAAGGTTAAAAGATGCCATTTTGGGCTTCCCTGGTGGCGCAGTGGTTGAGAATCTGCCTGCCAATGCAGGGGACACGGGTTCGAGCCCTAGTCTGGGAAGATCCCACATGCCGCGGAGCAACAAGGCCCGTGAGCCACAACTACTGAGCCTGCGCGTCTGGAGCCTGTGCTCCGCAACTAGAGAGGCCGCGATAGTGAGAGGCCCGCGCACCGCAATGAAGAGTGGCCCCCGCTCGCCGCAACTGGAGAAAGCCCTCGCACAGAAACGAAGACCCAACACAGCCAAAAATAAATAAAGTAAAATAAATTAATTAAAAAAAAAAAAAAAAAAGATGCCATTTTGGGAAAGAGATTCTCATTTAACCTTAATCAGAGCAGCATCAGGATTGGTCCCAGGCATAGATTTTAGAGTCTCAATTTACATTCAGATATATGTGAAATCATCAGCACTGCCTTCTCTCAGGCAACAGAGTCACATGCGTTTAATTCAGGATCTACTTTCTTCTTTACATCTGATTTTTACATATGCCGTAGAGATGTTACTCCTCTAGATATCTTAAGGTGACTAGCGTGCTGTAAAGTCCTTGCTAGAGTCTTGAGGCACCTGGTGGAAAGATATGACTAAAATCTTGCAAAAAAATAAATAAAATCTGGCAAACCACCTCATCTTTCAGTTAGCGGCATATCCCTCCAGGGTAAAGAGTAAACATTGGCTGGACCAGGTTGTCAGTCAAAAAGAAGGAAAATGGCTTTTTCTGTCCACTTCATTTTTCTCTCTTTAGAGACTTTTGACTACGGTGGATTTCTTTTTAATCCCTCTGTGCATGCCCTACAGCATCTGGTCTTGCAGTTTGTCCATTAAAGGCCTTCAGCAGTGTTTGTGGACTTGGACTCAGTCCCTCTCTGTGTAGTCATTTGGTGGCAGGGGATGGTAGAGGTGGACAAAACAAGGAGTAATGGAGTTAGAACTTTCTGCTCTCCAACCTTGAGGATTTAGTGCTGACAGCACTTTTGAGCTATGTAATCTTGGTCAAGTTGCTTGAACTCTCAAAGTCTTAGTTTCTTCATTTATAAAATAAGATTGCTGTGTTTGTTAAAATGATATAATATTTGCAAAGCTCTTGGAAGAATGCCAGCACAGTGTATAAGGCTGTATGCATACCCTCCCACAGATAATAAATGGATATTTATTAGCAAATGCAAAATAAAATTTAACCCTTCAAAATAATCCCCTAAGCTTTCACAAACTTCAAAAACCAAAATAGTTATAGTATACTAAACCCCCCATGGACTTTAGCATAAAAAGGTAAAAGATCAGATCTGTTTTGAACCAACCCACAGAGCGTTTACCAATGACATCAAAAGAAGGATCCAAATCAGAAACCTTTGTTTCCTAAGATGTGGTCTTACCCTGAACAGATTACGAAAAGACACTAGCATATTTGTACCTCTCAGGAGTTTTTAAAAGGGTGCTTTAAAAGTGTCTTTTTCACAACATCTGTAACAGGAGAGAAGGTGAGACTCTCACAAGTTTTACAGGAGAAATAGATCAGAAACTTTTTTTTTCTAAATAAAGATCTTATTTTCATGGTGCCTGGTCTCTCTGACCTAAATTGCAGTAATTCAGTGTGTGTGAAATTACCTTTTCTAGGACAGAAAGATCACAGCAAAAAAAGAGGAAAAAAATGGCAAGAGAAAAAGAATATACAATACAGACAAGAGTTCAGCTTGCCTGACAAAGACCCTGGGACTAATAAGAAACTAGTTATAACAAAGACAACTCAGAAAGGTAACTACTAATATGAAGGACTAGCAGTTATCTTCACTGGGCAGCCATGTTCAGGGGGGTCAGGAGGTCTTTGAAGAACTAAAATAAAACAGTATTGAGGCCAAAGAATGGCATCTAATTGAGTTCTCTATTTCTGGGGCTTGTTTTATTTTATTAAACTTTTTTATCACTTTCAAGTTCATGGTGATGGCATAGCAGATTTATTTCTGTAATTAAATGGATTGTTATTTACCAGCAGAAATAAAGCTGGCATAAAAAGACACACAATCAGTAACATAGTTCAGAGTTTATGAATTATTACTTAGGACTGATGAATGGGATCATTATTTCTTTCTGTTCAGGTTAACGCATTGTGTCTCAGGTCTGAAGGCTGGAAGCAAATCAAAAGGCTAGTTACTAGCAATTTGTGACCATCCATGGTTCTTTTTTGCTCCTCCTCCTTGGCTTCAAAGTAAGTCATAAAAATATCACAAACTAAAATCTTCTCTTTGTGCTGTGGTCAGCACTTGAACAACGTGTTACAGTCATAATATTATCACTGGCAGGTGTTATGTTGTGGGTTGGATTTTGTTAACCAGGATTTGATGTGTGAGAGCCTCCAGCTTGGTATTGGAGTTCCACATGTTAGGGGTGGGTGGTATATGAACAGACAGGTTCTGAATAAGTCAGCCTGATACAGGCTTGGCATTTTCACGTGGCTGAAGAAACTTCTGGAAGATAATAATGACTTGATAACTCTAACACTCAAGGACCTTGGGATTATTACATCTAGAAGGATCTCTAATTGGGCTGAAAAGTATTATGAAGAGGGAATGCAGTCTTCATGGCAGGAAAAGGGAATCAAAACAGGAATGCTAGGTCCAGCATCTGCAATTAATCTCTGCTGAGTTTTTCAATCCATGTTACATCCTTTGAGTAAGTATGTTTAAATGATACTGCTCACAAAGTTTACCCAAATCAACCAAATTTAGTATAAGAGTGAAGGATAAAAGAACATTCAGTTTTCAGTTTGAAAATCTTAATAAGCCCCTAGCAAACTGTATATAGAATAAGATCAAATATCTCTCTCCCTTTTTGGTAATAGCCATAAATTTGTGAGAGTAAACATTTTGAGCTTTATATAGGAAGAAGAATGAAGACAAGAACAGACCTATTGGCAATGCAGTCATTTTGCTAATACAGTCCCCATATCAGTTAGGATGGGTACAGTTATGTTGTGTTAACAAAACGCCTCAAATCTCAGTGGCTCAAAACAACAAAGATCTTACTTGGGCCATAATCCATCTTGGATCATCAGGGGTCTCTGCTTCTCATTGTCTTCACTCAGGGATACAGGTTGGTGAACCCTCCACTACTTGGAATATCATTTATCACCTTATCAGGTGCAAGGAAAAATAATGAATTGTGTGCCAACTCATAAAGGTTCCTGCTCACATATTATAGGCCTAAGCAAGTCACCTGCAGGCCCAACTTCAAGTGCAAATTTTTTAATTAAAGTATAATTGGCTTATAATATTATTTGAATTTCAGGTGTACAATATAGTGATTTGATATTTTTATAGATTATACACTATACAAAATTATTATAAAATACTGACTATATTCCTTGTGCTGTACATTACATCCATGAGACTTATTTATTTTATAACTGCTAGTTTGTATCTTTTAATCCCCTTCATGTCTTTTGCCACTAACTACCCCTCTCCCCTGTGGTAACCAGTATTTCTCTGTATCTGTATTTCTGTTTCTGTTCTGTTGTATTTGTTCATTTGTTGGAATGGATACGTATATGTTTATATATACATATATATATATAATGGAATATTACTCAGCCATAAAAAAGAATTAGATCTTGCCATTTTTGACAACATGGATGGACCTGGGTTGTTATGTATCTGGCACATAGATGGTATAAGATAAATATTTGTCAGTTTTTCATTTGTTTGTTTGTTTTTTACATGTCCATCTACCCTGATATCTAGTGAGTTTAAGAGGCGAGAGAGTTCTGTTCTATTTGTTTGTGTTGTATTGGTGCTAAGCAATATGCCTCAGCAGTAGCACGCAGATAAATATTTGATGAATGAGTAAATAAAAGGAATAGTAGGTTATCACTAACTTGAGCTAATTATGAAGAATACAGGGCAAATCTGAATAACTGGAAAGGTTGAACTAAAATATATTTTTCAAATAAATCATTTTATTTAAATTCGCATAAATGTAACAAAGCTAACACTATCACCCAAAAGGTTCTCTTTCTCGAAATGTATACCTTACATGCAGAAATTTGCCTGTCCATTTGTGAAATGGAGTGAAGCTCTCAGAGATTATCCAATAAATCTGATATTAAAAACTTATTATCCTTATCTTGGCTCTTAAATAACTGTCATCCATCCTATTTTAGACGTTTTTATAAATTTGTTTATTTATTTGTTTATTTTTGGCTGTGTTGGGTCTTCTTTGCTGTGCATGGGCTTTCTCTAGTTGTGGCGAGCGAGGGCTACTCTTTTTTGCGGTGCGTAGGCTTCTCATTGTGGTGGCTTCTCTTGTTGCAGAGCACAGGCTTTAGGCACGCAGGCTTCAGTAGTTGTGGCACGCGGGCTCAGCAGTTGTGGCTTGCAGGCTCTAGATCGCAGTCTCTGTAGTTGTGGCGCATGTGCTTAGCTGCTCCGCAGCATGTGGGATCTTCCCGAACTAGGGCTCGAACCCATACTCCCTGCGCTGGCAGGCGGACTCCCAACCACTGCACCACCAGGGAAGTCCCTACATGTTTTTAAACAGTTCAGAATGCTTAACCACATTGACCATCAGCTAGCAACTATACAGGTGGACTTGATTTGAATTTATTGTAGTTATCATATTTACATTTTGTCTTTAAGCTGCTGATTCACACATGCTTAAATGTAGTACTCTTTAATATTTATTACAATTCTCTTTTCAGTATACATTTATTTTCAAAGGGTGTAAACTACTCATCCCTTCTTCAGCAAAACATTCAGATTCCAAGTCAAATAGTTATAATATTTTGTTGAGACACGCACAAAAGCTTAAAATATAAGTGCAAATCTCAAAGCAAACACTCCCTTCAGATGATTCTCTTCCACCTCCACCTCATTTTATTTAACGTTTCTTTGACATTCAGAAGATTTTAGGTGAAAACTCTGATTGTGGTATCTGACCAGCCTGGACCCTCTAGGGATGCATTGGTTTAGTATTATGGTGTGCTGAGATTTGTGTGTGTGGAATGGGAGAGGTGGGTGTGGGGAGGGAGGTTAATTTAATACTTCTTATTTCCCAGTTGAAGAGCATTAAAAATCAAAAAAGCTGATATAAGAGGCAAGTGAACTTGGTTTCGGTGGGATTGCCTGAAGCAAATAGCGCTGTTAGAATCCATAACCAAAATGTGACAACCTCTGCTCTCTCCACCTTCGGAGAAGCAAACCTCAGCATTTTGACATATCTTAGGAACACCCAACTCTACATTATATTAAAGAGGAATTGATATTTTTACTGACTATCTCTTGAAGACCCATGAAAGACAATCTATATCAGACACCATACGGCTAGACTTTATGAAGTTATCCAAATTTTCTTTCAGTTTCCTTTCTCTATTTACCTCACGTCTACACAGAGTCCTTTTCTTTTTCCTTTCTCTACAGCCTTTGCAGTCAGTGTAGCTGGTTGCAGTTTTCTTTACCCTCCCATCTCTCTCCTCCCCAACATACACACCTAAATTAACATATTCATTCATTTACTCAACTATTATTTACTGAGTGACAACAAGTGCCAGACATTTTCCACAAGATGAACTATGTATTTAACAATGAATCTCAAATTCATGGTTTGTTTGACTAAAAAGCATTCATGTCATTCTCAGTAAGTATTTACTGAGTGTTGGTCACAGAGCATTACCAGAGGTGGTACTGGGAAGAGGAAGAAATGTTTATGATGCTAAGAAAAGGCAGCTTTCTTGGAGCTATGCAATTGACAGAAGGAAGTTTAGCGTTATAAAAATAAAACCCAAATGGCCACTTTCGGCATTGGATACTTGTTTCTGGCCTGAGAGTAAAATTATACAGATTCAAGGTGTCAAAGGTAGATGAACTAAAGCCTAAGACTAAATACGAATAATAGGAGGTCAGAGTTGGAATGGACCTAGAAGTTATAATGTCTCAAGTCTTATTACATGTTTGAGGGACCTAAAAAGCACACAGAGAGAGGACAATATTCCAAGTCTTCATAAGTCCTTCCAGGTTTGGGACATGCAATCATGGCTTCTTTTTGATTATTTCAAGATCTGTTAACAATTTTTTCAATCATCTTTCCAAGGTTGAGCTCAAATATCAATTTTCTTTTTTCAGTAGCGCCTTCCCTAATCTTTCCTATCTCTCACAAAGCATTTTGAATGCGGTGGTACTTTAATTATTGTATTTATTATACATTTGTTGGCTGAAAACAAAAATTCATTGTCCTGTTTGGCTTTATTCTTTTAAGCTTCCAAATGTTGAACACTTTATGTACTAAGTATTGGGGCATTGTAATTTTATCCTTATACCTATCTTTGATGTATGCATTTACATCCCCATTTTACAGATGGAAAGTGAGTCTCAAAGAGATCTAGTAACCTGAACAAGATCACAGAGCAAGCAGAGGTGTCAGTTCTCAAACCTAAGTTCTTCAAATGCCAAAATTTTTTTGCTTTCCCATAATCTATACATATTTAACCAGTAACTGGGAAATGACTGGACATTGATATTTTATACATATATACACATATACATATATACACAGGAATAAGCACACACATACATATAGTTATTGTATATAATTGACTTTTAATACTTAAATGTAGAAGGAGAGTTTATTAATGTAAACATCTAGCATTAATTTGTTTCATCTTTGTACATACTCTTCATTTCAAACAGGATATATGGTGCGTCTTATCATTCTTTTTAGACATTCAATATCTATACCTCCTTCCTAGACTTCGGGATACCACCTACCTTATGAGGCAGAGCCTGCCCTTCACTATTGCAGCTAAAATATCCAAACGCTAGCTTTCCCAACTTACTTTTCAGCCAGGGGGAGGGCAGCCTGACTTTAGATATCATGCCTGGTGTTATAATCACTGGGCTGGATTGCCAACATCCTAGAAGTCCTGGAAGACACCTAACAGCCTCTTAATAAATCGTGCTCCACTTATTTAACCAGAAAAGGTTTCTGTGGCGTGGGCTTCAGAATCCTGGGTATATGGGATAGTGGAAAGGACTTAAATTTGATGGCAGAGAGGAGGTCCTCGGGAAGATGGCGGAAGAGTAAGACGCGGAGATCACCTTCCTTCCCACAGATACAGTAGAAATACATCTACACGTGGAACTGCTCCTACAGAACACCCACTGAACGCTGGCAGAAAACGTCCGACCTCCAAAAAGGCAAGAAACTCCCCCCGTACTTGGGTAGGGCAAAAGAAAAAAGAAATAACAGAGACAAAAGAATAGGGACGGCACCTGCACTAGTGGGAGGGAGCCGTGAAGGAGGAAAGATTTCCACGCACTAGGAAGCCCCTTCGCGGGCGGAGACTGCGGGTGGCAGAGGGGGGAAGCTTCGGAGCCACGGAGGAGAGCGCAGCCACAGGGGTGCGGAGGGCAAAGCGGAGAGGTTCCCGCACGGAGGCTCGGCGCCGAGCAGCACTCTCCAGCCCGAGAGGCTTGTCTGCTCCCCCGCCGGGGCGGGCGGGGCTGGGAGCTGAGGCTCGGGCTTCGGTCGGATCGCAGGGAGAGGACTGGGGTTGGCGGCGTGAACACAGCCTGAAGGCGTTAGTGCACCACAGCTAGCCAAGAGGGAGTCCGGGAAAAAGTCTGCAGCTGCCGAAGAGGCAAGAGACTTTTTCTTCCCTCTTTGTTTCCTGGTGCGCGAGGAGAGGGGATTCAGAGCGCTGCCTAAACGAACTTCAGAGACGGGCGCGAGCCGCAGCTACCAGCGCGGATCCCACAGCAACAGGGGCGCAGAGGGAAAAACGGAGAGATTCCCGCACAGAGGCTCGGCGCCGAGCAGCACTCTCCAGCCCGAGAGGCTTGTCTGCTCCCCCGCCGGGGCGGGCGGGGCTGGGAGCTGAGGCTCGGCTTCGGTCGGATCGCAGGGAGAGGACTGAGGCTGGCAGCGAGAACACAGCCTGAAGGGATTAGCGCACAACAGCTGGCTGGGAGGGAGACCGGGAAAAGGTCTGCAGCTGCCGAAGAGGCAAGAGACTTTTTCTTGCCTCTTTGTTTCGCGGCGCGCAAGGAGAGGGGATTCAGAGCGCCGCCTAAACGAACTCCAGAGAAGGGCGCGAGCCGCGGCGATCACCGCAGACCCCACAGCAACAGGGGCACAGAGGAAAAAAACGGAGAGACTCCCGCACAGAGGCTCGGCGCCGAGCAGCACTCACCAGCCCGAGAGGCTTGGCTGCTCGGCGGGCGGGGCTGGGAGCTGAGGCTCGGGTTTCGGTTTCGGTTGGATCGCAGGGAGAGGACTGGGGCTGGCGGCGTGAACACAGCCTGAAGGGGTTAGCGCACCACAGCTGGCTGGGAGGGAGACCGGGAAAAAGTCTGCAGCTGCCGAAGAGGCAAGAGACTTTTTCTTGCCTCTTTGTTTCGCGGCGCGCAAGGAGAGGGGATTCAGAGTGCCGCCTAAACGAACTCCAGAGAAAGGCGTGAGCCGCGGCGATCAGCACGGACCCCAGAGACGGGCGTGAGACGCTGGGGCTGCTGCTGCCGCCTCCAAAAACCCTGTGTGTGAGCACAAGTCACTCTCCACATCGCCCCTCCCGGGAGCCTGTGCAGCCCGCCACTGCCAGGGTCCCGTGATCCGGGGACAAGTTCCCCGGGAGAACGCACTGCCCGCCTCAGGCTGGTGCAACGTCACGCCGGCCTCGGCCGCCGCAGGCTCACCCCGCCTCCTCTGTACACCTCCCTCCCCGCGGCCTGAGGGAGCCAGAGCCCCCGAAGCAGCTGCTCCTTTAACCCCGTCCTGTCTGTGCGGGGAATAGACGCCGTCAGGCGACCTACACGCAGAGGCGGGTCCAAATCCAAAGCTGAACCCCAGGAACTGTGCGAACAGGGAAGATAAGGGGAAATCTCTCCCAGCAACCTTAGAAGCAGCGGATTAAAACTCCACAAACAACTTGATGGGCCTGCAGCTGGTGAATACCTGAATAGACAACGAATCATCCCAAATTCAGGAGGTGGACTTTGGGAGCAGGATATATTAATTTTTCCCCTTTTCCTTTATTTGTGAGTGTATATGTATATGCTTCTGGGTGCGATTTTGTCTGTATAGCTTTGCTTTACAATAGCTTTATTTTACTTCACTATATTATAGCCTCTTTCTTTCTTTCTGTCTTTCTTTCTATTTTTTCTCCCTTTTACTCTGAGCCGTGTGGACGAAAGGCTCTTGGTGCTCCAGCCAGGCATCAGGGCCGTGCCTCTGAGGTGGGAGAGCCAACTTCAGGACACTGGTCCACAAGAGACCTCCCAGCTTCACGTAATACCAAACGGCAAAAATCTCTCAGAGATCTCTATCTCAACATCAAGACCCAGCTTCACTCAACGACCAACAAGCTACAGTGCTGGACACCATATGCCAAACAACTAGCAAGACAGGAACACAGCCCCATCCATTAGCAGAGAGGCTGCCTAAAATCATAATAAGGCCACAGACACCCCAAAATACACCACCAGACGTGGACGTGCCCACCAGAAAGACAAGAGCCAACCTCATCCACCAGAGCTCAGGCACTAGTTCCCTCCACCAGGAAGCCTACACAACCCACTGAACCAACCTTAGCCACTGGGGACAGATAGCAAAAACAACAGGAACTACGAACCTGCAGCCTGTGAAAAGGAGACCCCAAACACAGTAAGATAAGCAAAATGAGACGACAGAAAAACACACAGCAGATGAAGGAGCAGGGTCAAAACACACCAGACCTAACAAATGAAGAGGAAATAGGTAGTCTACCTGAAAAAGAATTCAGAATAATGATAGTAAGGATGATCCAAAATCTTGGAAATAGAATAGACAAAATGCAAGAAACATTTAACAAGGATGTAGAAGAACTAAAGAGGAACCAAGCAATGATGAAAACCACAATAAATGAAATTAAAAATACTCTAGATGGGATCAATAGCAGAATAACTGAGGCAGAAGAAAGGATAAGTGACCTGGAAGATAAAATGGTGGAAATAACTACTGCAGAGCAGGATAAAGAAAAAAGAATGAAAAGAACTGAGGACAGTCTCAGAGACCTCTGGGACAACATTAAACGTGCCAACATTCGAATTATAGGGGTCCCAGAAGAAGAAGAGAAAAAGAAAGGGACTGAGAAGATATTTGAAGAGATTATAGTTGAAAACTTCCCTAATATGGGAAAGGAAATAGTTAATCAAGTCCTGGAAGCACAGAGAGTCCCATACAGGATAAACCCAAGGAGAAACACACCAAGACACATATTAATCAAACTGTCAAAAATTAAATATAAGGAAAACATATTAAAGGCAGCAAGGGAAAAAAAACAAATAACACACAAGGGAATCCCCATAAGGTTAACATCTGATCTTTCAGCAGAAACTCTGCAAGCCAGAAGGGAGTGGCAGGATATACTTAAAGTGATGAAGGAGAAAAACCTGCAACCAAGATTACACTACCCAGCAAGGATCTCATTCAGATTCGATGGAGAAATTAAAACCTTTACAGACAAGCAAAAGCTGAGAGAGTTCAGCACCACCAAACCAGCTTTACAACAAATGCTAAAGGAACTTCTCTAGGCAAGAAACACAAGAGAAGGAAAACACCTACAATAACAAACCCAAAACATTTAAGAAAATGGGAATAGGAACATACATATCGATAATTACCTTGAATGTAAATGGATTAAATGCTCCCACCAAAAGACACAGGCTGGCTGAATGGATACAAAAACAAGACCCATCTATATGCTGTCTACAAGAGACCCACTTCAGACCTAGAGACACATATAGACTGAAAGTGAGGGGATGGAAAAAGATATTCCATGCAAATGGAAATCAAAAGAAAGCTGGAGTAGCAATTCTCATATCAGACAAAATAGACTTTAAAATAAAGACTATTACAAGAGACAAAGAAGGACACTATATAATGATCAAGGGATCGATCCAAGAGGAAGGTATAACAATTGTAAATATTTATGCACCCAACATAGGAGCACCTCAATACATAAGGCAAATACTAACAGCCATAAAAGGGGAAATCGACAGCAACACAATCATAGTTGGGGACTTTAACACCCCACTCTCACCAATGGACAGATCATCCAAAATGAAAATAAATAAGGAAACACAAGCTTTAAATGATACATTAAACAAGATTGACTTAATTGATATTTATAGGACATTCCATCCAAAAACAACAGAATACACATTTTTCTCAAGTGCTCATGGAACATTCTCCAGGATAGATCATATCTTGGGTCACAAATCAAGCCTTGGTAAATTTAAGAAAATTGAAATCGTATCAAGTATCTTTTCCGACCACAACGCTATGAGACTAGATATCAATTACAGGAAAAGACCTGTAAAAAATACAAACACATGGAGGCTACACAATACATTACTTAATAACGAAGTGATCACTGAAGAAATCAAAGGGGAAATCAAAAAATACCTAGAAACAAATGACAATGGAGATACGACGACCCAAAACCTATGGGACGCAGCAAAAGCAGTGCTAAGAGGGAAGTTTATAGCAATACAAGCCTACCTTAAGAAACAGGAAACATCTCGAATAAACAACCTAACCTTGCACCTAAAGCAATTAGAGAAAGAAGAACAAAAAAACCCCAAAGCCAGCAGAAGGAAAGAAATTATAAAGATCAGGTCAGAAATAAATGAAAAAGAAATGAAGGAAACAATAGCGAAAATCAATGAAACTAAAAGCTGGTTCTTTGAGAAGATAAACAAAATTGATAAACCATTAGCCAGACTCATCAAGAGAAAAAGGGAGAAGACTCAGATCAATAGAATTAGAAATGAAAAAGGAGAAGTAACCACTGACACTGCAGAAATACAAAAGATCATGAGAGATTACTACAAGCAACTCTATGCCAATAAAATGGACAACCTGGAAGAAATGGACAGATTCTTAGAAAGGCACAAACTGCCGAGACTGAACCAGGAAGAAATAGAAAATATGAACAGACCAATCACAAGCACTGAAATTGAAACTGTGATTAAAAACCTTCCAACAAACAAAAGCCCAGGACCAGATGGCTTCACAGGTGAATTCTATCAAACATTTAGAGAAGAGCTAACACCTATCCTTCTCAAACTCTTCCAAAATATTGCAGAGGGAGGAACACTCCCAAACTCATTCTACGAGGCCACCATCACCCTGATACCAAAACCAGACAAAGATGTCACAAAGAAAGAAAACTACAGGCCAATATCACTGATGAACATAGATGCAAAAATCCTCAACAAAATACTAGCAAACAGAATCCAACAGCACATTAAAAGGATCATACACCATGATCAAGTGGGGTTTATCCCAGGAATGCAAGGATTCTTCAATATACGCAAATCAATCAATGTGATACATCATATTAACAAACTGAAGGAGAAAAACCATATGATCATCTCAATAGATGCAGAGAAAGCTTTCGACAAAATTCAACACCCATTTATGATAAAAGCCCTGCAGAAAGTAGGCATAGAGGGAACTTTCCTCAACATAATAAAGGCCATATATGACAAACCCACAGCCAACATTGTCCTCAATGGTGAAAAACTGAAACCATTTCCACTAAGATCAGGAACAAGACAAGGTTGCCCACTCTCACCACTATTATTCAACATAGTTTTGGAAGTGTTAGCCACAGCAATCAGAGAAGACAAAGAAATAAAAGGAATCCAAATCGGAAAAGAAGAAGTAAAGCTGTCACTATTTGCAGATGACATGATACTATACATAGAGAATCCTAAAGATGCTACCAGAAAACTCCTAGAGCTAATCAATGAATTTGGTAAAGTAGCAGGATACAAAATTAATGCACAGAAATCTCTTGCATTTCTATACACTAATGACGAAAAATCTGAAAGTGAAATTAAGAAAACACTCCCATTTACCATTGCAACAAAAAGAATAAAATATCTAGGAATAAACCTACCTAAGGAGACAAAAGACCTGTATGCAGAAAATTATAAGACACTGATGAAAGAAATTAAAGATGATACAAATAGATGGAGAGATATACCATGTTCCTGGATTGGAAGAATCAACATTGTGAAAATGACTCTACTACCCAAAGCAATCTACAGATTCAATGCAATCCCTATCAAACTACCACTGGCATTTTTCACAGAACTAGAACAAAAAATTTCACAATTTGTATGGAAACACAAAAGACCCCGAATAGCCAAAGCAATCTTGAGAACGAAAAATGGAGCTGGGGGAATCAGGCTCCCTGACTTCAGACTATATTACAAAGCTTCAGTAATCAAGACAGTTTGGTACTGGCACAAAAACAGAAATATAGATCAATGGAACAGGATAGAAAGCCCAGAGATAAACCCACACACATATGGGCACCTTATTTTTGATAAAGGAGGCAAGCATATACAGTGGAGAAAAGACAGCCTCTTCAATAAGTGGTGCTGGGAAAATTGGACAGGTACATGTAAAAGTATGAAAATAGAACACTCCCTGACACCATGCACAAAAATAAACTCAAAATGGATTAAAGACCTAAGTGTAAGGGCAGACACTATCAAACTCTTAGAGGAAAACATAGGCAGAACACTCTATGACATACATCACAGCAAGATTCTTTTTGACCCAGCTCCCAGAGAAATGGAAATAAGAACACAAATAAACAAATGGGACCTAATGAAACTTAAAAGCTTTTGCACAGCAAAGGAAACCATAAACAAGACCAAAAGACAACCATCAGAATGGGAGAAAATATTTGCAAATGAAGCAACTGACAAAGGATTAATCTCCAAGATTTACAAGCAGCTCATGCAGCTCAATAACAAAAAAACGAACAACCCAATCCAAAAATGGGCCGAAGACCTAAATAGACATTTCTCCAAAGAAGATATACAGATGGCCTACAGACACATGAAAGAATGCTCAACATCATTAATCATTAGAGAAATGCAAATCAACACTACAATGAGATATCATCTCACTCCGGTCAGAATGGCCATCATCAAAAAATCTAGAAACAATAAATGCTGGAGAGGGTGTGGAGGAAAGGGAACCCTCTTGCACTGTTGGTGGGAATGTAAATTGATACAGCCACTATGGAGAACAGTATGGAGGTTCCTTAAAAAACTACAAATAGAACTACCATACGACCCAGCAATCCCACTACTGGGCATATACCCTGAGAAAACCATAGGTCAAAAAGAGTCATGTACCAAAATGTTCATTGCAGCTCTATTTACAATAGCCAGGACATGGAAGCAATCTAAATGTCCATCGACAGATGAATGGATAAAGAAGATGTGGCACATATATACAATGGAATATTACTCAGCCATAAAAAGAAATGAAATGGAGGTATTTGTAATGAGGTGGATGGAGTTAGAGTCTGTCATACAGAGTGAAGTAAGTCAGAAAGAGAAAAACAAATACAGTATGCTAACACATATATACGGAATCTAAGGGGAAAAAAAAAAAAAAAGAGAAAAAAAAAAAAAAAAAAAAAAAAAAAAAAAAAAAAAAAGGCCATGAAGAACCTAGTGGCAAGACGGGAATAAAGACACAGACCTACTAGAGAATGGACTTGAGGATATGGGGAGGGGGTGGGGTGAGATGTGACAGGGTAAGAGAGTGTCATGGACATATATACACTACCAAATGTAAAATAGATAACTAGTGGGAAGCAGCCGCATAGCACAGGGAGATCAGCTCGGTGCTTTGTGACCATCTAGAGGGATGGGATGGGGAGGGTGGGAGGGAGGGAGATGCAAGAGGGAAGAGAAATGGGAACATATTGTATATGTATAACTGATTCACTTTGTTATAAAGCAGAAGCTAACACACCATTGTAAGGCAATTATACTTCAATAAAGATGTTAAAAAAAAAAACAAAAAAAAAAACAAAAAAAAAAACAAAAAAAAAAAAAAAAAAAAAAATTTGATGGCAGAAAGTCTCTTTGCTTTTCTGAATCTCAGTTTTTTAAATTATGGAAATTGGGATAATAATAATTATCTCACATGTTAAGAGTGAGAATGAAGTGGTGTGATAATCATTCAGGTTGGAAGTGCTATAACTGGTAGCAGAAATAGAGCTGCATACAGTCCCTACAACCTAAGAAATTCTTGAAAAAAATCAAAATAAAAGAGTCATACAAATTTTCAGAGAAAATAAAAAGTAAACACCAACTTTATTTCATAAGCAATGGATTCCAAATCTCTTTCTTTCTGACAAAAATCTGCTTCTGGGAAAAGGTCTACCTTGGAACATTATCTTCCACCTCCAAAGTAATTTTCTCTACTCCTAAAAGGTAATTTCTTAGTCAATGGAATCCTAGGGTGGAAATCACCATTAGGAAACACTTGCTCAATTTTGGTCAACTGGGGCCTGGGCTCTGACACCTGTTTTAGGGACGGGAGAAGCAACGAGATGGCAGGCTTGGATTTCCACTCGCAAACTCCTGTGAATCCAGAAAAGGGAGTTTAAACACAGCAAAGTGAGTTAGGGGGAGAGCCCTAAAGGATGCCTAGCTGCCTTCCGGGCTTTGACAGTGTCAATAGGGAGTTGAAGGGAAGGACGACCCAAACCGACGGGGCTGCTGGGGGATGAACACCTTTCTGGCCGAGCTTAGCGTGTCCTGCCCTGGGTTCTCCTGACACCCAACTCCCCTCTTTCCCACTTCGATCCCCCCACCCCTGCATGCCAGAGCCTGCAGAGTCCAGGTCCTTGGGAAGTTCCTAGGAGTCATCTCCGGAGCCGCTGAGACAGGGTGCCCCACTGAGGACAGAGCAAAAAGGTGACGTTCTACAAGCCAGGAAGAGAGCTCAATAGGAACGGAATCAGCTGACTCCTGGATCTTGGACTTCCAGCCTTCAGAACTCTGTGTGGTTGACAGGGTCTTGGTGCTCCGGCCGGGTATCAGGCCTGAACTTCTGAGGTGGGAGAGCTGAGTTCAGGATATTGGTCCACCAGAGACCTCCCGGCCCCTCATAACATAAATTGGCAGAGCTCTCGCAGACATCTGAGGTCTCCGTCGCCACTCTAAGACCCAGCTCCACTCAACGACCAGCAAGCTCCAGTGCTGGACACCCCATGCCAAACAACTAGCAAGACAGGAACACAAACCCACCCATTAGCAGAGAGGCTGCCTAAAATCATAATAAGGTCACAGACACCCCAAAACACACCACAGGATGCGGTCTTGCCCACCAGAAAGACAAGATGCAGCCTCATCCACCAGAACACAGGCACCAGTCCCCTCCACCAGGAAGCCTACACAACCCACTGAACCTACCTTAGCCACTGGGGGCAGACACCAAAAACAATGGGAACTATGAACCTGCAGCATGTGAAAAGGAGACCCAAGACACAGTAAGTTAAGCAAAATGAGAATACAGAGAAATACACAGCAGATGAAGGAGCAAGGTAAAAACCCACCAGACCAAACAAATGAAGAGGAAATAGGCAGTCTACCTGAAAAAGAATTCAGAGTAATGATAGTAAAGATGAGCCAAAAGCTTGGAAATAGAATGGAGAAAATACAAGAAATGTTTAACAAGGACCTAGAAGAACTAAAGAGCTAACAAACAATGATGAACAACACAATAAATGAAATTAAAAATTCTCTGGAAGGAATCAATAGCAGAATACCTGAGGCAGAAGAACAGATAAGTGACCTGGAAAATAAAATAGTGGAAATAACTAAGGCAGAGCAGAATAAAGAAAAAAGAATGAAAAGAATTGAGGACAGTCTCAGAGACCTCTGGGACAACATTAAACACACCAACAGTAGAATTATAGCGGTCCCAAAAGAAGAAAAGAAAAAGAAAGGGACTGAGAAAATATTTGAAGAGATTATACTGGAAAACTTCCCTAACATGGGAAAGGAAATAGCCACCCAAGTCCAGGAAGCGCAGAGAGTCCCATACAGAATAAACCCAAGGAGAAACACGCCGAGACACATAGTAATCAAAGTGGCAAAAATTAAATACAAAGGAAAAATAATAAAAGCAGCAAGGGAAAACCAACAAATAACATACAAGGGAATCCCCATGAGGTTAACAGCTGATCTTTCAGCAGAAACTCTGCAAGCCAGAAGGGAGTGGCAGGACATATTTAAAGTGATGAAAGGGAAAAACATAACCAAGATTACTCTACCCAGCAAGGATGTCATTCAGATTCAACGGAGAAATGAAAACCTTTACAGACAAGCAAAAGCTAAGAGAATTCAGCACCACCAAACCAGCTTTACAACAAATGCTAAAGGAACTTCTCTAGGCAGGAAGCACAAGAGAAGGAAAGCACCTACAATAACAAACCCAAAACAATTAAGAAAATGGTAATAGGAACATACATATCGATAATTACCTTAAATGTAAATGGATTAAATGCTTCCACCAAAAGACATAGACTGGCTGAATGGATACAAAAACAAGGCCCCTATATATGCTCTCTACAAGAGACTCACTTAAGACCTAGGGACACATACAGTCTGAAAGTGAGGGGATGGAAAAAGATATTCCATGCAAATGGAAATCAAAAGAAAGCTGGAGTAGCAATAATCGTATCAGATAAAATTAACTTTAAAATAAAGGCTGTTACAAGAGATAAGGACACTACAGAATGAACAAGGGATCAATCCAAGAAGAAGATATAACAATTATAAATGTTTACGCACCCAACATAGGGGCACCTCAATACATAAGGCAAATGCTAACAGCCATAAAACGGGATATCGACAGTAGCACCCAGCTGTCACCAATGGACAGATCATCCAAAATAAAAATAAGTAAGGAAACACAAGGTTTAAATGACACATTAGACAAGATGGACTTAATTGATATTTATAGGACATTCCCTCCAAAAACAACAGAAGACACATTCCTCTCAAGTGATCATGGAACATTCTCCAGGATAGATCATATCTTGGGTCACAGATCAAGCCTTGGTAAATTTAAGAAAACTGAACTCGTATCAAGTATCTTTTCTGACCACAACGCTCTAAGGTTAGATATCAATTACAGGGAAAGAAACTGTAAAAAATACAAACACATGGAGGCTAAACAGTACACTACTAAATAACCATGAGATCACTGAAGAAACCAAAGAGGAAACCAAAAAATACCTGGAAACAAATGAGAATGAAAACATGATGACCCAAAACCTATGAGATGCAGCAAAAGCAGTTCTAAGACGGAAGTTTATAGCAATGCAATCCTACCTCAAGAAACAAGAAACATTTCAAATAAACAATCTAATCTTACACCTAAAGCAATTAGAGAGAGAAGAACAGCAACAACAAAAAAAACGAAGTTAGCAGAAGGAAAGAAATCATAAAGATCAGATCAGAAATAAATGAAAAAGAAATGAAGGAAACGAGAGCAAAGATCAATAAAACTAAAAGCTGGTTCTTTGAGAAGATAAACAAAATTGATAAACCATTAGCCAGACTCATCAAATAAAAAAAGGGAGAAGACTCAAATCTAGAAATGAAAAAGAAGTAACAACTGACACTGCAGAAACACAAAGGATCATGAGCGATTACTACAAGCAACTAAATGTCAATAAAATGGACAACCTGGAAGAAGTGGACAAATTCTTAGAAAAGCACAACCTTCTGAGACTGAACCCGGAAGAAATAGAAAATATAAACAGTCAAATCCCAAGCACTGAAATTGAAACTGTGATTAAAAATCTTCCAACAAACAAAGGCCCAGGACCAGATGGATTCACTGGCGAATTCTATCAAACATTTAGAGAAGAGCTAACACCTATCTTTCTCAAACTCTTCCAAAATATAGCAGAGGGAGGAACACTCCCAAACTCATTCTACGAGGCCACCATCACCCTGATACCAAAACCAGACAAAGATGTCACAAAGAAAGAAAACTACAGGCCAATAGCACTGATGAACATAGATGCAAAAATCTTCAACAAAATACTAGCAAACAGAATCCAACAGCACAGTAAAAGGATCATACACCATTATCAAGTGGGGTTTATCCCAGGAATGCAAGCATTCTTCAATATATGCAAATCAATCAATGTGATAAACCATATTAACAAACTGAAGGAGAAAAACCATATGATCATCTCAATAGATGCAGAAAAAGCTTTCAACAAAATTCAACACCCATTTATGATAAAAACCCTCCAGAAAGTAGGCATAAAGGGAAGTTAACCTCAACATAATAAAGGCCATATATGACAAACCCACAGCCAACACCGCTCTCAGTGGTGAAAAACTGAAACCATTTCCACTGAGATCAGGAATAAGGCAAGGTTGCCTACTGTCACCATGATTATTCAACAAAGTTTTGGAAGTTTTAGCCGCAGCAATCAGAGAAGAAAAGGAAATAAAAGGAATCCAAATCAGAAAAGAAGAAGTAAAACTATCACTGTTTGCAGATGGCATGATACTATACATAGAGAATCCTAAAGAAGCTACCAGATAACTACTAGAGCTATTCAATGAATTTGGTGAAGTAGCAGGATACAAAATTAATGCACAGAAATCTCTTGCATTCCTATACACTAATGATGAAAAATCTGAAACACAAATTAAGGAAATACTCCCATTTACCATTGCAGCAAAAAGAATAAAATACCTAGGAATAAACCTACCTAAGGAGACAAAAGACCTGTATGCAGAAAACTATAAGACACTGATGAAAGTAATTAAAGATGATACCAACAGATGGAGAGATATACCATGTTCTTGGATTGGAAGAATCAACATTTTGAAAATGACTATACTACCCAAAGCAATCTACAGATTCAGTACAATCCCTATCAAACTACCAATGGCATTTTTCACAGAACTAGAACAAAAAAATTTCACAATTTATATGGAAACACAAAAGACCCCAAATAGCCAAAGAAATATTGAGAAAGAAAAACAGGGCTGGAGGAATCAGGTTACCTGACTTCAGACTATACTACAAAGCTACAGTAATCAAGACAGTATGGTACTGGCACAAAAACAGAAATATACATCAATGGAACAGGATAGAAAGCCCAGAGATAAACCCACACACATATGGTCACCTTATCTTTGACAAAGGAGGTGAGAATATACAATGGAGAAAAGACAGCCTCTTCAGTAAGTGCTGCTGGGAAAACTGGACAGCTACATGTAAAAGAAAGAAATGAGAACACTCCCTAACACCATACACAAAAATAAACTCAAAATGGATTAAAGACCTAAATGTAAGGCCAGATAGTATAAAACTCTTAGAGGAAAACATAGACAGAATACTCTATGACATAAATCAGAGCAAGATCCTTTTTGACCCTCCTCCTCGAGCAAGGGAAATAAAAACAAAAATAGACAGATGGGACCTAATGAAACTTAAAAGCTTTTGCACAGCAAAGGAAACCATAAACAAGATGAAAAGACAGCCCTCAGAATGGGAGAAAATATTTGCAAATGAAGCAACTGCCAAAGGATTAATCTCCAAAATGTACAAGCAGCCCATGTAGCTCAATATCAAAAAAACAAAGAACCCAACCCAAAAATGGGCAGAAGAACTAAGTAGACATTTCTCCAAAGAAGATATACAGATTGACAACAAATCCATGAAAGGATGCTTAACATCACTAATCATTAGAGAAATGTAAATGAAAACTACGATGAGGTATCACCTCATACCAGTCAGAATGGCCATCATCAAAAAGTCTACAAACAATAAATGCTGGAGAGGGTGTGTAGAAAAGGGAACCCTCTTGCACTGTTGGTGGGAATGTAAATTGATACAGCCACTATGGAGAACAGTATGGAGGTTCCTTAAAAAACTACAAATAGAACTACCATACAACCCAGCAGTCCCACTACTGGGCATATACCTGGAGAAAACCACAATTCAAAAAGTCATGTACCAAAATGTTCACTGCAGCACGATTTACAATAGGTAGGACATGGAAGCAAACCTAAGTGTCGATCAACAGATGAATGGAGAAAGAAGATGTTGCACATATATACAATGGAATATTACTGAGCCATAAAAAGAAACGAAATTGAGTTATTTGAAGTGAGGTGGATGACCTAGAGTCTGTCATACAGAGTGAAGTAAGTCAGAAAGAGAAAAAGAAATACCGTATGCTAACACATATATATGGAATCTAAAAAAAATAATGGTTCTGATTAACCAGGGGCAGGACAGGAATAAAGATGCAGATGTAGAGAATGGACATGAGGACATGGGGAGGGGGAAGGGGAAGCTGGGTTGAAGTGAGAGAGTGGCATGGACATATATACAGTACCAAATGTAAAATAGCTAGTGGGAAGCAGCCTCATAGCACAGGGAGATCAGCTCAGTGTTTTGTGACCTCCTAAAAGGGTGGGATAGGGAGATTGGGAGGGAGACACAAGAGGGAGGGGATATGGAGATATATGTATCCATATAGCTGATTCACTTTGTGATGCAGCAGAAACTAACACACCATTGTAAAGCAACTATACTCCAATAAAGATTTAAAAAAAAAAAAAACACACTTGCTGAACGTGAGCTCTGTTACCAGAAATTTTGTATATGTTATTTCAACCAGTACCCAAATCTGGTAGAAATGTGCTTGAAACCCCCATGTATGAGACTCAAAGAAATAAAAGTGTCTTGCTGAAGTGTGTAAATCTGGCAAACAAGGGTATCCAAAACCATAGTGTTGATTTCAAGTCCAGAGAACTTTCTATCTTTCGTTACAGTGATGAATTAGGTGTTTTTCTCCCACCTCTTTCCCCTGTGTAAGAGGTTAAGATTTCAGCCTTTTCGAATTTCTGATAAGTTAAAAATAAGAAATGCTGTTGTTACCCTCATTCTGGAAATGCAGTGCACCTCTATCAGTTGTTGTTGCTATTTAGTAGTGCAGTGAACTCACTATAAGCCAAGAGGCAAAGGGTAGGCCCTATTCATTTCAATTTAAAGTGAACCTTAAGTAGAAATGTTTCTGATTTGTGGAGTTTTCCTCTTTTACTATAACTCCTTGCATTTTATTGACAGTTTATTAGGTCCGTATAAACACTCTTTTACTCCTAACAGCTAAGCAGTTTGGCTTAAATCTAAGCTCCTCCAATATCAAGCTGTGTAAGCCTGGGCAAGTCATTTAAAGTTCCTGTGCATTGGTGTCCTCATCTGTAAAATGAGGATAATTTTAGCACAGACCTTAGAAGGCTGTTTAAGAATTAAATACTGCAAACATTTATATATAGTACAAAATATTTATAAAGCGCATAATGCTCAGATCACGTTAACTTGTATTCTAAAAAGAAGGCGTTACCTGCTTTCAACAAATATATTTAATATGAATATATTATAAATGTATTAAATATTTATAAATATGCACATATATTACATATAAATGAAGTATATTTATAAATAAATGTATTAACATATTTATAATATATAAAAATATTTTATAATATATATTTACTGTACTTATTACATATATACTTTACAATAAGTAAGATATATATAAAAGTAAGACATAGATACTGATGTACAGATAAGGATATAGATACAGATACTGATGTCTTACAATAGGAAAATCCTCTGTGGAGTAAACTGTATAGGGCACCCATGACAACTTTCTAGCGTCCACGACAAATTTGCTTCTCTGATTCATAAACTATAAACTGTGACTTTGGTGGCAGGGCCATTTGTCTCTCAGCGTGCAGTCTGTAGTCCATCACCATCAGAAACAGTTGAATCTTGTTAAATAAGCAGATTCCTAGGCCCCAAGCAAAACTATCAAATTGGAATCCCTGGGGATGAGGCTCAGGGAGTTGTATTTTTCATCAGAACCCAGTGATTGTTACACACACTTAAGTGAAACCTGCAGATGTTTTCCTTGTTCTTGCTCTGCCAGTTGCCTTGAGCAAGTCATATAACCTTTCTGTGCTTTGTGATTTGATTAAAACAAAACAAACAAAAATAACCCTTTGGTCTTGGAGATGGGGAGATCCACAATCTAAATGTGAATCTGCCAATTTCTCATGTGCCTTTGAGAAGAGCATACAAAGTTAGCCTTGTTTTTATCTATACAAAGTGGAAATATTAACGCCTGTTCAACCTAGTGCGTGGATGTTATGAAGATAAAATCAGATTATAGAAGTGAGTAAAATTTGCAAATCTAAGGGTTATAAAGATGAGAGCATTTCTTTTCTCTGTAAAATAGAAGAGAAAAATTTCACAGGTGCGTTATGAAGGCAAATAAGATTATTTAGAAAATGTTTTGAATTTTTTTTCAAGTTAGGTGTTTCTAAAATGAGAATATGACTTAGATGAATTACTTATAATCCTTTTAAGTTGTATTGTTTTACATTGGACAATAGCAATAATTTATCATGTGGTTCAGAATTCTCAAATGAAAAATATTATAAATATCATTGTTTCCCTTATAATTATATCCATAATTTCTAAATGCATAATAGTAAAAATCAGTGGCATTTTTTGGTATAATTGTCTGTTAATAGCACTGCAGTTTTTATGCAGACTGAAAACAAGGACAACCTAAAATGTTATTATAATTAATAATAGCTTGTGCTGATTAAATGATAAATCTTATTTGCACATTTTTCCACCCCCCTTCCTGCCTGAGGTTGGCACAGGGCTGGAGGATAGTGGGTTCATTTATCAGCATGAGATCCAACCCAGCAACTAATTCTAATGTTTTCTAGAACTAAAAAGGACTCCTTGTTCTATTGTTCTAGTGATTAAAGCAGATTAGGTCAATATTCTAAGTCTCTTGTTTATACCAGGAATTTGACTCTTGATTCACAAAAGTCTTTTCTCTGAAAGTTACTGTTTGCACAATGGAATCAGAAAAGTAGTAGGAAGCTAAAAAATAGCAGTTGATGTCCTACCTACCTTGATATTATCAGCTGAGTCTCTAATTCCATATATTTTGCTGATGCAAATGGTGAAGGATCCCAAGGCAACAAGACAATTCAGGGTAGAAGTCTCAGGACACATCTCAGAATTCATCTGAGATAGCGACTGTGGCTGGGGAACTAAAGGGCATTTGGACCTTGAAAGTTAATAGCACCACACTCGCCACTGATTTCACGCTCAAAAAAAGAATTGTTTTTCTTATCCTGAATTCCCTTTACCCTCCCACCCCACCCTATTCCTTCTTTTTTTTTCTATTTCCTTTTTACATTTTACTTCATCTTTTCCATTCTCTGTGGTTTCCTCATTAGAAGACAAATTCTTAAATGCATTCTCAATACAAGCATGTATTCCCTTGGCTGGAAAGACATGATGACTTTAATTCACTCTAAGGTGTAAATGACTGCTAGCAAATCATTTTCAGAGGGAAGGATTTTCAGGGTATTCAACAGGCGATGGGGCGTTACAACCTGATTAGAAAGAAACACAGAATCTTCTAGGCACCTTTCTTGCAAGAAGAAAAAAAATTTTTTTAACATCTTTGTTGGAGTATAACTGCTTTACACTGATGTGTTAGTTTCTACTGTATAACAAAGTGAATCACCTATACATATACATATATCCCCATATCTCCTCCCTCTTGCATCTCCCTCCCACCCTCCCTATCCCACCCCTCTAGGTGGACACAAAGCATCGAGCTGATCTCCCTGTGCTATGTGGCTGCTTCCCACTAGCTATCTATTTTACATTTGGTAGTGTATATATGTCCATGCCACTTTCTCACTTTGTCCCAGCTTACCCTTCCCCCTCCCTATGTCCTCAAGTCCATTCTCTATGTCTGTGTCTTTATTCCTGTCCTGCCCCTAGGTTCTTCAGAACCATTTTTTGTTTTTGTTTTTGTTTTTAGATTCCATATATATGTGTTAGCATACAGCATTTGTTTTTCTCTTTCTGACTTACTTCACTCTGTATGACAGTCTCTAGGTCCATCCACCTCGCTACAAATAACTCAATTTTGTTTCTTTTTATGGCTGAGTAATATTCCATTGTATATATGTGCTACATCTTCTTTTTTTTTTTTAAACATCTTTAATTGAAGTATAATTGCTTCACAATGGTGTGTTAGTTTCTGCTTTATAACAAAGTGAATCAGCTATACATATACATATATCCCCATATCTCCTCCCTCCCGCATCTCCCTCCCTCCCACCCTCCCCCTCCCACCCCCCCAGGCAGTCACAAAGCACTGAGCTGATCTCCCTGTGCTATGTGGCTGCTTCCCACTAGCTATCTATTTTACATTTGGTAGTGTATATATGTCCATGACACTCTCTCACCCTCTCACATCTCACCCCTCCCCCTCCCCATATCCTCAAGTCCATTCTTTAGTAGGTCTGTGTCTTTATTCCCATCTTGCCACTAGGTTCTTCATGACCTTTTTTTTTTTCCTTAGATTCCATATATATGTGTTAGCATACTGTATTTGTTTTTCTCTTTCTGACTTACTTCACTCTGTAGGACAGACTCTAACTCCATCCACCTCATTACAGATACTTCCATTTCATTTCTTTTTATGGCTGAGTAATATTCCATTGTATACACGTGCCACATCTTCTTTATCCATTCATCCGATGATGGACACTTAGGTTGCTTCCATGTCCTGGCTATTGTAAATAGAGCTGCAATGAACATTTTGGTACATGACTCTTTTTGAATTATGGTTTTCTCAGGGTATATGCCCAGTAGTGGGATTGCTGGGTCGTATGGTAGTTCTATTTTTAGTTTTTTAAGGAACCTCCATACTCTTCTCCATAGTGGCTGTATCAATTTACATTCCCACCAACAGTGCAAGAGGGTTCCCTTTCTCCACACTCTCTCCAGCATTTCTTGTTTGTAGATTTTTTGATGATGGCCATTCTGACAGGTGTGAGGTGATACCTCATTGTAGTTTTGATTTGCATTTCTCTAATGATTAGTGATGTTGAGCATGCTTTCATGTGTTTGATGGCAATCTGTATATCTTCTTTGGAGAAATGTCTATTTAGGTTTTCTGCCCATTTTTGGATTGGGTTGTTTGTTTTTTTGATATTGAGCTGCATGAGCTGCTTGTATATTTTGGAGATTAATCCTTTGTCAGTTGCTTCGTTTGCAAATGTTTTCTCCCATTCTGAGGGCTGTCTTTTCATCTTGTTTATGGTTTCCTTTGCTGTGCAAAAGCTTGTAAGTTTCATTAGGTCCCATTTGGTTGTTTTTGTTTTTATTTCCATTTCTCTAGGAGGTGGGTCAAAAAGGATCTTGCTGTGATTTATGTTATGGAGTGTTCTGCCTATGTTTTCCTCTGAGAGTTTGATAGTGTCTGGCCTTACATTTAGGTCTTTAATCCATTTTGAGTTTATTTTTGTGTATGGTGTTAAGGAGTGTTCTAATTTCATTCTTTTACATGTATCTGTTCAGTTTTCCCAGCAGCACTTATTGAAGAGGCTGTCTTGTCTCCATTGTATATTCTTGCCTCCTTTATCAAAGATAAGGTGACCATATCTGGTTGGGTTTATCTCTGGGCTTTCTGTCCTGTTTCATTGATCTATATTCCTGTTTTTTTGCCAGTACCATACTGTCTTGATTACTGTAGCTTTGTAGTATAGTCTGAAGGAAAATAGTTTTGATGTTTTTCTATTAGTGATTATGAGGCCTCTTAACTCAAATACACTTGGATTTATACTTTTTGATCCAAATTGTCATTACTTTTGGATCACCCCAGGTAGAAGTTCCAATGATATTGTCCAAGTTAATTAATCTTATAGAAAATTTAGGATGGCTGCCCATTTCTGGTGTAGTGAATTTTCCAGTTCCTAACAGAAAATCACCCACAGAGACTTGGCTGCTCCTTTCAACAAATGAAAGGGAACACACTAATTTCTTAGCTCATCCCAGGATACATGACAGAACCATGAATCGAAGATCAGAGTTTTGCTTGATTCAGCCACCAAATGCCACTTTCTTCTCAGTGTCATATAGCCATGACACTTGAATCTCTGCTCATCCTGACTCTAGCCAAGAGATAATTGCTTAGACTCAAGCCTAGGCATGCAGTACACATTGGCTTCCTGTTGGGAACCACACTCAGAGAGAGAGAGAGAGAGAGAGAGAGTGTGTGTGTCAACCTTTGGTTCTTATGTAGCTTTTGCAAAGAATTCTTGTCATCGATGATTCCTCCTTGCAATTTTTGGAATACTAAGACTATATAACAATTTATTAGGAGCCTCTGTAGCGACACCTAAAGACTGTGGGAAAGATGAAAACAGTGCACACAAAGGACAGGCGGACTTGCTGGGGCTCAGCGTGCTGTTTGCTCTGTTTGTATGTCATTTACTGCTGCTGGCAATTTTAAGAATATATTCTTCATTGCATATCTGAAATGAAATACGTTTGTCTCAACTTACCCTAATTCAGGCTTTGAAAAAGTTTATCTTACTTTGGAAAAATAGTTTAAGCAAAGCACTTGAAGGAAAACAGGTTAGAGAAAATGTCTCCAAAAACTCAATGTCTTCATTAGTAGAAGTTACAGCTACCCCACTCATCTTTTAGATACTGAAATTTGACCTAACAAAATGAAAAATATATAATCCAATTAAATATCAGGGAACTCCAGTGGTTAAGTATAAATACAATTAATGAATACAAAGGACTTTCATAGTGCAGTATATTTTACAGTTATTTATAATAGTAATAAAATAAAGATAATAAATACCTTGGAACCTTTATTAGTTGTAAGAGTTTATAGTGCTTGCAGTTACTGTGTTTTGTTTTGTTTTATTTTTCTTAGAAAACAGGTTGAAACCTCTAATTTATTTTATGAACTGCCAAAGTTTGCAAAAGAGTCTAGGAACTCATCATGATTTGCCCCCTTCCAGAAATTCGTATATTCCTCAGAAATGAATTCTACTTAAAACTTTCTGATTAATTCAATCATTTCTGAGTGTTCTGGGAAATAATTTATTTAATAATCTCTGCTTTGGAAAAGATATTTGGAAAAAGAAAGAATCATTAATAGAGTATGAAATAGGTTTCTTAGTTGACCCCAAAGAGGGTGGGGGATTAGACTGTGGACTCAGAGTTTATAAGAGAAGAGGAAGAAATATGGAAGCAGTCATTATAAGTACAGGAGGAAAACACAGCTGTTAGAACTCATGGCCTGTGGCTATTCTGGACCACAGTTAGGAGAATGGTAAAGTAGATCTAGGCGGTAGGCCAGGCATGTGACCCAAAGTAAATCTGTTGAACTGTATGTGCCTAGACTCTTGAACCTCAAAACATTCTCGTTCCTATTGGAAAAAAAAAACCACTATTATTTTCTGAAACCACACACACACACACACACTCTACAGTGCTCGTACACTGGGCATCTTTGCATTATTAGGAATTGATGGTAGGAAGGGCATCAAAGCTCGACAGAGTGGAGAAGTGTTCGTGAGAAGTGTTTGTGATAGAAAGGATTTTAGTACTTTAGAAGGCAAGCGTGATCACAGAATTCTTAAATCATGGCAAATAACTCATTTCTTTTTGCCCTATCAGACATCTGATATTTCAAAAATGAACAGCTCTTACATTTTTGCAGTTACGGCAAGGCCTTCTCTTGACTACCATGTCCTGGCTGCTGACCGGTGCTCCGTCATCTGGTGTCACTTTCCACCTTGCTCATCTCACTGCAGCTACTCTGTTCTTATTTTAGTTCTGTGCTCCGATCTCTTTTCCAACACCTAGCCTCACACTTTCCCTCAGAGGGAGAATCTTTCTCTTTCTTTCTTTCCCTTTCTTTCCTTCCTTTCCTTTCTTTAACCTGCATGCCTTCCTATCAGCCTTTCTGTCTTCCATTCTCTTTTCTTTTTCTTTATTCTATCTCTCAGCTCCTTTTGTAATTAGTCCCTTCTCATGTTTATGTCCTGCCTGACATGTTTCTTACTTGGAGATACTTTTCCTGCGCACCTCATCTAAGATGAGTTCACCCATCTTACCCTCAGCTGTTAACCGCCTTGATATCGCATTTTCACTTAAGAAGTATTAAAATAAGAATTTTTTATTCTGCACTTCTTTGATATTGATATTTACATCTATCAGAATAATTTAACTCTGGGACATGAATTCTTATGACTGTCTAAAAACATTTTGAGGGTGTATACTAAAGAGTTTCTGTTTTTCAAAACTGTTCATGAATCATTTTAGTAAGTAAAACGAAGACAAGGACTACACATTTTCATTCATTCCAATTTCCATAGAATCAATCGACAAATATTTTTTTCTCTGCAGAGAGATCAAGATGGTTTTCCTCCCAGATACTTTAATTTTCTATTCTTAGATTTGTATGTATATATCTTTGAGTGTGTGTGTGTGTGTGTGTGTGTGTGTGTGTGTGTGTATATATATATATATATATACACACACACATATATATATATATATATATGTAAAAACTGTATTTCCTCCCACTCAAATGTGGAAGGAATAAAAGATGATGCTTTATTCCTCCATAAGTGTACTTCAGAAAAAACTTAAACTTCCTAAGGGAATGTAGTTCATTATGAGGTGACTACTCAGTGAAGTCATAGTTCACACTTACTATCAAGGTTATTGATCCCATCTCAGAGGGTGTTCCATTGTTTCCTTCCCAATGTAGGCCCCCTCGAGGTGCACAGGGATACCTATCTGTGCCCACAGATTTGACAAAGGGGCCTATGGTCTGCATGTTCTTCTCTTCCTGACTTATAATAAATTCTAGATTACCCATAAGTGATCTTAACTAGACTCTGAGCCATGGTTTCACATCTTGCTCTACCTGCTGCTGAAGTAGCTTAAAGCTGGTATAACTCATGGTCTGTTCAGAGTACAGTGGTTCCCTTTCCGCAGTAACTTGGCTCCATCTTGATTTTCTTTGCTTCAGATGCTCTGAGTCTCCGAAATGCCTGCTTTCCAGGTCCTGGCGTAGACTATTCATGTCAAGGCATCCATCCCATGGCTACCTATTCCCTCACCATGGTGGTCTTAGCCTCCCAGCAAGTTTAGCTCTCAATGCTCAGCAATTCCACTGGGGGCGTACCAGGCCTTCTAGATCCCTCTCCCATCCTGTGCAGACCTGACAGTATCTCATGTCTACTCTCTTCTTAAACATATCAAGCCACTGTCTTTCCTTATCTATAAACAACAGCTAGCAAATCCTTTTCAGAGGGAAGAACTTTCAGGGTATTTAGCAAGTGAAGAGGCATCACCATGCAATTTAAAAAGCAGACCTTCAAAGCAAACTAATTTTCTAGGTACCTCCCTTGAAAGAAAAGGTTTTTTTAAAGGTTATATATAAATGACTGTGAGACCGCTAACTAAAATACACACCTAATTAATATTTTTTTAATCCAACACTGCCTTCTACCTTGTTAGATACAAGATCCCTTGCAATTTTGAGATTCTGATATTGTTGTTGACATATAGGGTATTAGATAAGTTTTTTCTAATAGGAAAAAAAAATAAGTCAGCATTGAGACTTGAAGCTGAATAGTGACTGTGTTATTCTGGGCTGAACTTGCTCTATTTTTACCTGAGGTAACAAACTTCATGTCCAAGCCTTCATGGTAGAATGGGCACAAAGAAAGAAATTGGCTTACCAGTAAGAAGAGGTACTAGGAAAGTGTTTCAAATATTGACATCTGGTATCATATATTATGTTTAGTTTGGACAGAATAGTCTTTTATTTACTATGACTGGCCTCACTGGTCAATTAATGACAGAAATAATTTAAAGAGGGGAGTCATTTAAAAATGTTTGATATAGATGTACTGTTTTAACTGTCATTCACTTTATAATAATTTGAAGCAGGGCTACATTTACTGTTATTTGTTTTATGTTTTTGTTTTATTTTGTTTCTTAACATGAATTTACTTATCTTGTATAAACTATTTATAATGCATTGTCTTTTATTTCCATGTTGTTTGTCTTTTTTAAGTGAAATGAGAACGTAAATGTATTTGTAAAATGATCCAAGACTATAATCTTCATAGATTTTATATTCCTCTGCCTAATTTTTTAAATTTATGTTTTTCTATACATAATTCAAGACTTTGTTTGTAACCTGCTTAAGTATTTTGAAACCGTTAAGCACAGACTTCAAAAGAACTGCTCTTTTCATGCTCATATTCCATTAGGTTATATAAATAACAAAGAAGTAATGAAAAGGACACCTGGGGGAAAAAAACATTTGAGAAAAAGCACAAATTATTCTTGATAAACATGCAGCTTATCTGGTGGTGGCAGAAATGGGAGAGTGTTAGACCATAATTTAGTATCCTGGTGCAGTCCTTGGTTGATGAACATAAGTTTTAAGTTTTGCAAAGAAAATTGGGATTCTTAGTTAACCCAATAGGTTAGTTAAATTGAGACCAGTTAAAAGGGCTTCTCCCATGTTTACACACATTTTATATAATAATATCAATCATGCATGTATTTTGTATTTCTTTTCTTTTTTCTTTTAGCTTGGCTGAATTCAGTAGCCTTCTGGAGCCCCTTCTCCTGGACACCTACTCAACTCTGTGTTGGGAAGACCAAGGTGAATAAGGACTGGACTCTGAATGCAGTGAGGGTCTAAAAGGGAGATAACAAACACTCATCCGTGTTTTATGTAGTAAATCCCACCAAGCACAAAAACTAAAAGTACATCGTTTCACTTATTAAAAATCGGCCCCTATGTCATTTATTCTTATGCCAGTTTTTCTTCAGTATTTTATGTAAAATTTTACTTGATAATTTAGATCAAGTTTTAAAGATGTAAGAATATCTGGATAAAAGTATGTGCCCTTGTCACTAATTGTCAGTCTACATTAGCTACTATTTATTTTAAAGTACTTCATTCCAGTGTGAGGAGGGTTACATTTAAATATTTCTCAGTCTCCTGAGATTTCTGATTCATACATGTAGCTCTGAAATACTGTGAGCAGGATGACATCCAATGCTTTTACAGATTTTTTTTTTTTTTTTTGGCTTGTGAACTGCTGTGTGCCAAATGCCCCATTCATAACATCTCTTAACTCTGATAATGAGTAGATGTCATTATTTTGCCTTCCAGCACTTCTGATCAATATCAGGCTAATATTATTTTCTCTCTGATTTTCCTTTATATTTTCGAAATTTATAGCAAACACAAAATGAAATAATTATTTAATGTTTAACACAGTACAATTTTTTTTTAAAGACTGCCTTCTGAGTCCTTGCAACTAGGATCGACTTTATTAGAAGTTTCAAAAATTATGAAAATATTTTAGCATAAATATTTATTTAGTGGTACCCTTAACAATGAATTTATGAGTTTTTTAGGCTACTTTTCAAACTCATTTTAGTTTCAATTAAGATTTGGTGGAATATTTTTTTCACTCATATATAAGAAAATATAAGACTTAAAAAGGAAATGTAAGTCACATTCTTTAGAATTATCTTTCTGTTTATACCTAGTATTTCTTAGTTATCTTAATAAAATTGCGAACCCAGTGCCTGACACATATTTGGCACTCAGAAAAGTGTATTAAATGAATGCATTCAAACTGAAATAACGTAACTGCTTAGTTAAGGCTTCTCTTGTTTTAAGTGTTTTTTTTACAAGATTTTTTCATTTTAAAAGAGATAATAGAGACTTTAGGAACTGAAAGGTAATGTTAATAGGAATCATAGCAATTATCTCGTCTATCTTCTCCAATTTTCAGATGAAGCTGACAAAGAAATTAAGTGATTTAACCAATGGCAAGTTAAATAGACTTCAAACTTTCAGATGTATTATTAAGTCATGTAGTTAATTTGGTTCACAGTTTTGATTTAACCACATGTATTAAGTATGTGTAATGACGAAGGCACTCTAATGAGTGCTGAGCTTAAAAAAAAAAAAAAGAAACACGAAATTCCTACCCAAGGTTTGTAAACTACGGACTAGTATTTGGGAACCACTGAAATTTGATTCTTAGGCTCAGGACTGGAGTCTGGGCGGGAGATACTGATTTGAGAGTCATTAGTATACACTTATAATTGAACACATGCAGTGAATGAGATCACACAAGAAGAGGAAATAAAACAAAATAAATAGTAGAACTAGCAGTGGATTCCTGGTGAAGATGTATTTATAAGATGATACAAAGAGAATCAAGGGGGAAAAGAGACATATAAAAGGAGTGAGAATCAGATGATAAATGGTTCCTTGAAAATCAAGGGACAAAGAGAACCAGGTAGTAAATGATGGGAGGTTTCTTGTACCTTGCAGAAAACTCAATTATGATGAAGACTTAAAAGACACTATTAAAATCAGACATTCAGCATCATTGGGGATTCTTGCAAAAGTGCTTTGCTGCAAAGGGAGTAACATATTATGAGCCACAATGAAGATTGCAAATTCTTGGAAAGAAGGAAAGAGGAGGAAAGAAATAATACAAATAAAAGACCAGCATTTTCCAGAATGAGTTCTGCTATCTTCACAGGTTTTAGTAGCTATTACTTGAAAAATATAAAGGAGAACGTTGGGGTAGAGTTCACTTGTGAGATATCTTGAGGAAACAATTTAAAAAGTTAATTTTGCTGCAGGAGTTCAGAAAATTTATTTAGCAAATGGGAATGGAGAATATCCACAAGAGGGTATATTTGGTCATCTATTTTCTTTAAAAAAAAAAAAAAAAAAGAACACTTTTTGGGATTACTATTCTATATTAGTCACTTGGGAAATTTTGCTTTGGAATAAAAAGATAAAGCCAAGATGTTTAACACTAATAGAAAAAGAAAGAAGGGAAAGAAACAACAGCAATTTAAAAAAATTCTCCAGCTTTATTAAGATATAATTGACATATAACATTGTGTAAGTTTAAGGTATACAATATGTTGATATGATACATTTATATATTGCAAAGTGATCACTAACATAGGCTAGCTGACACCTCCATCATGTCACATAACTACCATTTCTTTGTTGTGGTGAGAACATTTAAGGTCTACTCTTAGCAACTTTCAAGTATATTAAACAGTTTTATTAGCTAAAATCACCGTAATGTAATTAGACCCACAGAACTTATTCATCTTAAAACTGGAAGTTTGTACTCTTTGGCTGACATCTCCTGATTACCCCCAACCCCCTGCCTCTAGTAACCACCATTCTAGCCTCTGTTTCTATGAATTTGACTTTTTAAAAATTCCACATATAAGTGATATCCTACAGTATTTGTCTTTCTCCACCTTATTTCAGTTAGCATAATGCCCTCAAAGTCCACCCATGTGATAGGTTGAAAGAAACCTTGTTTGTGTTGAGGTGTGAATCCCTTCTACTCCAAGATAAGTTTGATTAGATTTGAAAGCCCAAATATTGGAACTTCAATATGTTTAAAGGTTCAGTGCAAATAAAGACCTTCTGAAGTCAAGTGTACACTCAAATAGTGACAGAGCCATGCAACGAATTTCTATTTGTTTGTGTTTTCTTCACAAAGACATCCAGGAAAGATGCATCAAAGGGAAAACCTAGCAGAAAATCTTAAACCAAAATAATTGGTAAGGCTGATTAAGAGAAGAGAAAGCATGAAGCAAAGAAACTTAGTAAGTACTTTTTTCCAGCTTTATTTTGATATAAATGATATATAACATTGTGTAAATTTAAGGTGTACAACATGTTGATTTGGTACACGTATATATTGCAAAATAATTACTACCATAACATTAGCTAATACCTGAATCATGTAGCATAATTTCCATTTATTTTTTGTGGTGAGAATATTTAAGATATACTCTCTTAGCAACTTTCAAGTATACAGTACAGTATTATTAACGTAAATTACTATACTGTACATTAGATTCCCCAGAACTTATTTATCTTATAACTAGAAGTTTATAACCTTTGACCAACATCTCACTTCTCTGCCGCCTCCCAGCTCCTGGTAGCCACCCTTTTTTTCTCTGTTTCTACAAGTTTTATGAATTTTGGGTTTTGTTTGGTTGGTTTTTTTAGATTCCATATGAAAATGAGATCATACAATATTTGTCTTTCAGTGTCAGGCTTATTTCATTTAGCATGGTGCCCTCAAGTTCTATCCATGTTGTCACAAATGGCAAGATGTCTGTCTTTCTCATGGCTGAATAATATGTACATATATATACACACCTGCCCCACCTCATCTTTATTCATTCATCTGCTGAGGAACAGTTAGGTTGTTTCCACATCTTGGTTATTGTGAATAATGCTGCATTGAACATGAGAGTGCAGATATCTCTCCCTAGATCCTGTTCTCGTTTCCTTTGTATATATACCCAGAAGTGGGATTGCTAGATCATATAGTAGTTTTATTTTTAATGTTTTGAGGAACCCTCTTAGTTTTCCATAGTGGCTGCACCAAGTTACATTCCCACCAATGGTGCAGGAGAGTTCCTTTTCTCTACATCCTCACCAACAGTTGTTGTTTCTTGTCTTTTTGATAATAGTCATCTTGACAGGTATGAGATGGTATCTCATTGTGGTTTTGCATTTTTCCGGTGATTAGTGATGTTGGGGACTTTTTCATGTACCTGTTTGACTGTCTTCTTTGAAAAAAATAAGGAAGATTGAAATCATATCAAATGCCTTTTTGGACCACGGTTGCATTAAACTAGAAGTTTTCCTAGTTTCCTAGTTTCTCCTAGTTTACCAGGAGAAAACTGAAAAATTAACCAATATGTGGAGATTAAACAGCATGCTACTGAACAACCAGTGGGTCAAGGAAGAAATCAAAAGAGAAATCAAAACCATTTCTTGAGACAAATAAAAATGAAAATACAATATACCAAAACTTATGGAATGCATCTAAAGCAGTTCTAAGAGGGAAGTTTTTAGTGATAAATACCTACAGGAAGAAAAAAGAAAGATCTCAAATAAACAACCTAATTTTATAACTCAAGGAACTAGAAAAAGAAGAACAAACTATGACCAAAGTTAGTGGGAGGAAAGAAATAAAGATCAGAGCAGAAACGAATGAATGAGAGACTAAAAAGAAAATAGAAAAGATCCCTGAAACTTGAGTTTTTTTAAAAGATAAACAAAACACACAGACCTTTAGCTAGACTTATCAAGAAAATAAAAGAGGATTCAAATAAATAAAATTATAAATGAAAGAGGGTACATTACAACTAGATACCACACAAATGGAAAGGAATATGAGAAACTACTATGAACAATTATACACCAACAAATGGACAAACTAGAAGAGATGAACACATTCTTAGTAAGTACTTCTACTGGTCTTACATTCCTGCTCATTTTCTGGCATTCCAAAATCTTATTTGAAATTTTTGGCATAAACATTCTTAGAAGAATCCACTGGTTAACAAAGAAAATTTTGTTTCATAATTAAAATTTTCTTTTCAATTCATAACTGTGTTTCTGTATGTGAGACATATTTTTTTCTTATATCAAGTGAATGCTGTCGGGAGTGATCTTCCATCGCTTATTCCTGTTTCTGGAACGTGGCTTGCTCTGTGGCTTGGCATTTTGGAGCTGTCCCTTTTAGACAAGTCTTGAATAAACCATCTTCTCACATAATTTGGCAGAAGCAAAATGGCATCCTCATGTAAAATGTCACCTGCTCTAGATTGGCATTATTCTTGAGATTATAAGCATTAGAATAATGCTCTAAGATTCCTCTCTGTTTATCGCAGAAATATTACTACCTGATGGTTTCTAAGAGGATAGATTTGGTTATTTTATTAGGTCAAACTTTAGTCCTTGATAGAGAGCAAAATATTATAAAAATGGAGCCTAGGACAGATAAAGTTTGATTTAGTAATTAAACATTAGAGCTGGAAAGGAAAATAGAGTTCATTGAATTCAGTGATTAGTAAAATGACTCTAGAAGAATTTCTGTTTCAGTACCATTGTGGAGGAAGAAGGTAAGCTGAATGAGTAGGGTTTTTGGTTCCTTGGTTTTCTCCCCTCATAGCATTTCTTTGGGTTTCTTTTTACATTGTGTTCTTCTTTAGTAGATGAACATTTTATTTTAAAACAATAATTTAAATATTTCATATTGAAAAGTTGGAAAATTAGTTTTTAAGGGATTAAATGACTTTCCCAAGTCATAACTCTACTAAAAGATATAATGGGAACTAGGACCATGGTTTTTTGTGTTTTAGTGCTTTTTGATTTTTATTTCACATTTTTGTTCTATTAAAGATCTAAGAACCCAATTGGAATTCCATAGTAGGACATGATGGCTTAAAAAAAAATAGAAAGAATGAAAGAAAAGTTATAAAGAGGATTAAAATCATCAATAATTATTCTTGCCTACTGCATTTTTCCTTCAAATAATTATTTCTTCACCTGTTTATATTCTGCATACTGTATGTGATAAAGAATTTAAATAATAAAATAAAAACTTCCCCAAAATGTATTCATCTTGAACAGGGTTTCTCAACCTCAGCACTAAAATTTTGGACTGACACATTTTTTGTTGTTTGCTGTCCTATGCATTGTAGAATGTTTAGCAGCATCTTTGGCCTCAACCCACCAGATACATGGAGATATGACAGTCTTTTACTCAGTCATGATAATCAGAAATGTCTCAGAGAATGCCAAATATCCACCAGAGAGCAATACTACCCCTGGTTGAGAACGATTGATCTAAATAATATACAATCTAGATCCAAACAGAGACACCAAACTGAAGATAATCTTACCATATGTTAGCTATTGTGAGTAGACATTTGTTCCAAGATTTTAAGCAGTCCATTGTGGTATTTTAGAAATTCTAAGGAAAACAGTCATGGCTGTAAGAAGTGAGGCAGGTGTGGGAGTCAAGCCTTAATGCAAGCAGATGAAGCAGGCTGCATGAGCGTTGACTATGTGCTCGGTGGATGTGGAGAGTCCACAGAAGTATTTAATATTCTAATTTAATTGAACTCAGTTCTTGTTAACTTTTTGTGTTATGTGACCCTAGGCAAAAAGAGTTAAATATTTGTCTTTGATGGCTGCACAAGGCAGTCAGACTCTAGAGTAGAGTATGGTGATGGTGATGGGGATTTTAAGCTTGCCACTTTGACGTCCAGATGTGTCTTAGAATGGAAGATGGAAAAAGTCATGAAGAAAGGGCTATCTTGAGGACTAGCTTTCCCTAGTTACAATAAAAGGGAATTATTTTTTGTTTTTTTTGTTTTTTTGTTTTTACTTTGTATTTAGTGAACAACTTTTAATCCCAGTGTGGAATTGTTCCTCTATCACCCACATAGTTCTCTTGAGTCTCTCAACTACAGTGACTGATCACTTCCTGGTGTAAAGCATGACTCAGCTTTGCCCAACTACATTACTTTCATACTATTTTTTGTACTTGTTCTATGGTCATTGGCATAGACATATGATTTTGTAATGATTTTGTAAAGTAGCTGGGACAGTGATTATCTTGCCTGCCAATGCAAAGAGCCTAGCCACAAAAGGAGAGAACTAAGCCACCAAGCGAAAAGATACAAAGGCAAACAGACCCTGAACGATAAAGTGCCTCAAGACTTCTTTAATCACCTGGATCCAGCCGTATCTGAAGCTCAGGTTGCCCCTTGGACATCCAGCTACATGAGTCAACAAAGTAACCTTTTTTTTTTTTGCTTCATCTAGTTTGTGTTAGGTTTCCATCACTTACAATTGAAAGAGGTCTGCTGAGTATGGAGAATATTCCCATTGAGCAAATGTGAGCAAGGAATTGCAAATGCATAGAAATAAAATGACAGCTATACAGATGAAAGACTAACACGAAACAACAAGAAAAGCCCCTTGAACTTTCATGCAGGAATAATGAACAAATAAAGAGTATGTGTGAGCTGTCTCACAAAAACCTGTTCCTCAAGGACAAGCAAGACATCAGAGAAAAATGACCTCATAACAGATTGAAATAGAGATGATAATGGAGGAGGAAAATGTCCAGAATCAAACCAGAGACTGTGTCCTTCTATTCACATACCGTTTGCAAATTCTAATGATGGAGGACCAATAATTGAGCTCACCTGTGTAAGAACTGTATCATTTATTTATTCAGCCAACATTTACAAATTATCAACCAAGAGGGAAGGATTCCAACTTGTTAAACACCAAGTCTCTGAACTGCAGTCTTTATCCGAGATGTAAGTCTAGGGAGGGGAAAAAATAATTCAAGAAACCATGAATAGTATAAAAGCTATTGTATTGTAGGCGAGTGCAGAGTGAGACAGACAATTCACTCTAGTACTTATGGCTTCTTCAGTTGTAAGTGACAGAAAAAGGAATTCAAACTAGCTTAAGTAGGAAAATAAATTTGCATGAGGCTGCATTCAGGCACAGCTGGACTCAGGAGTTCAAACCATGGCACCTGAACTCTATCTCCCTCTCTACCTCTTAATTCTGTTTGCTTCTGAGTTGTCTTTCCACATTGTTGCAAAGAAGACCATTAGCAGATCTGGGTTAATGTCATTAGAGGTCATGACTCCAAAAGTAAAGTTACCTCTTTTCCTCACATGACATTTATTGACTCTGCTTTAGTCTTAGGCCCATTTCTGGAGCAATCTCTGTGTCTAAGAGGATGTGCCTCAGCCTTGTCCATGTACCACTTCTGCAGCTGGGTGCTGGGACCATGATACTGGCAGACCCACCAAGATAAGGTGAAGTGAGAGTTATTGAAAGGAAAAGAAGCTATCTAGTCAGTATCATTTATGATGATGATGGTTATGATGATAATCTTCATCATCATTATTCTAGACGACATTCAGTCTCCTAACACGTCCTGGTGGGACCTAGAAGTTGTCATGTCACATCTGAGCTAACTATTAAAGAGTAAGTATTTGTATGACTACTATTGGTTAGGATGAAAAACAAGAGGATGCATTAGTGTAGAGGATTCAGTGTAATTATGCAGGCATGCTTTAGCAAAATTCACTAATGTCCGAATATACACAAATTGTCATCTACCATTTATTGAGTACTGATTATGTGCCAGGCATTTGCTAAGTAAGCTCTTTAATTTGATCATCTCATTTAATTCTCCCAAATTTTATAAGGTAAATATTACTCTCTTTCTCAAATTGCAAATAATGCTCAGCGAGGTGAAATAATTTACTTAATTAGCAAGTGGTAGAGTTTGGATTGAAACACAGGAAGTGTGAAACAAGAACTTGGATATTTAATATGACTTTGTACTTAGGGGGACCATACAGCTCAGTTTATGTCTCTTGTCCTGATACAATTATTAATTGCATCCCCTTCTACTTCAAAACATGTTCAGATTTTGACAATAAATTATATGATAACATGAACACTGCCTCCTTCATGGATATGTTTGAACTCCCATGTATTTTATATACTTGTCTTTCATTCAGAATGATTTTAATAATCTTTTATTTTAGGAGAAAAGCTTCGTATTTACAAAGAAGGTGCAAAGATAGTACAGAGAGTTCTGATATCCCCACACCCACTTTCCCTTATTATTAGCACCTTATATTAATTTGTCACAATTAATGACAGTATTGATACATTATTATTAACTAAAGTTCATACTTTATTCATATTCCCTTAGTTTTTACTTAGTGTATTTTTTCTGTTACGGGATCCCATCCAGGATATCACATTATGTTTAGGCATCATGTCTCCTTAGGCTCCTCTTAACTGACAGTTTCTCACGCTTTCCTTGTTTTTGATGACATTGACCCTCTTGAGAAGTACTGGCCAGGTGTTTTGTAGAATGTCTCTCAACTGGGATTTCTCTGATGTTTTCCTCACACTTAGAATGGGGTTATGGGTTTGGGGGAGGAGATCACAGAGGTAAAGTGCCAATTTTATCGCATAACATCAAGGGTATATACTATCAATGTGGCTTATCAATGTTGATATTAACCTTGATCACCTGGTTGAGGTAGTGTTTGACATGTTTCTCCACTGTAAAGTTACTCTTGTAAAATGGTTGTTAACCTTTTCAAGTTATGTTTATATGGAGAACATGCACACATTTTACGTGTGTGAATCCATGACTTTTGACAGATATATTTATCCATGTAACCACTATCCCTATCAAGATGTAGAACATTTCTGTCAGCCCTCTAAAGTTGTTTTAACTTGTCTTAATTTAATCTTTTGATTTCATAGAGTCCCTAAAGAACCCTTTGAGCTATGATTGAGTCAGAAGTGTCCCAACTCTTAGCAGACATATCACAATTTTGAGCTGCTCTAGAAATAAATAACCAGGTTCTTAACTATGTTTGACTCTATCAGGTTAGCTTTTATAGATTGGCCATCTCTCCATATATCTTTCCTGACTGGAATAACTAGGTAATGCAGACTTACCATCCCATGGACTTGGAACCTTGTCCTATAGGTAAGAACACGAGGATGAACAAGCCTCAGAAAGGGAGATTTACCGAAAAATCACAAGGAACCAATCTTTATAACTGCTAAAGTGTGACAGGATGGGAAGAAGGCTGACATCACTGTGACAAATCTGGCTTAGAGAAGACTATTGTGGATAATATCATGGGATACCACCGCATTTTATATTCAGAGATTTCTAAGAGTGGACCCGAAGTAGGAGCAAGACAGGTATGGTCTTAACATCCTAAGTAAGACATTATCAGTATTCGAAAGAGGTTTCTAAAGCACTTTTATCAATTCCTTTTTTAAAGTGTTAGTTATAATATTAATCACTGTTGGATTTATAGGGAAATAATGTTTTACAAGAAGCAACATAAATATAAGTGTAAAAGTTCATGAGGTGGCATCATGCAAGTTATTTTATCAAAAATTATATAAAAATCATGGCACATAATTAGAGCTGAAAGAAATGTTAAATCTCAGAGAGCCAAAAAAAAACCTCTTCGGTTTATAGATGATAAAAATGGATGAGTTGAATAATTTGCCCAGATAATGGGATCTTAACCTTATATATAAACTTTATTGCGGTACAGTTTACATAAACAAAAGTATACACATATTAAACATATGATTGATGAGTTTATAAAATATAAACTAAGCATAAAACTTTATATACTAAAAACCACCACAAATTAGATACATAACATTTCCATCACCCTGGAAAGGTACCTTATACCCCTGTTTACTCAATCCATCCCGTTCTCAGACCCAGGCTGATCTGCTCTCACTACATTTTTTTTTTTTTAATAAATTTATTTATTTATTTATTTATTTTTGGCTGTGTTGAGTCTTTGTTTCTGTGCGAGGGCTTTCTGTAGTTGCGGTGAGCGGGGGCCACTCTTCATCGCAGTGCACGGGCCTCTCACTATTGCGGCCTCTCTTGTTGCGGAGCACAGGCTCCAGACGCGCAGGCTCAGTAGTTGTGGCTCATGGACCCAGTTGCTCCGCGGCATGTGGGATCTTCCCAGACCAGGGCTCGAACCCATGTCCCCTGCATTGGCAGGCAGATTCTCAACCACTGCACCACCAGGGAAGCCCCTCACTACATATTAATTTTGACTTTTCTAGAATTTCATATAGAAGATGTCATATTGCATACACTCTCTTTTGTTTTTCTTCTTTTACTTCCTATAACATTTTGAGATATATCTGTTTACTGTATATTAGTTGTTCCCTTTTATAGCTGAGTAGTATTCCATTGTATGGATATACCACATGTATTTATCCTTTTGATGGGCATTTGGGTTGTTTCCATTTTATAGTTATTTTTAATAACACCACTATAAACATTTATACAGAAATACCTGTGGACATATATTGTTATTTCCTTGGGTAGAAGTGGAAATGTTGGGTTGAATGGTAAGTGTATGTTTACCTTTATGAGAGACTGAGAAAGACTTTTCTAAAGTGGTTGCACCATTTTGCATTCTGACTAGCAGGGTATAAAAGTACTAGTTCTAAAAAAAAAAAAAAAAAAAAAAGTACTAGTTCTGCTGTATCCTTTCTGACACTCAAAATGGTCAGTCTTTTTCATTTTAACCTTTGTAATAGGTAGTGGGATCTCATTTTGGTTTTAATTTGCTTATCCCTGAAAACTAACGGTGCTGAACATCTTTTCATGTGCCTACTGCCTTTTGTGTATCTTCTTTAGTGAACATATACTTTTTCTTTATGTGTGTGTATTATATAATCTTCCTTATGTACAAGTTCTTTGTAAAATATATGTTTTGTGCAATTTTCACCATTTCTGCTTCCTTCTCCCCTATTTTCTGAAAGAGTCTGTGTAAGATTGACATTTTTCCTTAAATTGTTGATCACATTCACCAGGGAAAGCCATCTGGACCTAGAATTTTCTTTGTGGGAAGGATTTTTTATAGTTACTTTGTTTATCTTATTCAAACAGCTTTGTTGAGATGAATTTTACTTATAAAATCCACTAATTTCAAGGATACAATTTAGTCATTTTTAGTAACTACCAAATTATACAACCATCAACATGAATCAGTTTTAGAATGTTTTTATTACCCTAATAAGATCTCTTATGCCCATTTCCAGTTTATCCCCATTCCCACCACCAGCCCCAGGCATGGGAAGGTTTTTCACTGTTTAACAAACATAAAGCTTTTAGATTTTTTTCTTACTTTTTGAGTCAATTTTGGTAAGTTGTGCCTTTCAGTGAATTTGTCCATTTCACTTAGTTATCAATTTTTTGATATAAAAATTCTCATGACATTTCCTTATTTTCCTTTCCATGAGTCTAGGGTCTAGAGTGATGCTTTTTCTTTTTATATTGGTCATTTCTCTCTTCTTTCTTTTTTTCTTAATCTGTCCAGCTTAGACATTTTCAGTTTTACTGGTCTTTACAAGGAACAGCTTTTGGTATTATTGGTTTTTATCTCTTTTTGCTCTTTTCTATTTTATTGATTTATACTTTTTATTCTTTCTTTTTACTTACTGTGAGTTTATTTTACTTTTTTAGTTTCAAATGCAAAGTTTAGATGATTGAATTAAATGTATATTTTCTTTTCTACTATATGGCTTTAAGCTATAAATCTCTCCCTAAGAACTGCTTTAGCTACAGTCAACAGATTTTGACAGGCTGTTATTGTTATCAGTCATTAAAAATATATTCTAATTTATCTGGATTTTTAAAAAAATTGTGAGTTAAGTGTGTTTAAACATCAAATATTAGGGGATTTTCTAGATATTTTGTTATTGATTTTCAAGTTAATACCATTGTTATCAGAATGAGTTCAATAATTTTAAGTGTATTGAAACTTGTTTATGGAACAATATATGGTCTATCTTGAACAATGTTCAAGTTTGTCTTCTGCAGTGTGCAACTGCTGTTACACAGATGCAGTGAATTTCAAACAATGTATTTTTCAGCTCTAGACATTCCATTTATTTTTATATTTTTCACTTCTCTCCTCATTGGGTTCATGTTTCCCTCAAATTCTTGAACATATTTACACTAGCTGTTTATATTTAATTCCTATTGCTGTGACACAAACTACCACGCATCTAGTGACTTAAAATAATACTCATTTATCTCACAGATCTTTAGGTACTCAGGTATGGGCGGCTTGGCTGGGATCTCTCCTGAGGCTCTTCTTACAGAACTGAAGTCAGGGTGTCAGCCAGGCTGAGCTGTTATCTGGAAGCTCTGGGAAAAATCCGTGTCCAAGCTTATTTAGCTTATCAGTAGAATCAGTTACTTACAACTGTAGGGACGATGTCCCTGTCTTCTCTTGCCATTATCCAGGGGCCAGACAGCTGCTCAGACCCTTCAAGATGGCTCCTTCCCTCTCAGCAATAGAGAACCTCCTTCATGTTGAATCCTTCTCACACTTAGGATCTCTCTGACATACTCTTTTGTGACCAGCCAAAGAAAAGTCTTATTTTAAGGACTTACGTGATTAGGTTAGGCTCACCTGGAGAATCTCTCTCAAAGCCAACCGATTAATAACCTCAATTACACCTGCAAAATCCCATTCACTGTATAATTATGGGGGCTATTTTAGAATTCTGTCACACTGGTTTTTTTGTATTTGTGCTATTCTAAAATCTGTCATTTCTAGATCTGTTTTTATTGACTAGTTTTTCTCCTGCCTTTTCACATGCCTTATAATTTTTATTGGATTCTGTACAGTGTGAAAGTAATGTGGTTGTGTCTTCATTTCACTGTCTTCCTTTAAAAAGCATTGAATCTTGTTTTAGCAGACGTTAGGTTACTTGTAGGTCACCTACATCCTTTCAAGGTTGGTTTTTAAGACTTTTTACAGTGGGTATTTAGCCCTGCTATTAAAGTGTAACCTTTCTGGGTCTCTACTAATTTGCCCGAGTATTCAGAAAGATTTCTCCCCTCCAGAGGGTTAGCACTTCAATGTCTCCCAGTGCTGTGTGAGCTCTGTTACAGTTCCCTAATAGTTGTTATTTTCCTAGGGTCCCAGATCCTCATCCTATGTTTTCCCAGTTTAGTGTTGAGCCAAAATTCAAGGGACCCGCATACATATTTCGAGCCCTCTTTCTCTGTGTACCTCCTGTCTATCTTGTACTCTTGCCTGCAAGTTGCAGCTTCCTGAGTCTCCCTGAACTCTGATCTCTGTTTTCTCAAATTAGCCCACTGACCATGCTCAGCTTGGGTCTGAAAAGTGGCACCAGGCAGGAACATTCATAGCGCTTGCCTCATTCGTTCCCCTCCTTTGGGGAACACAGTTCTGAGCTCCTAGCTGCCCAGTGTTTTAAAAGGGTTGTTTAAGTTATTCTAATTTTCTAATGATTAGCTTTGAGAGGAAAATTCTGGGGCCAATTACTCCATCATGGCTAGAAGCAGGAGTCCTCAACTGAGATTGATTGACTGAATGAATGTCTACAAGAGCTTACCTGCTACCTTCTCCCCACAGAAATGAGACTTGATCCCACTTCTGATTTTATTTTAATGGGGTGCAGGGTTGAGGAACTGAAGAATCAAAATCATTATAGGATAGGGACTTCCCTGGTGGCGCAGTGGTTAAGAATCCGCCTGCCAATGCAGGAGACACGGGTTCGATCCCTGGTCCAGGAAGATCCCACATGCCCTGGAGAAACTAAGCCCGTGTGCCACAACTACTGAGCCTGCGCTCTAGAGCCCACGAGCCACAACTACTGAAGCCTGCATGTGTAGAGCCCGTGCTCCACAACAAAAGAGGCCACCGCAGTGAGAAGCCAGCACACTGCAATGGAGAGTAGCCCCTGCTTGCCATAACTAGAGAAAGTCGGCACACAGCAACGAAGACTCAACACAGTCAAAAATAAATAAAATAAAAAATAAATAAATTTTTTAAATGCTTTGAATTCACAACACAATGAAAAAAAATTTTTTTAAATCACTGTAAGATAAATAACTTGCATGGGGAAGATACTAGTATCAACTTACGTTAAATAATTTCAAAGCAGATATGATCATGAGAAATGGGCCCACATCACAAAGAATCAAGATATGCAAAGAATATGAGTAATTACCCTAAGGAATATTGTTTGAATATTAAATGAGATGTGAATATTAAAAAATGATAGATGGTCTAAAGTTCCATTTAATTCGATTAGTGGTATTAAGCATGGTAGATGGTCTCGTAAGACATACTAATACATTCCTCAGAGAGAACTTTCCAATAATTTAGACATTTTATGTTCAGTGGTTCACTGGACATACCCAGAACGTGGTTCATCCAAGAGGAATAGTTCTGGAAACACTGCTGATAGGGATTAGTGTCTAATACATAGATGGACAACAGAGTACAATAGTTAAAAGTGTTGTTACTGAGCTTAGACATGGATATGAGCTCTGTTTCTGTACCCAAGAGCTAGGTGGCAGAGGGGTTGAAACATAGACTTTGAAGATAGAGTTCCTGACTTCAAATTGAGCTCTGGTGCTTCCTAGCTTTATGTCCTTGGCAAGTCTCTTAAAAACACTGTACCTCAATTTCTTCATCTGAAAAATAGGGGTGATGAATAATAATACCTGCCTTTTATGTGTTGGGGATGAGACAAATCCTTAGTTTATTATGAGGATTAAATAAATCAACATGTGTAAACCATTCAAGCAGTACCTGGGGCATAGTAAGTTCCAAATAAGTGTTAGCTATTATAATAATTTCTTGTCTAAAATTAGGATAATAATAAAAATAGTAAATCTTTTATAGGTTTCACACAGATTGACTCACTGCATGTAAACTGCCCATGCTAGTGCCTAATAGACAGTAGATGTTCAATGAAACAGAATAAACCTCACATCATGGTTGATTCAGGAAATCTGTGAGGTTCAGTGAGTAGGTTCAAATGCGTCCATGGCCCATAAGTAAGCAGGGTGTTATTCTTCTAAAAGATAAAGGAAACTCTACTACTTTAGATTTACTACTAGCTTTAGATAGGTGAACTATCACACCCTATATGTCTAACACACAATACAAAAACCTACACTACATGATCATATGATTTTTAGTATTCAAGTTGTTAATGTGGTTTATCTCACTGATTGATTTACTGTTACTGAACCATCCTTGCATCCCTGGGATAAATCCCACTTGATTATAGTGTATGATGCTTTTAATGTATTGTTGAATTCGATTTGCTAATAATTTGTTGAGGAATTTTGCATCTATGTCCATTGGTGATACTGGCCTGTAATTTTCTTTTTTTTGTAGTGTCTTTGACTGGTTTTAGTACCAGGGTGATGCTGGCCTCATAGAACGAGTTCAGAGTGTTTCTCCTTCTGTAATTTTTTGGAATAGTTTGAGAAGGGTAGGTGTTAACTCTTCTGTAAGTGTTTGATAGGATTCACCTGGGAAACTGTCTGGTCCTGGACTTTTGTTGGGAGTGTTTTATTACTTATTCAATTTCATTACTGGTGATTGGTCTGTTCATATTTTCTAGTCCTGATTCAGTCTTAAGAGATTGTAACATTTCTAGAAATTTGTCCATGTCTTCTTTCTAGGATGTCCAGTTTATTGGTGTTTAATTGTTTGTAGTAATCTCTTATGATTCTTTGTATTTCTGTGGTGTTGGTTGTAACTTCTCATCTTTCATTTCTTATTTATTTGGGTCCTCTCTTTTTTTTCTTGATGATTCTGGCTAAAGGTTTATCAATTTTATCTTTTCAGAGAACCAGCTCTTAATTTTATTTATCCTTTCTAAATTTTTTGTAGTCTTTATTTCGTTTATTTCTGCTCTGGTCTTATTTCTTTCCTTCTACTAACTTTGGACTTTGTTCTTTTTCTGGTTCCTTTATTTGTAAGGTTTGGTTGTTCATTTGAGATTTTTCTTGTTTCCTGAGGTAGATTTGTATTGCTGTAAACTTCTCTCTTTTTATTGCTTTTGTTGAATCCTGTAGACTTCGGATCATTGTTTTCCTGTTTTCGTCTTATCATGAGATAAACATAAATTGTTGTGATTTTAAGACAATTTAAAAACTCACAGTTATACTCCAGCCTTCTTAAGTTTTAATCTTACTTCCCACTCAACTGGTCATTTGCAGCCACTGTCATTTGGAGCTTTATATCATATGCTCAAGGTCTGGATTCATGTTAAGAGGTGACTCTAAGACTACTACCACACTCCATGTCATAGAGTTTTAAACTTTCTATAGTTCATTCTCACAGGAATCTAAGAATCAGGAGGTGTTTTTAAAAATTATCTGCTTATCTTTAAGCAATAACAATCTAAATTAGTATCCTCAGTTTTGAGAGACTCAACTGAAATGAATCACTAGCTTAAGCAAGGGATGGAATATATTGGGGGACCAAGTGGAATGTTCCAAGGCAAATACAGCTTCAGCCATTGCCAGATCCAGAGTCTCAGATGACTCATCAGGGCTCTCCTTTTCTCTCTGTATATTTGATCTGCTTCTCTACGTGGGTTGATTTTATTCTCAGTTGAGCTTTATCCATGTGATAGAAAAGACAGCTACTGGAAGCCCCCATTTCTGTCTTCCTAGATAAGAGGTCAAGAGGAATAGATCTGCCTTACGCAAGTATCAGTACATAACATCTGAGGTCCTTTACCTATCCTTGAACTCTTCAGCCTCAGCAGGAGGAAAGGAGGGCTCAATTTTGCCAACACTATATGTGTGCCCACATCTGAGTTTGGATAGGTGAGGCATTAAGGTTAACAGCTCCATCTCAACTCTTACAGACTGAGAGGGGTTCTTTCCCAGAGGAATAGCTAGCCCATGATGTTACCAAAGGAACATCAGGAACATTCCCGCCCCTACCAACTTAGGGAATGTACAAAATCAGAGCTCCTTAAAAAGATGGAATCAGGAAATAGATGGAGTAACTGACACAAGATATCTACTACAAGTAAATATGACAGGAAAGTACAACAGATGAGAGAGAATTTTTTTCTCTTCCTCTCTCTCTCTCTCTGCCCCCCCCCAAGAAAAAAGTGACCTTGACCCAGTAAAGCAATACAAATGTAAGATTGTGTTAAAAAAAAAAAAAAAGCTATGAAAACAAAACCTATGGATGGAGACCTACATGAAAGGTGGAAGAGTATAATAATAGCCAGAGTACATTACTCTGGCAGAAGCAGCAGCCCTTAAGGAGGACGACTTTATAAATTACAAATTGGGTTTAAATAGACAGGGACTTGAAAGTGGAGACATTATTTTCTGCAGAAGATGATGGACAGGGGATAACAAAGAAAGTAAGACTGAGATTGTTAACAAAATACAATGCTAAGCATATAAGTTAGGACTGAGTCCTTAACTTTCATTTTTATTAATGCCTGGGTGAGGATAGATTACTGACTACACAGAACCAAGCCTGGGAACACATTTCATATTTATGATCTTTGTGCCTAAAACTAGATTCTCCTCCAATTTAATATGACACTAGGACAATGACTGGCCAAGTTTTAGATTAATCACTCTTACACAAAGATTTTTCATTCATATAATCTCAACCAAACAAACAAATACTGCGTCACCTATTAAGTTCCAGATCCTGTGCACTCTGGCTGAAGATATAAATATCTTGCAAGCCCAGCGTCACTTACCTCTTTCTCTGGTAACAAATCACACTTTCTATTATGACAGTGGCCCCAGTTTTCGGCCCAGGAATAAACACTTGACTCAGGAAGAGCCAATTAAAGCCTTCCTTTAGAGTTGATCGAGAGCTTTAAGGTTAGAGTATTTCAATCTTATGCAATTTTTGTAAAACAAAATTATTTCAAAATCTACTAATTATTCCTTAAGTTCTAGAAACTGCATTCTGTGACTAAGAGGACAACACTTTATTTGCCATCGTTTCTGCTCTGCCCACTTTATGTTTCTGTCACTGTGAAATAAAGGCAGTGGGGAATAGCAAACCAGTTCTGATTCATTCAACACATGAGTGCTTCTTAGGTACAAAACACCATTCTGAACATTGTCCGGGATAAAAAGATAAATAATACCTAGCCCCTTACCCTCAAGGATCTTCCAGCTTAGCAAGGGAAATAAAACATGCACACAGATGACTGCAACAAAAAGAAGATAATGATTGCTGCCAGATGTTTGGGGAGAATGAGCAGAGCAAAGAGAGAACACAGAATAAGGCAACATTCAACAGTCAGCCAAGAACTATTTGTTGAGCAATTGCAAGATGTGAACTGGAAGTGGAAGAGGAGAACATAGATCTTCACATGGGCAGGTGAAAAATCAAGTGTTATTACTTGTAACACAGCTCTTCAAATATATTTTTTGGCACCAAGTGCCTAATAAATAGCCTTAAATTAAAAACTAAATAAGGATACAGTCTCTATCAAATATAGCCTGAGGTACTGATGCCTAAATACTAGGATCACAGTATTTGTGTTCCCAAGGATGCCTTTCTATTGTTTTGCTTCTTTCCCCCTTTCCAAATTAGCTAATGCTGCCTTAACAGGATATCTATTTCACTTGTTCCAGCCTTTTTGATCCAGTGTATTGACTAGCAGAACAGGTGAGTTACAAGAGGATATTTTGACTTCAAACAACAGAAATAAAATACTATATAATTGAAAAAAAACCCCAGAAAACAGAGGCAATCTTTCAGGCACATGTGGATCCAGGAGTTCACATGTTTTAACCAGGTCCCTTTCTTTCTTCCCCACCCCTTTTTCTCTCTTCCTTCTCTCCTCTCTGGTATCTCTCATTATGGGATTCAAATATTTCCCTGTTTATGTGGAGCTTCTGGCACAGCTACAGGCTTATACCCTCGCAGCTCCAGGGCTGGCTGGAAGGGGCGGGCCCATCACAGCATAAGGTTGTACAAGGTGTGCACTTATATAGCACGGCATCACATCTATGAGTGATTGATGATCACATTGTATACAGGGGTAGATTCGTATATTTTTTACATCACTTTTCTTGAAGATGGCAGTAAAATGGTATGTTTTTACAAAATCAAATAGTGTAACATTGTCCAAAAGATATACATAAAGCATTTAGAGGAAGGAGCCACCTTTTTCTTTTAACTCCGGCACGGATCGTCTATTGGACAGTGGTAACCCTATGTCATCACCCTCGTTACTCCAGCAGAAGTCCAGGGATTAGCCCTGCATAACTCTTGTTAGCCTCTATTCCCTTCCTTGAACACTGTAGCCAGAAGGTTTTTTTCCTCCTCAAACCTTAAGTATTGAAACCTGGAGGACGGGCATGTCTGAAAAGAAAATGATGGACTGGACTCTCCCTAGAAGGAAGATAAATAGGCGGTCAACAAGAAAAAAAAAAAAAAATCCTCTGTACCAGGAAATGTTTGAAGTGTGGTTTGGGTATCAAAAAACGGGTGCCCTACACATAAAGCAACAAAGGATATTGGTCAAAAAAGAACACCATGGCCAAAGGTGCATGGTCTACTTCAACAGAGGATTTGAAAGTTAAAAGTTAACCTGTAAAACATAGAAATTCAATTTCATCATTTTACAGATGGGGAAAGTAAAACCCAGGCACAGGAACAGAAGTGCCAAGGTCATACAGGTGGTTGGTGGAAGAGACAAACTACCCAACTGCTGACTTTTTAGATGTGTGTGTGTTGTTTTGTTTATGTGCAAGGACATTTTTCTTTAGTACACTAACATTACAACAGAAAGTATAGTCTTGTTTTTGGTTTTCTCTCCACCCTCAATTCTGTATAAGATAGTTTTGCTGCACTCCAACAGAAAGTCTCAGCAAGAGTAGAGATCACCATAGGAGTACACTTGGGTACCAAGGACAGATACATTGCCCTTCCTTATGTAGGAACTAGGGCCACTTGTTGCTTTAATGGGCCAAGTTTGGGCTGGACCTGCAGGAGGGGACACCTTTGAAAAACAGCTTCCTAACTTCACTACAACCTGCTCTGGCATCCTGATTCCACTCCCCAACCCCCCAAATCTTCAGCCAGAAAAAAAAAAAAAAAAAAAAAAGAATGGTATACTGGATCACTGGATCCATGGGGAGATTTCTATCTGCTCCTCCTACTGGCACCTCTGTCTTGCTATTTCCTGCCCGCGGAAACCTGACATCAAAAGCATGCCCAAAAGCATCTCTGGAAATGGGTAGGAGGGAGCCTTACACCTGTCCGCGCCAGAGAAGAAAGTGCGCTCTACAGAGTTCTCAGTTGTTCCATCTCTTGCGATGAAAGGAAGAAAAGGAGCGAATCCGCCACAGATTTACTGGAGACCAGGGTTACTTCATCCGGCTCCGGCCACAGTAACCCCTGAAGACCAAAGATGCATTTCCATTCCCAGCATTTCTTGTTGGCGTCTTTCCCTACAGGCTAACCCAGTGCCTGGCCCCGGAGAAGTCTCTGCGTAAAGGTTCTTTAAGTCATAAATCAGGCCCCTGTGTGTATGTGTGTTTTTCTTAGGAAAAACTGGCACAGACGAATTAGCAGTAGAGACTGGGGTCTCCCTACTACCCTTCATCCGTGGCGGCATCACCTTCCGACTACCTCGCATTCTCCCGGAGCTGACAGCCCTGGCTCCGGACCTCAGGGTTGGAAGCAGTCAGCCCCAGATAGAACCGCCCTGTCCGGGGCTGATGCCACCCTGTGCCGAGAATGTGCGTGTGGGTGCAGGCGGGCGAGCGAGCGGCTTCTACACTGAGACCGGAGCAGGAGCTCAGCCTTCGCCTGCGACCTGCAATCCCCAGATTCCCTGGGGACCTCGAAACTCCCAATCGGAGGCACTCCCCCCCCCCCACAGCCGCCCACCCATTCCCCCCGCCCCTTACCTCAGCACGCAGCCCCTCCCTGCGTGATGATGCAAAACAGTGGGGAGGGCGGGCGCTGGGAAGGGTGGGGAGAGCCTGAGAGCGAGCGAGGGTGGGAGGGAGTGGGAGGAGGAGGAGAGGGAGCCGAACGACCATTTAAAGCGATAGCAATCCGCGCTTTCTCCCCAGTGCTGGGCTGTTGGAGAGCTCGAGCTGCAAGCCACCGAGCGCGAGCGCGAGCGCGAGCGCGAGCGCGGCGCGCCGGCCGGGGAACCCGAGAGCGCACGGCGCCCCAAGCTGGCAGGCGCCGCGGGACCCCGCACCCTCGCCGGCTGCCCTTCCCCGGGCGCCCCCACCCTCCTCGCCCGCAGGAGACCCTGGGCTTCCCCGGAGGAGCTCACCCTAAGGGGCCAGGACTCCGGCGAGCCCGCCACCGTCCCCTCCAGTGCCGCCGCCACCACCGCAGCCGCGGGAGCAGCATGGTCCAGCTGGGGAAGCTGCTCCGCGCCCTGACTTTGATGAAGTTCCCCTGCTGCGTGCTGGAGGTGCTCCTGTGCGCGCTGGCGGCGGCGGCGCGCGGCCAGGAGATGTACGCCCCGCACTCCATTCGGATCGAGGGGGACGTCACCCTCGGGGGGCTGTTCCCGGTGCACGCGAAGGGTCCCAGCGGAGTGCCCTGCGGCGACATCAAGAGGGAGAACGGGATCCACAGGCTGGAAGCGATGCTCTACGCCCTGGACCAGATCAACAGCGATCCCAACCTGCTGCCCAACGTGACGCTGGGAGCGCGGATCCTGGACACTTGTTCCAGGGACACTTATGCGCTCGAACAGTCGCTCACTTTCGTCCAGGCGCTCATCCAGAAGGACACCTCCGAAGTGCGCTGCACCAACGGCGAGCCTCCCGTTTTCGTCAAGCCGGAGAAAGTAGTTGGAGTGATTGGGGCTTCGGGGAGTTCGGTCTCCATCATGGTAGCCAACATCCTGAGGCTTTTCCAGGTAGGGGGGCGCTCCCTCCGGGGCAGAGCGCGCCGTAGCTCCCCGCGCTCTTTATCCTGAAGGCTGGCTTGGACTCCGGGGGTGCGGGGTCTGGTCAGCCTTCGCTCATTTCCACCCTGGAGATCCTGCCGAATCCCTCCTACCTCACCCGAGGAGGTACTTTCCCTGCTTGATTCATTTCCCCTCCATCTCTCGCCTGTCCGCGCTTCCCTCCATCCGGCTTGACATTCTGGATTTATGGCCCCATTTACAAGAAACAATCTCCGAAAAACAAGGCGATGATTTAAATGGGTTTGCATTAGAGTGAAATATGGTTCAAAAACAGGCTTGTAAAAGTGCCGGGCTCCTGTGAGAGCCAGTTAGGCGCAAGGAATATGAAAGATGAGAAGACGCCTAGAAACTAGGCATTTCTCAACTCCCCAGCTTCCCTGCCCCAAGCCGCCCGGCAAGCTGCAGCTCCCTTGGAAAATTTCGAGAAGAGCTTAGGGAGGCAGTTCTTAAACCGAAGGCTAGGTCTTCACCTACATTTGGATGTTAATTGCCCATTTCGCTCGGGTTGGATTTCCCGAGCTGTAACCTGTCTCTGCGAGGGCATGGGGCAGAGGCGTGGGGACGGTCCTCAGGTGGGGAGATGCCACCCGCAGACGTGACCCCCAGGCGATTTGCTCTGGGCAGTTGTTTGCACCGTCTAAACTGCATTTGCGATCCGGCCACTGGCAGGAGCCGGGCGATCAGCTTTCTACTCCTGCCAGTTGAGAGCCCAGAGATGAGCTCATGCTAACTGCGGAACAAAATCGCTTCCTCTGCACCCACCCTGCCCATCCTTTCCCACGACCTCCCGAACGCAGCCCCGCAACCCCAATCCTGGGCTTTGAGGACGCTTCTCAGAGCCAGGCAAGAAGGCGCCTGGAGGGAGGCCGCAGGGTGCGCTGAGCAAGGCCGGGCGGTCCTCCTGCTCCGGGTGCAGGCGGGCGACGGCGGAAGATGCGAGGACGGCGGATCGGGCCAGCTGAGCGGCGGGTTGGACCGTAGTGCTCTCCCGCCGCCTGCTCCCGCAGCCTCAGCCCCACGGCTCCTGTGCCGCCCTGGGTATAAATGGATGGCTTTTGGATGAAGAAATTGAGTTTCAGGGTCTGCGTGGCTATGGGTTCTCTTCTTGTTTCTCTGTCTTTCTTCCTGTGTGTCTCTCTCCTTGTGTCCCTTTCTCCCTGCTGTTTTTTTTTTTTTTTCTCTCTCTCTTTTTATTTTCTCCCTTTCAATTTCTGCCTCTCTTCTCCTTCTCTGCTCCTACCTCCAAGTTTTTTGTTCATCTCTATCTTGAAGTGATCCTTTCCTAATGCACAGCTCTCTCCCTGCCTGGTAGTACCCAAACTCAGTTAATCCCTTCTCCAGATGTTCTGGCTGACCCTTATGCTCCCCGTATCTAAAGAGTTGGCTCCCTCTCAAGTGCCTTTCCTGAAGCATGTTGGGTTTCTGGAAGGGACTCCTTGTGAGGTTCAAGCTGTCACTACATCAGCGCCCAGGAGTGTGAAGTTTGTGTCTGTGCCAAAAGGAGGGGTGCCTGTCTAAGGCTGCAGCCTGGTATGGCCCCTCTGAGCCTCTGAGCATCCCGAGCACCTCTTGAATATGCCACCGTGGAGATCTTTAGATGTTTGTAAAGCCAAAAGTGCTTCTGGGCAGCCTTCACTTTGAGGTAATGCTTTCAGGAAGAGCCTGGGTTGTTGTAAGCAAAATCCAGAAGCACTTCCTTTACCTCTGAGCTTAAACTAGAGAACCTGAGGAGGCAGCGCTGCAGGGAGGATGAGGCCAGAGGTCACCTGAGAACCACAGGGGCAACTCACCGTATTTTCACTGGAGCTCTGGGGGTTGAAGGCACATTTGCTGTTTGACATTTTTTAAATTATTTTGGTGCCTGTTTCTCTCTTCACTTGGAGCTTGGGCAGTACTGCAGATGGGCCTGCCTGTCGAAAAAACAGTGAAATCTTAAAGTCAAGATAGAGCTTGCAGACTAGGCTGAAGGATTGTGCTTGCTGAAAAAGATTCCAGGGCGAGCTGATTCCTTCTCTGGTGTGTGGATCTGAGGCACTTGCAAGAAAAGAAAACGCTTGCCTTATGCTTAGTTCCCCCGTTCCCTGGGCTGGGAAGGAAAGGAACTGAATGCCAGCATTAGCAGTGTGGGTTGAGACCAAAACCATTCAGAGAAAACACTGTCATTTTCCTCTAATTTGCAAATTGCAGCTATTCATGTTGGATTGAACAGCTGAGGGGAAAGAGCCCCCAGTATTCACCTGCATTTATTGAGAAGAGGCTGGTAGTAGGAGGGATGCACCAACTTGTAGCTGTGCTGCAAGCTGGATATAAGCTTGGTGTGAGCGTCCTGGTTAACCACTGCCCATGTTCAAATTTACAGAGATAGATTCCAACAATCTCTTCCAGTAGCCTTATTTTTGCATGTGATCTTAGAAGCTCCTGGCATGTAAGTCCAGTCCCCAGTTTCCCAGCCTCTGTAAACCTGCAAAATGAATAGAGAGAAGAGTGGAACACAGACCCACTGTTCAAAGGCACAGTCACTGTCACTTTAGGGAAAGAGGAAAAGAACGGGTAGGTGAATCTTTTCTGGGATTGCAGGGTTCAGCTCAATGAAGACTGTCCTGTATAAAAGAAACTCGTCTAAATGGTTGAATTCTTAGCTCTCCAGAGATTTGAGTTTTCTTTTCCCCAGTCCCTGTGGGTTGCTGTGGGGAATGTGCCAAACCTATCATTTGAGATAAAAATTTATGGTGAGGTAAGCTTCTAGGCTGGGGGAAGGAAGACTTAGTGACTTACATGGGGGATGCTGAGCACTGGGGGGCAGGAAGGAATAAGGAGGTAGTAATGGATGTAACAAATGCTGCAGCTGCCAGCAAAGCCTGGAATGAAGCTCTTTCCTGAAAATGAGGACCTGGGCAAGAATGACCACTCAGATGTAAACAGTGTCTCTGACTCGGAATTCTCATCTGCCTGCCGGTGGGCCAGAGCTGAGCAAGTCCTTTCTCTCCTCTGTATGCACACTGAATTGGTTAGTAAGTGACATGTCACAGGACAGGAATCATATTCAGTGGATCTTTCAAATCCAGGAATTTGAGGCTAATGAAATTAGTGCATGGCCAGGGCTCTGCCAACTAGAATTAAGTCACTGCAGCCGCCCTGCAATGCATTTTCAGCCTGAAGGGAGCATCAGGGAGGAATTTCGGGAGATTTGTTTCTGAGCCTGTACAAAATAATACTCTCCTAATGCTAAGAAAGATTAAATGTAAATTAATATTGACTACGAGTAACATATTTAAAAAATAATCACAGAGTGGGGGATGGCTGAAAGCGGAGAGATTATATAATATGGTGTCCAAAGAATAAATCTCCCCTGACCACTGTTTCATGGGCTATAAGTAAGATATATTACAATGGAAAGTAATGGGAACGTTTTTATTCAAGGCTTCTCTGCTACTGACTTGAGAGCAAACACTCTGAGAGTATAAATTACTCTTGCTATGTGCTGACTCTGAATGAACAATATTTCATGTGCAGTGACATGGTCTAAGCTATAGACTTGGAATTGAATGGCATCTGTTTCAATTGTTTTGTTCTCTCAAGAGCAACTAGATAGAAAAAAGTGGTCAATTTGACCCTTGTGGGAACGTGCTGCAAATCTAAACCTGTGTCCCTCGTACCATAAATGAGATACATTTGTAAATTTGTAAGTGTTTTCCTTCTGTTCATTGATGCTTGAGTATAATCTCAAACTTTGGGAGCAACATTTTATACATAACTACTTGGTTTTCTTCCTTTCTTCTTTCTCTTTCTCTTCTCTCTCTCTCTCTCTGTTTCTCTCTCTCTCTCTCTCTTTCTCCATCTTATGTAATTGGATAGAACTGGGCACCTAGGATGATGTGGTGTTACTATAGTGGGATTTTTTTTAAAAGAACAACTCTAACTTACCCTTTTAAAAATTTCATAAATACAGGTGTCAGTGCCATTTGGAATAGTCTCTATAACAATTTCTGTCTCCACATTTACTGTGTTTCAGCAAATTTACCTAACAGATGGTGAGTGGGCAATTTTTAAAGGGGCATTTTTTACAAGAGCGGAGAGGGAAGGAATAGAGACAGGCGCATACTATATTTGAAGATACCTCCACGTGTATTTTATGTATGTATACCCATACAATTAAGAAGTCTTTGGATGTTTTCTCTTCAAGAATAAGATAATGGATTACTTGAATTTCATAAACATTTAGGGTTTAACAGATTTGTTACATATAGAAGTTGTATCATGGATTTAAAAGACCATAGCCAATTACACAGAGTATAGTCTCAGTCTTGCCATTAATTAGCTATGTTACCTTAAGTCATTTAATTTTTCTAGGCCTCATTTTTCTCATGTGATGTTTTTTCTTTGAAAAAGTATAGTTTCTAGAAGTCTCTAATCTCTGTGTCATAGTTCAGCTTGGAGAAAACCTGTTCTTATCCAAACTCCATGACATTGTATTTCCAGCTCCAACTTTGGACTTTGTGTGAGTTGGGGGCAACTTTTTAAGGATATTTTCACACAGCTTTTTTAGTTAATATCAGTCTAGCTGACTTCTCAGACTTCTCAGACTTTCTCCCGTATTCTTTTACCAGTGTGTTCCTTAGTCATATATATAAAGACTGTTGTGGGAAAAATGACCTCCTGGGTCAGCTTACTGCATGGTCATCGACATGGGGCAGGGAGTAAGAACTGTGGATTTTACAGAAGCAGATACAGGTTTCATTACCCATGTTCTCTCCCCTTTCATCTTACAAAAACAGCAGGCTTTCCTTGGAGAACTGCCAGGTAATGACATCCTGCCTCCTCACAGGCCCCGGGGATGAGTCGCCCAGGGACTGAACTCCAGTAAGGCAGGTGATTGGTTCATGGGTAGGCATCTGACCTCGGATAAGTCTACCAGACTCCTCCCCAAGACTTTTCTCTCAGAGAAAAATGGGAAAATTGTCTTTTCTCTCTGGAATTTCTAAGCTGGGGAGATATGACTCTGGGACTCCCAGTGACCATCCAGCACAAGAAGAGACTTTCTGTAAAATAAAGTCTTGCAGAGGTAAGCAGGGCTGAGCGATGGAGAGAGAGCTGCAACCCTGCTGATACTCTGAAACTTCCAGATCCATCTGTATCTGAATATGGCTGCGTCCCTGAATTTCCAGTACTTGTTTGTTGAGGTTGTTGTTGTTGTTTGTTTTTTGTTTTTAAATTTCCTTTGACTATTTTGAATTTGTTTTCAGCCATGTGCATTTGAAAGCACCATAGCTAAAAGAGCTAATTTCCTACGTTAATGTCAGGTTTGCTGACTGGCATTCCTTGAGTGAAAAATAATATCTGCTGTTTTCTTTAAATAAAATCCTTCTAGCTCAGGTTTGAGATATTCAAAACTCTGCCTCCTCCCCCACTCTTTCCAACATTTACTATATCACCTTGAAGCATTTGTGACCACATCTTTCCCACCTAGATGCAGTTGAGAGAGAGAGCAAATACTTCTGATATAAACTGCAACCTATAGGCCTCCTACCTGGAAGCTTTAGAACGATACTTGATTCTTGTCATTAAAGCAAATCTTTTGTTGTTGTCTCCAGGGCACAGAAGCATTTTCATGGCATAATGGAGTACAAAGTACATTAAGCCTAACTCTACTTCTCACCCTCTTTTACTTTAAATAGGCAGAAAAGAACAATCTCGAACACATTTTCCCAACAAATACAATACATAGGCGATTCTGTTTAGAAGACATTTATGCAACGTATAGTTAGACTGATTAATTAATGGACCTTTGGCCAATTGGCACAGTAAATATATATGTTCAATGTGCTTAATTAAAAAGAAAACAATAACATATTTTTGCAGGTTAATTATCTGAGAAGAGTATTGTGCCAGCACACTTAATACTACAGTATTTCATGTTTGACAAGTAATCTTCTTTCAATTATATTTACTACTAGATGTTTCTTGGATCAATTTATTAAATTATAAGGTCAAAAGTAAAATGATATGAAATTACAATGATAAAGGGACACATATCTCACTTTATGAGAATAGAAGTTCTAATTTCTTTTCAATACTACTAGTAGTGACCACAGTACTAATTTGAGCCCTTGCTATGAGGCACTGTGCCCATATACATTTAGTTCTTACAGTAGTTCTGCAAAGGGCATATAATAATCCACACTGTAAAGCTGAAGAAAGTGATTCTCATAGCTGAAAGTCACACAGCTGGTGAGTGGCAAAGTCTAGATTCAAACTTAGAGTCGTCTGACAATGCCCAGGTTGTTGACCACTATGTACACTGCTCAATTGTTGCACCAATAAAGAAGTGCTTGAAATAATTATAGATTTGCCTACCCCGAAACTGCAGTGATTTAAAGACATCAAAGTTTCCAGTTGCTTAACCACATCTACTTACAGTAAGAAATTACATTTTATTTCATTTCTAAAACAAGATAAATTCTGCAGGCCCATAGAAACTTGAGCACACAAATCCTACCTCCAAATGAAAGATGCTTGTTTTCCATTATTCAACAGATGGCCCTGTACAGAGGCAATAAATATATAGTAGAATTTTCATTCAAATAAATGAGAAGAGAGGTTTCTTCTTGTCCTGATTCAGTGCCCATCATTATGGGTTATGATGGCTCTTCCCAAACTTTATTTCATTCACTCCACTCTTTCTACAAAACTCCAGTGATGGAATCCATCATTCAGATATATGTGCAAAGCGAAAGGACTGTATTAATACAGTTGCTGAAAGTCAAGTTGATAGAGCACAGGAAATACATCCTAATAAATGCAGCATTAATGTTTGTGTGGGCCTTGGAGTGAAGGGTAGAAGAATTTTCAGTTTAATGGAATATTTTGCCTCTTGCTATGAAAGTGCAGCTTAATAGTCTTGTAATTGGTCATTTACAGAATCCTCCATCTCTGGGTTTTGTGCTTTCTTTACTCTGCAGCTGTTGATTCCTTCTCTTGTTCTGGATGGCAGATAGCAACGAAGCCACTTCAAAGGGCTCAGCCTGCCTTTTTGTGTTATTGTTTAGATGAAGATATTTCCGTTTATTAAAGCACACTATTTAAACATTTTTATCATGTTTTTAACTTGACTGTGTTCTGAAGGTATGAGCACAGGCAGACATAATGGGGGATGTTTTCCAGGAGAAAACATACTCTTACCAAAGGAATTATCAGAATTTTCATGTAGGGATTAAGAATCAAATTCTGGAGTTAGACCTGAATTTAAATTCATACTCACAACTTACTACCAGTCTCATCTTGATCAAACAGTTACCACACTTCTCATCAATTTCCTTGTCTTTGAAAGCAGAATAAGAGAAGTGTGCCTGGTGGAGTTACACATAAAGCTCATCTGATAGAATATTCATAAGGATTTTGCACAAAATATACATGGAAATATTTTAGCACTGAGTTTAGCATGCGATTCGTGTTCAATACATTTAAGGGCTATTATTTTATTATTATTATGCTATCATTAAATATCACTATTACTTAAATGTCATTATTGCTAAAATTGCTGTAAAAGTACCACAATAACCCATGGTGAATTCCCCTCTTCTGTTTCCTTTGTTTAAATGGAAAATATATATATAAATCTAGACAGAGAACACTTTAGTGATAGTATTCAGTGGAGTGAGAATTTCCATGGCACTGATTAAAACAAATCCTGAATTGCATGGACTTAAGATAGCAGAGAGGCTAAGAGATTTGAAGTTAGACATCCCCAAGTGTGAATTCTACTGTGACCCTCTTCTAGCTCTAGAACCTTGAGGAAGTTACTTAAACTTTCTGAGCTTTACTACTAGTTTCCTCATCTATATCTTTTCCAGGAATATTTATCAAGCATCTTCCTGTTCTCTATGCTTGGACGTATCAATGGATAAATTAGACAAGAGCCTTTGCTTGCATGTTCCTTCTTGCATGCTCTCTCTCCTTACACTCTCGTGTGGAAACGGATGTTATAACTAAATTCTGTGCTTTGTCACAAGTTGATGGGCGCTGTGGGATAAGGAAAAGGATGTGACGCTCACTGAAGAGGCTTGGGTTGGGAGTGCTGGAGGAGTGTACAGGTAGGTTCTGTTTTTACATAGGGTAGTTAGGGTGGATTTTATAAGTTGACATTTGAGCAGAGACTTGAAGTGAGGGAGTTGTCAGAATGTAGGAGGGGGAGACCACTCCCTGGGAGCAAGAACAGCCAGCGCCAAAACTCTGAGGCAGAAATATGCCGGGCAGGTTGGAGGAATATCAAGGAGGCCACCCTGGCTGACTTAGTCAGTGGGGAGGAAGAGGCAGCAGGAGGGCTTGAGGTCACATATGTGATGGGATGGATTGGGTAAGTCCTGGGAGGCTGTACCATGCATGGTGTCTTTTACTCTAAATGTAGGCAGCCAAGGACAGGATTTTAGCCGAGGTGTGGCATGAACTGTCTCTTGTTTGAAAAGCATAACTCTATCTGTGGTCTTGAGGATGTGCGGAGAGAGTGGAGTCAGGGAGAATCTCGGGAGGCGACTACAGGATCCTCGAGGTCTATGTTGGTGGCCTGCGCCACGCTGTTAGTGGCTGGTAATTCTCAGAAGTGGCACATTGGGAAGGTTGTGACAGCATTTCGTGGTAGATTGAGTGCGAGAATGGAAAGGAAGAGGGGGTCAAGGGTGAATTCGAGATTTAGGGCCTGGGGAACTGGAAAGGTGTGGTTACTGTCACCTAAGATGGAAAAAGTTTGGGGTAGAGCATGTTTGGGGGATTAAAGACCAGTTTCGGAGGTATAAGATTTGAGATGTTTTCTTGACATCCAAGTAGAGATGCTGAGTACACAGCTGGATACACAAGTCTGCAGTTCTGAAGAAAGGTCTAAACTAGAGATACATTGTAATAAAATGGAGATATTAAGAATAATTAATGGAAGCGCTATTTTAAAGATAAAATGAAGTAATGCAATTAGCACTCTGTCTTCTCAAAACATTTAATAACTATTAGCTAAAATAATTACCTGAAATGAAAAAATACCTATAGTTTGTTTTGTTGTTTGCAGCAAAAGTGAATAAAATGTCACAATTATTTTAATAGTATTGTGACACAGTAGTTTTAGTTAAGACACCATGACTACAAACATTTAGAATAAAGCTTTCAGTCTCCTACTTTTCACTCGGTAGGATACTTGGAACCATATTTTGTAAGGTTTAAGTTAGTTGTCATAGGGTACCTCTTTAATTAGAAGTAATTCTGAACTGTCTAGTTCCATGCAGTTTTATATACATATATGTATAATTATTATTTTATGATTTATCAAACTCAGTTGAAATTTTGCATCACTGATATACATCAGAATTTAAACATTTACCCAGGTATTCAAGGAAAAAAATGTACTTGTCTTGTAATTTCCATAGGGGTACTTACTTTCACATCTTCCCTTCACTTTGCAATTGAAAACATGGCAGGGGAAATATTATCTTACTGGTCTTTGAGTTCCCCTGAGCTATCTGCAAGTCCTTAAACAGCCTTTGTGGCTTAACCAAAGTTCTCTTCCATATTCATTCCGCTAACAGATATTGGTCTAAGCAAGTACTTATACTAAAAAATGCATGACCACGTTGTCTCTACACATCTATAATTTTATGTTAACACTATCATTATGTAAGCTATACTTTAATTGTAATTATAACAGATTTTATATCAACACACATCCATTTCTAGTGTTCATCTGGTGTTCAAGGGGAGAGCAGCATGTAGTAAATTTTATCAAAATATAACATCTAAAGAATAGAACAGAGGGTAATTGTGTAATTCTGTATTCACTCTAATTAAGTTCAGTGGAGTTGGCATAATAGAATTAAGATGAAAAAAAAAAAAGACATTGAGGAACCATGCCTCCCTCTCCTAACACACCCTTTTCATATCCGAGAGCAGAGACTTAGCACCTTTCTGTACAGAAGTGGAGACAGGAAGAGGCCAGAGGATGAATGACAGGCACGAATAAGGTGGAACTATGAAGAGCAACATGGAAATGAAATATTGCTTTTGTATTTGGTAGGTGGAGAAAATGTACCAGCATGTATGCCTACTGGGACCACGTTTTCCAGAACAGTTAAGCCCAATGTCAACTATGCTGTCCCACCTTCCTCATAAGTAGGAACATACTGTTACTTGAATCTTTGCTTCCTGTTTCTTGATACCTGGTTAAGAAGATTATCACAGGAACTGCATCTTGTGAGCAAACACACTGTTTTGAAATGATTGAAACTCACTGAAGAGTGGCAACTCCAAGCTTGCTCTCTCTTGATCTTGGACTATTTAAGTCTGGAGTGCAGGAGTGGGTTATGGGGAAAGATCACTGGAATTCTTATGTCTTCAGCATAATGGTTATAGCATAATGGTTAGGAGTGTAGGTGCTGGTTCAAATCCCTGCTTTCCACTTGCTAACCATATGAGCTTGGGCAATTTACCTGATTACCTGAACCTCAATACTCCTGTCTATAAAATGATGATAATAATATTTCATCCTCATAGAATTGTTTTCAATGTTAAAATGAAGTCACTTATACCAAGCACTTAATACAATGCCTAGAGCATAGTAAAGTCTATTATTATTACTATTACTACTACTACTACTACTACTATTATTATTATTATTATTATTATTATTATTATTATTATTATCACAATGCCAGGTGCTATTTTTCCTCTGCCTTATTCCATTATCTTCTGCCCCATCCCCCCATTTCTGTCTTGTTTCTGTACAAGGGTAGGACTGTCACAGAGCATTTTCTTTCCCTAGCGTCTGACTCTTAGTCATCAAGGTGCCTGGTCCACGACCCGGCATTCATTGCTGCTCGTTGAAGCAACCCGTTTTGAGAAGGGGAGTTGGATATTGATGCCAAGTGGGGTCAAGGCGAGAGAATTTTCTCTCTTCTGCACTCAGGGGGCTAAGTGAAATATTCAGGCCTCAGAAGGAGAATCAGGCAAAGGGCAACATGCTTAATTTCATACCTTAATGATTAAGAACAAGTCAGACAGGCTGGATTTGAACTCACTTCTGTCATGTACTGACAATGGGATCTTAGGTGCTTTTGTAACCCCTCTGAGGCTCAGTCAACATCTGCAAGAGACGAATAACATTATCAGGACCTAGGTATAGCCTCGTTGTAATAAGTGAGTAAATCCTTTTAAAACGTTCAGCACATTGTTTGGCATATAGTAAACACTTAATAAAATTTAGCTTCTTTGACTACTACCACTGCTAATATTATTAAGTAGCTGATCAAATCTGAGGCCCATTTTTTTCTTAGATTGCACATAATCATTTGGACAACCAGCTCACATTGATCAACCGTTGCTTATATATAAACCCTCATGAACCCAAAGGTGCTTTAACTCTCTCCCAGTCAGAGCCCGTTCTGGGGGCAGAATCAACACCAGCACTACCTCCGTCATCTTTGCCTTTATTGTCACTACACTCGCCGTACTGAGCACTTTCTGTGTGCCAGGCACCAGATTTAGCCCTGCGTATGCACTATATCATGTAGTTCTCACACTCAGGTAGGAGACATTATCATCATCCCCAATTTTCAGATAAAGACGCTGAGGTGTTGGAAAGGTAAGAAACTTGACCCACAGCAAGAAAGGTAAGAAACTTGACCCACAGCAAGAGATGGAGCCGGAGTATTCAAACCCCTTTCTCTCTGACCTCAAAAACCCTTAAATATTAGCATACTGCTACATCCTGGTAAGAAAATCTGCTTCCAGCCACTCTGGTGAGAGTAGAAATGATTCTCAATCCCCATATTCCTCTATTGCCCATGCCACCCTAGCCTCAGGACTAGGAGGGAAAGGAAGTGATCTCTTCAAAGACCAGCCAAAGGGAACCTACTCCCTTCTGCCTTTTCGTAATCAACTAACCAATATTTTATTTCCTTCTTAAGAATCCCCACATGTTCCTTTTGGTACTTAGCTTGGCCTTTTAGAATTCTGACATTCTGTACATGACTCATCCACTGTATTTAATGTTAATTTATTGAGGTCAAGTATAGGGTCTTACTCATCCTGAAGTCCAGTTATGTCGCATCTAACTCTGTGCTTTTCTTCTTGTAGGACATCTGCAGATATTTATTTGAATTTTGTTGAATTGTTCTCATCAATGGTACATTAAAAGTTATACAGAAAATGCTTTCTTATAAGGAAAACCATCTAAATAGATTTCTAGCTGTTTACTTTTTATAGCACTATTACAGATTATAGATCTCCAGGTAATATTTTTTAGATTAAGTTCTTCATATCATCTTATTTTTACATAAAATGATAAATCTGAATTTTCTCTATCAAACCTCCGAGACTTCACTGGCTTGTAACTTAGCTTGTTGATTATGTGTTGTTGACTTTTCCATTTACAATGATATTTGATCCTGGTAGGGATGGGGCTGGGTGGGAAGGTACATCTTAGGGCCATAAATTGGTTTTGTAGAGAACTAACATAAAGATCTAAAGTCTCATCATATTTCTGCAGAACTCATGAATCATTATAATTCCATTCATTCAGGGAGTATAAAACCATTTTCAAATTGTTATTCCTAATTTGTTCATCTCCTCTTCCTTAGTCTTAGTGAGAAGAGAGCAGGCTGAATGGAAGAAAGTCATTATGACCACTGGGGCCACTAGGGTAGGCGTCAGTCCCAGAGTTTTGTTTTCATCTCTCCGCTATTAGTATTGGCTAATGTCTTGAGTGCTTACTTGGTGCAAATTACTTAGCTGACCATGGCAAATGGATTGTGTCATTTCATCCCCTGATAGTCATACAATTAATGTATGTATTATTATGATATCCCATAATGCATGCATGGAACAGAGCCTCAGAAGTAGCTATTTGCTCACTAAAATATGGTAGACGTGGAATTTGGACTCAGGTCTGATTGACTCCTAAATCACTCCTAGTGATTTTTACCACTGAATTAAAGTTGTATACCTTTGGAGAGTAGATAGTTTCTAAAATTTCCTCAGGTCTAACTTTTTATAATTAAATTTCTGTCTGATTGCAAGCTTAACAGTTAAGATGGGTAGGAAGGAATGCCAGCCTGTTGAATGGAATTTCCCTCAAATAAGCCTGTTTTATGACACCAGTTCACTCATTCATTCACTCAGCATGTATTGAATGTTTGCTCTGTGCAAAGGCATTTTAGGCATCACAGTGGAGGGAGCGCCCCTTCCATAGACTCTCCTGCAGCAGTCAGAGAAGTCTTGGACTGGTTTGCCTGGTATGGAATGGGGCTTGGTGATAGAAGCCTGGTTTGTCCTCCACTGATAAAACTAAGACATACTCATATTAGTTTACAGGCATCTTTTTTTTTTTTTTTTTTTAACATCTTTATTGAAGTATAATTGCCTTACAATGGTGTGTTAGCTTCTGCTTTATAACAAAGTGAATCAGTTATACATATACAATATGTTCCCATTTCTCTTCCCTCTTGCATCTCCCTCCCTCCCACCCTCCCCATCCCATCCCTCTAGATGGTCACAAAGCACCGAGCTGATCTCCCTGTGCTATGCGGCTGCTTCCCACTAGTTATCTATTTTACATTTGGTAGTGTATATATGTCCATGACACTCTCTTACCCTGTCACATCTCACCCCACCCCCTCCCCATATCCTCAAGTCCATTCTCTAGTAGGTCTGTGTCTTTATTCCCGTCTTGCCACTAGGTTCTTCATGGCCTTTTTTTTTTTTTTTCTCTCTTTTTTTTTTTTTCCCCTTAGATTCCGTATATATGTGTTAGCATACTGTATTTGTTTTTCTCTTTCTGACTTACTTCACTCTGTATGACAGACTCTAACTCCATCCACCTCATTACAAATACCTCCATTTCATTTCTTTTTATGGCTGAGTAATATTCCATTGTATATATGTGCCACATCTTCTTTATCCATTCATCTGTCGATGGACATTTAGATTGCTTCCATGTCCTGGCTATTGTAAATAGAGCTGCAATGAACATTTTGGTACATGACTCTTTTTGACCTATGGTTTTCTCAGGGTATATGCCCAGTAGTGGGATTGCTGGGTCGTATGGTAGTTCTATTTGTAGTTTTTTAAGGAACCTCCATACTGTTCTCCATAGTGGCTGTATCAATTTACATTCCCACCAACAGTGCAAGAGTGTTCCCTTTCCTCCACACCCTCTCCAGCATTTATTGTTTCTAGATTTTTTGATGATGGCCATTCTGACCGGTGTGAGATGATATCTCATTGTAGTTTTGATTTGCATTTCTCTAATGATTAATGATGTTGAGCATTCTTTCATGTGTCTGTAGGCCATCTGTATATCTTCTTTGGAGAAATGTCTATTTAGGTCTTCGGCCCATTTTTGGATTGGGTTGTTCGTTTTTTTGTTATTGAGCTGCATGAGCTGCTTGTAAATCTTGGAGATTAATCCTTTGTCAGTTGCTTCATTTGCAAATATTTTCTCCCATTCTGATGGTTGTCTTTTGGTCTTGTTTATGGTTTCCTTTGCTGTGCAAAAGCTTTTAAGTTTCATTAGGTCCCATTTGTTTATTTGTGTTCTTATTTCCATTTCTCTGGGAGCTGGGTCAAAAAGAATCTTGCTGTGATGTATGTCATAGAGTGTTCTGCCTATGTTTTCCTCTAAGAGTTTGATAGTGTCTGCCCTTACACTTAGGTCTTTAATCCATTTTGAGTTTATTTTTGTGCATGGTGTCAGGGAGTGTTCTATTTTCATACTTTTACATGTACCTGTCCAATTTTCCCAGCACCACTTATTGAAGAGGCTGTCTTTTCTCCACTGTATATGCTTGCCTCCTTTATCAAAAATAAGGTGCCCATATGTGTGTGGGTTTATCTCTGGGCTTTCTATCCTGTTCCATTGATCTATATTTCTGTTTTTGTGCCAGTACCAAACTGTCTTGATTACTACAGGCATCTTGATGCCGTGAGATAGTAGCACACATGAATCTTACCATTTTTGCCTGGGATTAATGATATAAAGGCTTTGGATTTGGGTATGGAAAATGGGTGCAATTATGGGCGTGTTGCTTCTACATACATATGGACATCACGTGTCATCAGGCTGCAGCTACCTGCCATCCCTCACTACTCCTTCTCTTCACAAACCAAACAAGTACCTTCTTATCTCTCCTGTGGATAAGCTCTTGACAGTGGCACTAGGGCCTCCCCCAATAAGTACATCATTGGCTAAAACCAGTGGTTTCTCAGATATGCTCATTGAACAACCCTTAAGGTGGATTGACATTCCACTGCCTAGAGTAGAATATGGTGTTCTTTAGAAATCATGGAGGGGAAAAAATAGGCCACCAGACGTACTTTCCTTAATTTAAATTGTATATATATATATATATATATATATATATATATATATGAACAATTGTTATATATGTGTATATATACTTGTTCATATATATGAATGATTTAAAATTGAAGAGATATATATACACATATATATATATATATATACACACACACATATGTATATTTAAATTTTGGCTTCTGTTAGCAAGTAGTAAATTAAATTATTAGCTGATCCATACTGCAGGGAAATAACCAATCAGATTTTATTCAATAGCTTGCTTTTTTATAGATTTATGGTTGAGATTTTATATCTGCAGGTATGTTTGCTGAAGAAAATATTTCTACCACTTTACACAAAATTAAATTCATTTAATACCAATGCGACATGTCTCAAATGTCTTAATACAGTTTTAATCTTTAATAGCATCAGAAGTATGAAATTAGAAACATACCCCAAAATCATTTGAAGATATAATTACTTTCATTTCCCTTATACTTTTGAGACTTTTGAAAAATAAGTATTTAGTTGTACTTACCTGTTTCTATCTCTCTAAGGATAGCAAACACTGAAATACAATATTTTTAAAAAGTCATTATTAAAAATATATTGTTCAAGATGATCAAAACTAAGGAAGTGGCAAAGAAATTCAAAAATTTAAACTTTCAAAGGGTGCTTTTTTGTGAGTACTTGTTCTTCTGAAGGAATTAATCTTTTTTTAATTTAATTAATTAATTTTTTATTGAAGTATACTTGGTTTACAGCATTGTGTTAATTACTGCTGTACAGCAAAGTGACTCTGTTATACATATGTATATACATTCTTTTTCATATTCTTTTCCATTATGGTTTATCACAGGATATTGAATATAGTTCCCTGTGCAATATAGTAGGACCTTGTTGTTTAGCCAATCTATATATACCAGTTTGCATCTGCTAATCCCAAACTCCCAGTTCATCCCTCTCCCACCTGCTTCCCCCTTGGCAACCACCAGTCTATTCTCTATGTCTCTGATTCTGTTCTGTTTCATAGATAGGTTCATTTGTGTCATATTTTAGATTCCATATATAAGTGATATCATGGTATTTGTCTTTCTCTTTCTGACTTTGCTTAGTATGATAATCTCTAGTTGCATCCATGTTGCTGCTGCAAATGGCATTATTTCATTCTTTATTTTTATGGCTGAGTAGTATTTCATTGTATATATGTACCACATCTTCTTTATCCATTCATCTGTTGATTGGCATTTAGGTTGTTTCCATGTCTTGGCTATTGTGAATATTGCTGTTGTGAATATCAGGGTGAATGTATCTTTTTGAATTATAGTTTTGTCTGGATATATGCCCAGGAGTGGGATTGCTGGATCATATGGTAGGTCTATTTTTAGTTTTCTGAGGAACCTCCATACTGTTTTCCACATTGGCTGCACCAACTTACATTCCCACCAACTGTGTTGTAGGAGGGTTCCCTTTTCTCCACACCCTCTCCAGCATATGTTATTTGTTGACTTTTTAATGATGGCCATTCTGACCGGTGTGAGGTGGTACCTCATGGTAGTTTTGATTTGCATTTCTTTAATAATTGGCAGTGTTGAGCATCTTTTCATGTGCCTATTGGCCATCTATATTTCTTCTTTGGAGAAATGTCTCTTTAAGTCTTCTGCCCTTTTTTTTTTTTTGATTGGGTTGTTTGCTTTTTTTGTCATCAAGTTGTATGAGCTGTTTGTATATTTTGGAAATTAAGCCCTTGCTGGCTTGCTGGTCGCATCATTTGCAAATATTTTCTCCCATTCTGTAGGTTGTCTTTTCATTTTGTTTATGGTTTCCTTTGCTGTGCAAAAGCTTGTAAGTTTGATTCGGTCCCCTTTGTTTATTTTCATTTTTATTTCTATTGTCTTGGGAGACTGACCTAAGAAAACATTGGTATGATTTGTGTCAGAGAATATTTTGCCTATGTTCTCTTGTATAAGTTTTATGGTGTCATGTCTTATGTTTAAGTCTTTAAGACATTTTGAGTGTATTTTCGTGTATGGTGAAAGGGTGTGTTCTAACTTCATTGATTTATATAAGGCTGTCCAACTTTACCAACAACACTTGCGGAAGAGACTGTCTTTTTCCCATTGTATATTCTTGCCTCCTTTGTCAAAGATTAATTGTCAAAGATTAACTGAGGTGTGTGGATTTATTTCTGGGCTCTGTATTCTATTCCATTGATCCATATGTCTGTTTTTGTGCCAATACCACGCTGTTTTGATTACTGTGACTTTGGAGTACTGTCTGAGTCTGGGATGGCTATGCCTCCTACTTTGTTCTTTTTCTTCAGGATTGCTTTGGCAGTTCTGGGTCTTTTATGGTTCCATATGAATTTTAGGATTATTTGTTCTCATTGTGTGAAAAATGTCATGGGTAATTTGATAGGGATCGCATTAAATCTGTAGATTGCTTTGGGTAGTATGACCATTTTAACAATATTAATTCCTCCAACCCAAGAACATGAGATGTCTTTCCATTTCATTGAATCATCTTCACTTTCCTTTATTAATGTTTTACAGTTCTCAGCGTATAAGTCTTTTGCCTTCTTGGTGAGGTTTATTCCTAAGTATTTTATTTTTGGGGTTGTGATTTTAAAAGTCATTTTTTTTTACATTCCCTTTCTGATATTTCATTGTTGGTATAAAGAAATGCAACCAATTTCTGTATGTTAATCTTGTATTCTGCTACCTTGTTGAATTCATTTATCAGTTGTAGTAGTTTTCACGTAGAGTCTTTAGGGTGTTCTATATATAGTATCATATCATCTGCATATAATGACAATTTTACCTCTTCCTGAAGGAATTAATCTTGAAGTTCTACTAAGACTTTTGGGATACCTGTTTTAATGAGCCACTACTTCCTGCCTAAGATTGCACTATGCACTGGAGATTCTAGAATTAGCATAATAAAACTAATAATGCAAACAACAACAACAAATCTTCACAAACCTTCCTTGCAAGGAAGTAAAGTCCACTGGAAAAACAGACGAGTGAAACCCTCAAAATGGCAGTGATTCTCAAACATTTATGTGCTGAAGAATCATGACAAGCATGATTAACAAGCATGATAACCAGGGCAATTACTAGACCCCTTCTCCAGCTGGTCAGGTGTAAGGTCCTGTAACTCTACTTTTGGTGAGTGCCTCCAGGAGAGTCTGAGACAGATGTTCTCAGTTGTCGTCAACCTTTAGTGTGCATCAGACTTGCCTGAGAATATTGTTAAAACACAGATTGCTGGGCTCCAGTGCCGGAGTTCTAACCAGTTCCCAGGTGTGGCTGATATTGCTGGCCCAGGGACCACATTTTGAGAACTACCTTTCAAAACTCTGCAGTATGCGATTGTGTGTGTTGTGAATGAGATGGGCCCAGAGAACCAAAGGAGGGCAAAGGGACTCTGCCCTAAATTAGCCAAAGGTAACAATAGCAGCTAGAATTGATTGACCCAAGAAAAAATTATAAGAACTTACCTGCATTTGCTCATTTAATCCTTTCAGTAAGGTACATAGGTGCTGCTTAGTGTTCCTGTTTTACAGGGGTGTCCAGAGAAGGTAACTACTTTGCCCAAGACCTAAACTGGTAAGTAACAGATTAAGAATTCAAGTCTAGGAAGTCTGACTCCAGAGCCCACACCTGTACCCTTTCTGCATGTAGAGAGGAGTAAAGGGTTGTCAGTGAAGCCTTCCTGGGGGCCCTGGCCTCTGAGTGTAGATAGAAGGATGAGTGGACATAAAGATCATTATTTGTGTGTGGTGGGGGTAGGGGAGGAAGTATCAGGGCTTCCAGAAGAACCCGCCCTCCCCACACATCTGCTATAAGTGAGTCTGATGATCAGGAGTCCGGAACACGAGTATGACTATGGGATACTGAGAAGGGTTCTAGAACCCTGAGGTTAGAGTTCCGTATCAGTTAGTAGGTAACAGAAAGTGAATGAGTGGTTTACCTTACTTTCCATGGGTAGCAGGAAGTTTGGAGATAGTCCCTGTAGCGTTGGTCTAGCTGCTGAAGGGCGTCACCAGGGGACCGGGTTGCTTAGCTCTTCCAGCTTCCACTTCCCTAGCACGTCCCTATGGTCCACAGAGCTTCAAAGTGACCCCAGGATCTCCAATAGTGTTCCAACAATTTGGGCAGGAAGAAAGAAAAGGAAAAAAAAAAAAAAATTAAGTAAGAAAAAAAGGCAGTGTCTAAATCAGGGAGCAAATTTTTTACCACAGATGGTCAGCAGACTTGCACTTAGATCTCAACAGCTTGGATTTTAAACTGGCCGCCTTAGCCTTAAGGATAATGGGGTCTCCTAAACCAGGGCTCTGATAGTAAGGAACAAGGAGAGAGTGGTACTGATTAGCAGTGCCTGCTGTCCCAAACAAATATTATCCCCAAACTATTTTTTTTATCCTATATTTTACTTTAAAGAATGGAGGGGAAACATTATGTATCTATAAATAGCCTTTTAGAAAGGGTAAAATTATATAGTTATACAACCCCCTGGAGAGCTCCTTTCTTCTAAAATCTCTTTAAAAACTGTTCAAGGTTAAGGACATTTTTATCTTAATTTAGTAACTTGCAGTCGATCATCTTGGAATGACATCCTCTCTCTGCAGATGTTCTGTCAGGCTTTAGAAAATTCTAGAAGTGGCCAGAGAAGTGTTACGGTACACGTATTTGCGATATGCACGTCTTTGAAATGAAATCCATTTAGGGACCAAAAGGCATTTCATGTCTTTGCTCTACATTTTCACATATTTTCCTTTCCAAAATTCCTTTGAGCAAATCTGTTAGATGTAACCCATCCGTTTCTCCCCTCTGAATTCTTTATCACTGAACATTCTTCAGCATGCTCCTACTCCCCTCTGTCAAAGGCGTTTCTCTGGGTCTTCACCCTTCTCATCTCATATGTGAACGCGTATCTTAAACTGAAGCAACAGTCTGCTATGACTTCTCCATAACTTCAAGAACCCATCTTTGTGGGAAAAAAAGTAAACTTACTAACTTACAAGGTAAAATGTGCACAATGTTTCTGAGAATTAAAAACTAAGATAAAAATGTAAGCAATGGAAGAAACTTACAGTTGATCCTTTTCAAATACTTTATTTTACGGAGAAGGCAACTGAGGTTTAAAGAAAAAATGCATTAGTTAAACACTAAATAATAAACCTTAAACCTCAGTGGAGCAACACATGGACAGTTCATTTCTCACTCACTCAGGAGTACAGTATGGACTTTGGTGGTTTGAGGGTCAGTTTTCTTCTCAGTTACTCAGGGACCCACCACCTTCATCAAGTGGCTCTACGTTTGTCCTAAAAAGGAAAGGAGAGAGGAAGCTGCAAGCTACAATTATCAACTCGTTATCCTTCAGACATAGACTCTTCAGGTCACCTCTGGTCACATTCTTTGGGATGGAACCATACCCAGATGCAAGCGGAGATGGAGAATGTTGTTCCTATCTTGGTCCTAGTGATGCCTCTACAGGCTGGAGCAGCTAATTAAAGGGCAGTCAACAGCTGGTTGTTTCTGCCACAAGGAGTGATTAGCCTAAGACAGTGGATTAATTATGTGTGTGTGTTATATATACATATAATACACACAAACATATATATGTGTGTGTATATATATATATTTTTAGCATGAGTTGACTCATGGGGCTTCTGCCTTATAAAAAGAGTACCAATTGCCTCTTGTTGCTCTTTCCTAATTGAAGATGACTACTATCTATTTCCCTTCATCTTGCTACCTCACGCCCGCCTTTCAGTATTATATGAAAATTCTGAAAGAAATCATTTCAAAGTTTCCAGTGCTTTTAAAGGTAATAGAATACTCAAACCCTAACAATTTTCCTATGTGAAACTTTTGCCAGACGAAAATAGTTAACTTATGAAAAGTAAATTTAGATTGCTACAAAAGAGAAAATAAGCTGATTTTTTTTTTTTTTTTACACAAATACCCTGAGCCAGGGTGGAAAATAAATGGAAAACTGGAGGAATTTAGATCCTTTTGTTGTAAATTTAAATATTTTTAATTGTAAAAATAATACAGACTCATTGCAGAAACTCCAAAATTGGAAGGATTTAAAGAAAAAAGGAAAAATAACTCAAAATCCGATTTCTGATAAATCATCTCTGTAACATTTTTGAGGGTATCTTTTGAAACTTTTTTGTGACAGGGGTGCATATAAATACAATGCAAGTATAAAATACCTTTAATTATTATATCAAACTACAAAACAGTTCTATAACATTTTTATTTAGTAATATAAGCATGATTACTTATCACCTAATAAAAATCTGCATCATAATTTTTAATGGTTGAACAGCATTCTATTATTTATTTAACCAGTCCCTACTGTTCAATATTTGGATTATTCCTGTTTTGCTTTGCTAAACAATGAGACAAGCATCCTTGTTCATATGTCTTTGAGCAATTGTTTATTTTCTTAGAATGGACTTCTAGAACTTGAATGGCTGCTTGTCAGTTCTGGTACATACTGACATATTGTCTTCCAGAAAGATTACCCTGCTTTTTGTTTCTACCAACAATTTAACATCCAGTGTGGTTTCTTACACTCATCGGTACCAGTATTATCAATATCAATACCAGTCTTATCAAGTTTTTTAAAACTTTGTCATTCTAGTCGGTAAAATATGACACCTGAATTATTTTATTTGTATTTCTTTGATTAATAATAGCAAGGTTGAGCATATTGTCATATCTTTATTGGCTTTTAATAGTTTTTAGTTTGTGACTTTATGAGATCCATTTTTCATCATTGATTTATAACAACCTTTTATATATCAATGTGTTTATTTTGTTGTTTGTTATAAATGCAATTTTTTTCTCTTCATTTATTAATTTTTATTTTGTGTGTGTTGAACTTCTTTAATATTGCCAAGTCTATTCAAAAACGCTTTAATGAACACAACAAATGTGGAAAATCAGTCATTCTCCTGCATTTTGTAATCAATTTATTTCCTTTTGGGCAGTATGGAAATGTAAATCCTTATTTCATCTTATGGTTGGAAAGAATCTATTCCCTCGGAAAGGGATTATAGTCTCCATGATGCAGTAATGGGAGATTTTATAGGGTAGGCAGGGTCTACAGAAGAAAAAACCCTAAATCACACTCCATTGGTGGTTGCCTTATTTATAAAAATGGCATTTGAGGTTGTGTGACTGCCATCAGGTAAGCAAAATTAATTTTTAGCATGAAATACTACTATCAGCAAGAACAGCCTAGGATAGGCTAGCAGTAAGAAGTGAGGGGTTTGGGGAGTGGGGCATAGCCTCTGTTTCCTCCAAAACAGCTAGAAATTTAAACTCTGGGGCTCCTGCTTGATCCAATCAGCCCAGCTAGTATGTGTTGCCAGGTAGGGTGAATAGACTCAGAAGTCCAAGAGCTCATCCTTGGTCCCCTCTGGAAATGAGCAGAGAATACTGTGTCAGGCAGAGGTGATCAGTCCATGGTCTGGAGACTTGGATCTCCCCGCCTAGTCCTTAAAGTCAGGGTGAGACAAAATGCCAATACAAATTATATTGATGACAGTATCAATGAGGTGACATTGAGTCCTTTGACCCAACGTGTGTCTGCAGTGTGCCATCCATTAGTAAATGGGCAAAGCCATTTGACAGATCTATCTGATACGATGAATGAATCTGACCCTCATATTTTGAAAAACTCAAAACTGTATCCATTTGTCAAGAACAGTGGCTACTTGTTCTGCTTTATTCCCCCTGGTAGAACTAGATAACATTGCAGGCAGTAAGACGTTGCTGCATTTCACCCTGGAGTAGCCCCAAAACTGAAGAAGCTGTCTTATCAGTAGTTAGCTCCTTCTCACCAAGAATATTAAAGTAGATTTGTATGACTAGCAAATTAAACAGACTATAGTGCCTACCACTACTGTATTCACTAAGGCACCCAAGTTATTCTAAAGAAGTCCTAATAATACATTAGGACTGTTTTGAATATTTTTATTTGATTAGCCATAATCTTCTAGTTATAACACCCATCACCATTTTGACCACTGAAACTTGGCCTTATTTTCTTACAGCCTAGCCCTGTGGTCTTGGGCTAATCACTAACCTGCTTGGATACAATTTTCTTCTCTATGAAATAGAAACAATATTATATGCGTCGAAGGACTGCAGGAAGATGAGCTGCAATGTTTATCAAGTGCCTAGTAAGTAGCCTGGCCCATAATAACTACTTGGCTAATTGTAGATGTTGTTAGTTTCATTTTTAGTTTTATTTCCAAACACTTCTCTTTACTTTTGGAACTCTAAAATTTGTTTTGAGAGTGGAGGACTTGTTGTTTGGATTCCTCCAATACTCTCTGTATATTCTGTACTTCTATCCCTAGATCATTTATATTAATGGAATAGATGATCTTTGGTATGGTGATTCCAAGGTGACAAGGAGCTAAGTGGAGGCTCAGTACACACCTGGAAGTATGGATTTTCATGCCCAGTGCAAATGTGGGAAAGGCATTATTCCCACATTATAAAGGGGGTAAACTTGAGGAGACTCTGGGTTGAGAGATGAGAGATTCACAGGTACTATGTTTATCCTACAGGGTACCACGGGGGCTTTTATGTTCTGTAGCAAGAATTTGCACCTTATACCCTTGTAGTTAGAAGTAAAGCATACCACATAACTAATACCTAGTAAGCATTAGAGTTAGAATAAATACCATTTATTTAACGTTTCCTTTGTGTTAAGCATTTTACAGCTACAACATATGGATGGATACTATATTGTAATGGTTAAGAGTGTAGTTTTTTGAGCTAGATAATCCTGGCTTGGAATCTCATCTTTATTACCTCTTTTTTTTCTGTTTTATTGAGGTATAATTGACAAAATTGTAAGGTAGTCAAAGACTATATCATGATGAGTTGATATACATATGCGTTGCAAAAGGATCCTTCCCATCACGTTAATTAATACATCTAACAGCTCATGACACCTTTTTCTTTTTTTTCTTTTTTGGTGAGAACACTTAAGTTCTATTCTCTCAGAAAGTTTTAGTTACACAATACAGTATTATTGACTGTAGTAACTATGTTATACAGGAGATCCTCAGACCTTATTCATCCTGCAGCTGAAAGTTTGTACCCTTTTACCAATCTCCCCCTCTTTTCCCCACCCGCCCCCCAGCCCCTGGCAACCAGTTTTCTACTCTCTGTTCTATGAGTGTGGCTTTTTTTCTTTTTAGATTCCATATATAAATGATATCATTCGTATTTATCTTGTCTGGCTTATTTCATTAGCATAATGCACTCCTGTTTCATCTATATTGTCACAAATGACAGGATCTCCTTCATTTTTTTAAGGCCGAATAATATTCCATTACCTCTTAAATGAGTGACTTTTGGTACATTGTTTACACTTTCTAAGCCTCAGGGTTTCTTTTCTTCTGTAAAAAAAAAAAATATACTAATAGGTTATTTTCTGATATGTGGAATGTTTGTTGAATCAACAAATAATTAGTTGAGATCATAAATGTGACACTTAGCACTGTATTAACATTTATTAATAATCTCCCTGTTAATTTTTACAATAAATTGTGTAATAAGTAACAATAATAATAGTACTAGTAGTAGTTTTAGAAAATGCATAGGATGTGCCAGGCATCATATACTGTACTGCCTCCTTCATTTGTACCACAAGTTACATGTGGATATCATCTTCTACGTTTTTTCCTTTAGAGAAAATTGAAGCTCAGCAAGATTGAGTAGCTTGCTCAAGATGTGAACTCAGGTCTGAATCACTCCAAATATAGGTTCTTAATTACTCCATGTCTTTAATTCCACATCTGCATTTGTTGTTGTTGTTTTTAACTTTCCAAGCATCTGATCTGAAATTCCTTTCTCTTTGGGGAATTTTCCACTTTGCGGCTCTTGGTGAGAAACAGAGCCTTCCTCCCGTTATACAAGCTGAACATGTCAGATACACTGTTTACTCTCATGCTCAGTCTCCCTTACAGATGGAAAACAGTCGGGCGACCTCGGGTTGGCCAACTGCACCCCTCTCTTGGATTTTAAATTACAAATAAATGATGTAAAGAAGCGAGGCCAGCAGTGCTTGGTCAACCTCCTATTTCCTGTTCCTGCTTGGTAGCAAGGCCAGCTAGGACTTATAACATCACTTTGGCCTGATCCTATAATTGTAATAGCATAGCCTTGGTTTCCGGTTGTTTAGTCTGCTTCTAGTTACTGAGACCTAACCATAAACTTCCAAAAGTTTCCTTTTCTGCTCAAATTAGCCATATCTGGTTCCTGATGATTACAAATAAGACCTTTCCTGATATACAATGGTGACCTACTTATCCAGGCAGATGTAACATCATCCTGGCAGGGACAGAGGGCAGGCAAGTTCCTTGAACAGCTGAACAAGAAGAAAAAGACCTAAGAAGGAAGAATTGAAGCCAGTTCTGCTTGTGTTATAATTTTACACGCAGCTGCCTCTGTTTCACAGACCACATGCTAAGGACCATGTCCCTTCCCCTATAACAGACGAGCAAAGTAGACCCAGGCCTTCCAACCCAGAGACCAACTGAGCTGTACCGTGGACAATCTAGGATGCGAAAGACTTCACTCAATGTCTTTGTCACTTGACACATTGTTCCTCTCTTTGGGAAGTAGCTTCTTTGTGTGACAGGAATATGCTAAACCAAGACGTAAGTAGACAGAGGTGAAAGATGCCAAAATTAGCTACAGAGAAAAAGGCGTAAGGACTTATATTTTCTGTTATTTGAAGGTGTTAAGACCCCACATAGAATATGAGTCCTTTAAAGGAAAGTTGTGAATGGCCCAGGGAATGTTGAATTTCCATGTGGCAATATGTTCGTGATCGGTTATGATGATGATGATGATGGTAGCATCAATAGCATTTATCAGTGTTTCCTGGGTGAAAGGCACTTTATCCTAGTGACCTTTTATCCCCATGATGACCCTGTGAAGTAGGAAATACTGTTTCAGCATCTTCAGGGTTTTGTTTTGTTTTTTTTTTTTTAATTAGGAATTTACCCTAGATCACAATTGGGTGGTAGAACAACCAGAACTGGACACTAGCCTTTCCTGAATTCCCAGAGTGTGATCTTAGCAGTTGTATTGCCTGATGCAGAGCCATTTAAATGTTGCCAAAGCAATGAAACATATACCTATTTCTAACAGATTCTAACTCAGAAGTTCTGGGGTTAAGTGCAGAGCAGTTTAGTGTGATTGTCTTTACAGACAGTAGATAACTTAAGAGAAGTTGTTTAAAAGTGTATTTGCATATTGCACTACACTGTCATATCTGTGATTGGTTAGCTATTGAATAACTAACACAAATCCCAATCCCATCTCTAATCTCACTCATCTCTTGTATAATATTTGACCTAATTGAGGCAGTTTTTTTTTTGTTCTTTCCCACAAACACGAATCGAACATCCAAAACATGCTTACCATTTGTGAGTATATTCTCTTAGTTATTTAAGAGTTGAGTAAGAGTGAGAGAGAAAAAGACACATAAATATGAAATACGGTCATCATTTTTTTTGTATCCTTTATGTTGTTAATCCCTCTTAGCATTTACTACCATTCACTCGTTTGTATTATTTGGGGTATAGCAGTTTATTCACACAGCATTTTTACACATGGCTTATCATTTGTATTCTATTTTAATAACACTAATAATTATAGACTATTGACAAACTCATCAGACCCTACATATTCATTTCAAAATCATGAAAATAAGGTGGAAAATGAGGTGTAAAGTGGAAAATCTATGTGTATCTTTTCATTGGTGGGATGAGGAGCTACCTGAATATCACTCCTTTAGCTTTTCCTTCAAATGGTGCACTTTTTCCTCCATGCATAGGAGTGACTTCCATTAAGTAAACAGTAGTCTTCAGGGCAAACCTAAGAAGTAGAAACAGGAGAACTTTTCAGTTATGGTAAAATCAAACATACTTTTCTTCAGTAATGAAAAAAAAAATTCTTCATGAGAAGTTCAACCACCATGAGTTCCATGGTGAAAAACTTTCCACTTATAGATGCAACTTCCCACAGAATTCTGAGAAATGTCGTTGGTAGAGAGGGGTGTTGCATACACCTGTTTCATTTCCCTCTGACTTTTCCTCCTCCTTTCTCTATTGACATTAAAATCTATAGTGAAAGCACATAGTAAGCAGTCTAGGACAATTGATATGACATTTAATCTAAATCTCCAAAGTATATTTTAGATGGGGATGCTATGAGAGTCACAGGAGGGAAAAAAATCTAGAATTATTCTTATGTGATCAAATGTACTAAAATAGCAAAAGCAAATCTTATTTCTAGCTAATAAAATAGCATTCCTTATATGATGTCATATTATGGCAGAAAAGAAATATATGCGTCTATTTTCTTCTATATTAAAACTGCTAAGGAGTGGGGGGACCAATGAACTAAATCAATTGTTTTGGGTTCAAGTTGTAGTTTTTAGTAGCCATCCTTCTTAGGAAGTTTTCGGAAGCAAATGTACTTCGTTTACTATCACCACTAAATATGCAATTGTGTAGATTTGTGAAAAAAGTATTATCAAATATATATACTTTAAAATGATTTGTGTAAATGTATCTATTCATATTATTATTATCCCTAAATAAATCAAAATATACTATATACTATGTTTTTCTTCTATAGCTTAAAAGGGGAATGTATGTTGAAACTTATTCAAATATTTATTAGGTGTCTACTAAGTGCCAGGCACTCTACTAGGCAGTAGAGATTTTGTATTAGAGGTGGAAAATGTCCTTGACCTCCAGAACTGATACTCTTGTAAGAGAAATACTGGGTCAAACTAAGTCAACAGTTTCTTTGCTACACAGCTTTTTACGAGTCTTGTGAATTATGAGTCTCTGATAAGGAGATGTAGTGGACAACAGATCCCAAATTTATTTGAAATCTTTTCCTTCATGGACTGTCTTATAGGATTTGTGATCCACTGAACACACTTTGAGAGACACTAGTATTCTGCAGTGGTTAGTTAATTGTTTTCTATTAAGCAACTGTATACTGAATCCATGACATTATTCTGGATTTTTTGGAGGATACAATGGTGTACATGGCCACTGTGATGATAAGGGGGTCCAGTTTAGTTAGGAAGAGAAACCACAGGAGTTATAACTTAATGTAACGAAGAAATACACACACATATACATATATTTATATGTAAATTACTATTTATATAGTATACAATGTCTTCTGAAGAAGATAGAGTTTTCAACTTGGGATCTCACAGGAGGTTTCACAGAGAAGGTAGACCCTGAGCTGGGCAGAATTTCAGTAAGTTAATTTGGTTCTGACTGTACGATAAAATCAGGTATTTGCACTGGTCAATCTGACCTTGATGGAACAGCATTCCATTTGCAGGGAATAGTGTGATCAAACATGCAGTGGTGGAGATTGCCAGATTGTAATATTCCAGTACCTGGAAAGTGTTGAAACATCTGCTTTCTCCACAGTCTAGAAAAGTGAATCTCAAGTGGAATGCAAGTATAAGGGAGGCCAGTGCTCTTTGCTTTGTACACTGCTTTGATTCTACAACATGCAACAATGTAGTAATCTGTTTCAGATTGTCATTATTCAAGAGGGTTCTTAGTAACAGGAGTGGAAAGGAAGACCTCTCTTCCTGTGTTTCTGCCCTATGCTCTTGAGCCAGAAAAGATACCAACATCACTGACCTGACCTTGTCTCAGGTATCTATCAGGTATCTACTAGAATCATTCTAGTGAAAGGTAACTAGAAGTCCAAAGGACTTAAAAGATACACTATAACTTTTGTATACTTTATACACCTGGTAAAACAAAAATGTCACCTGAGTGGTCCCCTTCCCTAGAAATACCAGTATGTTTTTCCAGTGCATGGCAGAACTTTGCAGGTAAAACTGGGATAAAGGTGAAGAACAGTCTTAAACTTCTAGTCCTTGAACAGCACCTAACACACAACAGGTTTTCAATAATCTTAGCAACAATATTCACAAATAATGACCATCAGCATAACTGCTCTTTTGTGCCAAAATACATTACCATATTACTTTTTTTCCTTCAGCTTTACAACTTGGGTTCTATTATTGTTTCCATTTTACAGATTAGGAAAGTGAGGCTCAGAGATGCTAAGTCACTTGGGCAAGGTCACAGAGCTTGTAGGAGATAAACCTGTACCCTTACTGTTGGATCCTACAAACCAGACCATAATTTAAGTCGTTCAAAACATACCTCAAAACATTTGAGTAAATTAATGAATAAATCCTCATAGTCAGACTGACCAGATCATTATATTAGGTTCAGCTAAGTGGAGGAATGTCATAATAATAGTTGGACAGTTAATACACTAATTTACTTGCATTGAATTTTCTAAATGATGTTTAGCTGGTGGTTTCGTGATTATAACCATCGAATAAAAACAGGCATATTTTGGTGTTTGGAATAAGATCTCATATTGAGTAAAATACATATCTATTCCTAGACCTATATGATGTGAGTAACAGATGGCATTGAGATGCCATCTAGAAGTACTCCTGTGCAGTTCATCATGTCAGCCCAGCCAATAATTTTAGAATGTTCAGAGTGGATAATATATGCAGCCATAAAGCATGTTTCTAATCAATGCAAATAATATTTTTCCTATGCTAAACCCAGAGTTAAGTTATAACACGCATCATAAGATTAATGGGCCATTTTTTTCTTCATCACTTTGCTAAATTACTTAGTTTGGAAACCATTCAGAAGGCTGTGAATTGGAGCTGAGCAGTAGGAGTGAGACTGTGCCTTTGATGATGAAATTATTTCCACCCCGACCCCTACTTCTACCTTCTTGGGAAAGAAGGCAACATTTCTTCTAGAAAAAGTCACAGGTTTATAAGCTGGCTTGTATAATATGTTTGGAGGAATATTGTGTCTTTTAAGCAGAGCCTATCTCGGCATATAAAATATTTTTTACCTACCATTTAATGAAATTAACACTCACTTTGAGGCTAGGTCTTTTGCCATTTGACTCCTGGATCACTTCTATGAATATATTTTTTTCTTGAGACGAAGTGTGAACCCAATATAGTATCCATCATTCAGTCTGTCTGTGTATCTGATGTACATCATCTGAAGCACAAGCTCCCTGAAGCCAGGCACTTTATCTGCTCTATCAGTGTAGCCCTGATCCTTAGTGTCTAGCTTTTGGAGATTCTTAATAAACATTTGTACTGAATAAGGTATGTATATGGTGAGCAAAAGTTGGCTTCCCATTTTAGAGTCAAGAGTATCCCATTCACGTTCTGTGAACACTGGGTAGCAGAATCTTACTATGTTATTTTTCAGTTCCCTTTGCAAGTTTCCTGAAAGGGCATTCCTGTCCTTAGAATGTCCATCTCCTCCCATCTTCCTGGAGAATAACTCTTCTTTCTTAAATACTTAGTCCCATTATTGACTCTTTAAGATTGAATTTATTACCTCCTTACAAACAGAAAAATGCAGTGCTTTTTTTTTGACATTTATCACCAGAAAATTATTCTAACGCCTGAAATTCTGGACCTAAAATGCCTGGACTAGTGGTTCTCAAAGTGTGGTACCCAGACCAGCACATCAGCTGCACCTAGGAATTTGTGAGAAATGAAAGTCGTGGGCCCTGCTCCAGACCTACAGACTCGGACACTCTGGGGGTGGGGCCCACTACCTGTTTCAGCAAGCTCTCCTGGTGATGTTGATGCATACTCACGCTTGAGACCCACTGCTTAGACCTAGAACTTAAGGTTTAGGCTTTGGACAGATCTGAGTCCTAAACACTACTAAGACACTGGAGTGACCATGAGCAAGTTACTTCTGGGAACTTCTTACCATCTGTGTGCCTTGCTTAGCTAATAGTGATTTAATTAATTAGAATAATGCACACAGTGTACTCAAGAGAGTAACCAAAGCATACTTTACGTTCCATAAATTCTAGCTGTTTACCATTATCATCAATCAGAGCTTACTGACACATCCTGAAGACATCCTTCTAATAAGTGTAATAATGTGGCTTGTAAAATTAACAGCTTAGAAGAGCATATTACGAAGTTCATCAGACAGGGTCTCAGCAGGAAATCAGGGGTACATCAGTAAGGATAAACTGAGCCCAATGTAGAGAATCAAGAGGTAGTGTAGTGCCCTGGGTTCAGTAAAAGCGTGGCTACTTTATAGGAGAGGAAGGAGAAAGGAAGCCTTGCTGGAGAGAGAGCCCTCCCCAAAGATGCTGTGATGCCCCACAGAGAAGCACTATACGTTAGTTGAGGGGTGCAGCCAACTCCCAGCAACTTGGCAAGAATTAATACCCTAACTTCACTCCCCTCCTTCATTCCCTACAGTCTCCTATTGGTACTCTTCGTTGGTGAGCCAAACAGAAGCCAGAGCAAGGGCCCTTACTAAGATAGGCCATGCAAGCCATCCGTATAGAGTTGGGTCTGGAAAGGATCTGGAAGGGCAAATAGGACATATTTCCCACAGGTGGTGAGCGAGCTGTAAAATCACTCGCCCTTCTAACATCATTGCCATTGCAGGAGCACGGAGGAGCAAGTGGTTAGTTCTGACTTGGCAGATTCAGGAGACTTCAGGACAGAACTGGTATATGAGTTGGGCTTTAAAGGTAGATTTGAGTTTCAATGGAGAGTATGGAGTAAGAATTGGTGAAGAACCAAGGGAAAGGGAGATTCATTGCAAATGGAGAAAAGAAAAGTGGCATAAAGACAAGAAAAGTCAAGACATATGGAAGAGATAGCAAATACTCTGCGTGTGACTGGAGCAGAGAATGGGTAGACGAAGGCTGGAAGTTAAGGTGAAGTCAGTCCTTGAATAACGTTAAAGTTTCCTCCTTTAACCTCAATTTCTACCTTCTACTCCCTTCATTAAGATTGGAAAATTAAAAGTGAGTTTGACTGGATTGGTGACAATGGCAGTATAAAGCAAAGAGAGGAGAATAAGAGTAAGAAATTTAGTAGTACCTTGGGAAGCTGGGTAAATGATGGGTGGTGGTGTCACATCAAAGCATGGGCAAGTGATTGTGACAAATATAGGCTTATTTCTTGACTATATGACTTCAGTTAAGGTGCTGAAGCCCTCTAGGCTGCAGTCTCCCAACCTGTAACATGGGGATAAAATCTCGCTTCCTCCAAGGTTTCTGTGAGGATCTAATGAGAAATGGAAGTAAGAGTTGAGTCCGGTAATCAGTTCTTAATACATATAAACTAATGTGATGATAAGGGTAAGAATACTTGCTACCATTTATTGAATACTTATTATGTGTCCAATATTGTGCTAGTGCATTTACGTATCTTTTCTCACTTAGCTTTCTTTTCTCTTATCTCCCTTTCTATAGGCAAGAGATAACTGATGGCTCAGTTATGAGGAAACCCAGTTGTCAGGAAAATGTCAGAGGGAAAATGTACCAGAAAGTTAATTCCTAATGGATCTGTCAGCCTTAAACAGCGCATGTCTGTGCTAAAATGTGTAAAATGTCTGTGCTAAAACTACTCAATTGGACAAGTTTTGATAAAGTATTAACTTAATGAATAGGCATAAACAGCTTGGAGCTTTTTGGAGGGTATGTGGTAATATTAGTATTGGTGTGATGACTTTTGGAAGTTCTATGGTATCTAGAAGTCAAAAAGAAGACCCGGAAAGGGGGAAAACTCTCTCTGAAAGGTATTGGGGAAGTCTGGCTAGTAAGACTCCAAAAGGGATAATCAGTAAGAGGCCAGGTTATTCATAGGCCTTCTAGGAATGTGTCCATAAGAAATATTTACGATGATTGGATGCCAGAATAAAGGAGAACACTGGCTTCATAAATGGTAACTTATTTTATACAAACAGGCTAATGATAAAAATAACGAAAATCTGATGGATTTTTGAGAGTTTCGTTGACCAAACTGAGACAAAAGTGCATACAGCTAGATGCTCATAGTTTTAATCAGTTCACTTTGGAGTCAAGCAAAGATAGCACCTGAAATGGTAAGGGACTTTTATGCAAGGTCACAAAGATTTTTGGTGGTGCATTTGGGATATAAACCCATTTCCATAAGAATTCTTTCAGAAGTCAAATGTTTGCTTGTCAAAAATAGCATGAACTTACTTCTAGGAAAAGTTCCTAAGAACAAAATAATTTGAGTAATGAAGAACACTGATGTAACTGTTAATTTAAGAACCCAGAAATAGAGGTAAAGAGTAAAGCAATTATGGGTTAAGAGTCTGCATAAATTCCCCTGGAAGGGGGATACGGTCAGAGATGGCAATTTGAAAACAGTGAGTCACCAAAAGTAAAAGTTTAAATTACAAGCTGTTTGGGGGTCTTCAAGAGAGATTTTATAGATTGAGCAACAACAGCAGCAAGGATAAAATATAAGGCTGTCATGTAGACTGCAGCCTGAAAAGAAAGCATTGCAGAAAAGCCACATCATCCTGAATTTATATTTCCGTGTATTTGAACGGAGTGGAGAGCAGTAAAGTTGTTTTAAAAGCGAGTGATTTAAGTCAGCCAGCTTGTGAATAATACGAGATATTTTTGCATTTACATTAATTTATGTCCATAAATAACGAACTTTAACAATGAACAAAATCCATAATCCTGATAATGCTAAGAAAACTGGAAAGATACCTTTACCTTGAAAAGACAGGATAAAGAAGACAGCATAGAAATTTAGGGAGATTGCAGTTTTGGAAAAATTATATTAACATTTATTAGCTGCTATGGCTTTGAAATGTGATGATTTAAAGAAGGAAGTAGACTGTTGATTTCTAAAAGGTAATGTGTTGGCTGAAAGAGAAGAGAATCTTGTTGAGACCTAAAGTGTTCTTTTTAGGATATATTTCAATGTCATTTCAAAAAATAAACACATTTCCCATAACAAAGCAGTGAGGTTAATGGAATAATGCAGGTGAAAGCTTTTTGGCCCAAAGGAGTTCCATCAGGGTAATATATTACTGTTTAACACACCATGACCCAGGCCTGTGAGTGCCAGCACAGTGGCTGTTTTTACAAGATCTGGTCCAGTATTCACAGTAGTTCTGGCCTTAGCACTAGGCAAGGATCATTCTGTTTGTATCTTCCCGATTGTTTCCTCTAGAGAAATGGGATAATCCCTCCTCTTCTAAACTGGAAAGTAGTTTCTTCACTCAATAAAACTAAAGTTTATTCTCCAGGTTGAGCTTTTCCAACTCTTAGAGGTCTAAAATGAATGATATGAAACATACTATATTTGCATCTATTTTTATTTAAGAGTTATCTAAGGAGATTTATCTAATTAAATAGGAATTTCCTTACAGATGCCAGAATAAACAATCAAGTTTTCTTTAAAAATCATATATATTATATAACAAGATCCACCTAAGAGTTAAAATGTAAGTAGGTATACAATTTAACTATTTGAAGATAATTTTTCTTCTTACCACTGAAGCAGTAAGCAGCTAGTAGTACAATTTGGGGAAAACAATATTTCTGGCTTTTGTTTGTTTTATTTTAGTTTGTGATATTCATGAGATCTTTTGTGAAGCCTTTGGGTATATAGTAAAATTAATGGGTTTTTAACTTTGTATTGACTCGTATTTTTGTAGGTTTTAATTTTTTCTTTTGGTTTTAATCTATACTTTTACTTTTTCATTTAGAAATAATTTATTTTTCTCAGGATTGCAATCTCAGTGCAATCCTCTACTTTTCTATTTGTTGGACGTTCTCTTAGACTTCTACATTTTTGTCTAGTTAGTACATTTCTAGTTTTTTATACAATTGATAAGAACTCTTTAATCTTATGAATTCTTTATATTTTCTCTTTGGAGACAAGATTTATAGGGATTTCCTTGGGCTTAAGTTAGATAGAAAAACAAATTTGCATATGAAATGTTGAAGGCTTTGTTACAAAGTGAGTTAACATTATATGTATATTTGAAATAATCTATGTATTTCAACCAGAGCACCTAGCTGTTAACCTCCAGATTAATATCTATAATAAAATATGTACATGCTTCCAACACATGGCATTGCCTCATATTACTGCATGTCCAGGGGAAATTGTTTTGTCTTGTAGCAAAAGGCATTAGCTCTTTGCACATTTTTTTTTTTTTTTTTAATGACAGCTATCCAAAAAGCAAGCTGAACCCTTCTATATGAGGACAGAAAAGCACAATTTTTAGACAGGTCTAATATGCAGTTGTACCTTTCAGTCACTTAGAGAGAAGGCTTAGACCCCTGAAGCCCAAAGTCACAGGGTTTTTAGGATTATGGTGGTATATACCTCCAGTTTATAGGAAAAAAATTGCGTTGTAGAAAATCCAAGTTAAATTAGGACTAAAATACAAGTTAAATCTAGAACTAAAGTTTTACTGCCCCAAATACTTGTAAACTCTAGGTTACTGCTCTGTTGTCCATATTATCAGTTGCAAAATATTCAACTTAGTCTTTCAATGCTAATAAGAACATAAAAATGCATTATGTCTAAAAGCAGAACATGATTGCCAAGCCAGATCTGCACATTATCTGAGAGTTTGGGGGGCCACCCAAGCGGCATTTACTTGTTTGCTACTGACCTTCAGTTAGACTTGCTCAAGAATTGTTACAATGTAGTAACATACACCCATATGTACTGTTGAGTTTATTGAAAATACACGCAAACGTGCACACACACACATACACACCAGCACACCAGCACGCACCTACTCTAGAGCCTAGAATTTTAAGAGTCAGAACTTTTTATTTGCTTCTGGATTAAGATGGACCCTGTATTTCCTCAGCATGCTAATTAGAAACTCTATAAACAATTCAAAACCAGCTTCTTAAAATTCTGTTTTTAAAAAATTGATGTTAGGGGGTTTCCCTGGTGGCTCAGTGGTTGGGGGTCTGCCTGCCAGTGCAGGGGACACGGGTTCGAGCCCTGGTCTGGGAGGATCCCACGTGCCGCGGAGCGGCTGGGCCCATGGGCCACAGCTGCTGAGCCTGCACGTCTGGAGCCTGTGCTCTGCAGCAGGAGAGGCCGCGATAGTGAGAGGCCCGCACAGCGCAATGAAGAGTGGCCCCCGCTTGCCGCAACTGGAGAAAGCCCTTGCACAGAAACAAAGACCCAACACAGCCATAAAAAATAAATAAATAAATAAATAAGTAAGTAAATATGGTTAAGAAAAAAAAAAAAAAATGATGTTAAATATTATCCCCAGAGGGGTCTACTCTGACTTTTCAAAGTGTTTTTTTCTCCCTTCATGGGATAAACAGTTGGGGTTTCTTTTTGTTTGTTTTTTTATCTCTCATTGTAAAAAATTCTATCTTAAAAGCTGATTTATTATATCTTCCTTAGCATGGATGACATGGGAACAAAGATGATATTTCATCAGTCTTGTTTTTATTTAAGTTGAAAGGTTATATATTTCTACTATCTACTGCAATAATGCTAAATATTTTTATAATGCTTGTAAATCTTATGAGATTATTGATTTTAGTTTGTATTTAAGGCCTTTACTCAAAAGGGACCATATGCCTCAGTTCATGTTACTCTATCATCAATGTGTATGGTCACTCTATTCTCTAATACTTTAAGATTGGTTTTGGCCCTGACGTTCCTCTGCCAGATTTATTTCCTTTATTTCCCCCTGTATAGCACCATTTGGGCCATTTAATATGTAATTTCCCAACTCATCTTTCATAGTTATTTTAAACATATGTATATATTTGAAATACTGAATTGTTTTGTATTTTCTAATTTTTGCAAAAGTAGTATCGACTAAAAATCACATCCTATTCTTTTATTTTTTTCTACACAAAATTATTGTTTTAAAATTTGTCTGTGTTGCTCCTTATAAATTATTGTTTCTGGCCACTGTCTAATATTTCACCATATGTTAATACAATGTTTTGCTTATCCATTACCCTGGTGATACATACTTAGGCTATTTTCAACACTTAATGTCCACCATATTAATACACTCTTTCCACATGTCCCCTTGAGTAACAGTGCAGAGTAACAGCGTAGCCATGGAATGGCTGAGGTAGAAGTCATACATATGCCTTATTTCACAGATTCCTCCCCAGAATAGCTGTACCATTTTCCCCTCACCAGCAATACTTGGAATTTCTCTCTTGCCATATCCTTTGTCACCACATGCTGTTAATTTGCATTTTTAAAAATTAATTAATTAATTTATTTTTGGCTGCATTGGGTCTTCGTTGCTGCACGTGGGCTCTCTCTAGTTGCAGCGAGCGGGGGCTGCTATTCGTTGTGGTGCACAGGCTTCTCTTTGCAGTGGCTTCTCTTGTTGCGGAGCACAGGCTCTAGGCACGCAGGCTCAGTAGCTGTGGCTCCCGGGCTCTAGAGCACAGGCTCAGTAGTTGTGGTGCACGGGCTTAGTTGCTCCACAGCATAATTTGCATTTTAACTTTTGGAAGTTTGGCATGTGTGGATTCATATGAAATAAGGTGTTTTAATTCTGCATTTCTCTGATTCTAGAAAAGTTAGGTCTTCATATACTTTCTTGCTATTCATGTTTTCCATTCTGTGAATTGCCTATTCATGACCTTCGCTCATTTTTCTACTGAGTATTCTGTGTCTTTAGAGATGTAGAAGTTTTTGTATTCAGATGTTGAGTCCTTTATTGGGTTTTAGATAAAGTATATGTCTTCTACCCATCAATTGTTTTTCAGTCTAACTTTGGTATCCTTTATTGTACATAAAATTCTAATTTTTTATTAAAGTATAATTGGTTTACAATATTATGTTAATTTCAGGTGTACAACATAGTGATTCAATATTTTTATAGATTATGCTCCATTGAAAGTTATTATAAAATATTGGCTATATTCCCCATGCCCTACAATATATCCTTGTATCTCATTTATTTTATACATAGTTCTCTGCACTTCCTAATCCCCAGTCTGTATCTTGCCCCTCTCGCTTCCCTCTCCCCACTGGTAACCACTAGATTGTTTTCTATATCTGTGAATCTGTTTCTGTTTTGTTGTATTCATTCATTTGTTTTATTTTTTAGATTCTACTTATAAGTGATATCATTACAGTATTTGTCTTTGTCTGACTTATTTTGCTAAGCATAATACTCTCCAGGTCCATCTATATTGTTGCAAATGGCAAAGTTTAATCATTTTTTATGGCTGAGCAGTGTTCCATTGTTTATATATGCCACGTATTCTTTACTCATTCATCTGTTGATGGACACTTAGGTTGCTTCCATATCTTGGCTATTGTAAACAATGCTGTTATGAACACTGGATGTGGGTGCGTGCATCTTTTCAAATCGGTGTTTTTGTTTTCTTCAGATATATACCCAGGAGTGGAATTACTGGATTATATGGTTGTTCTGTTTTTGTTTTTGTTTTTTTTAACGTCTTTATTGGAGTATAATTGCTTTACAATGGTGTGTTAGTTTCTGCTTTATAACAAAGTGAGTCAGCTATACATATACATATATCCCCATATCTTCTTCCTCTTGTGTCTCCCTCCCACCCTCCCTATCCCACCCTTCTAGTGGCTACATCAGTTAACATTCCCACCAACAGTGTACCAGGGTTCCCTTTTCTCCACATCCTCGCCAAGGCTTGTTATTTTTGTTCCTTTTTATGATAGCCATTCTGACAGGTGTGAGGTGATATCTCATTGTTGTTTTGATTTGCATTTCCCTGATGACTAGTGATGCTGAGCATCTTTTCATGTGCCTGTTGGCCATCTGTATGTTTTCTTTGGAAAAATGTCTATTCAGCTCTTCTGCCCATTTTTTAAACTCAGATTTTTTATATTAATAAATTTATAATTTTAATATAGTTAAATTCATCACTTTTGCTTCATGCAATATATGCTTCTTTTTTTTTCAAAGATCTATTTCATCTCTTAACCTGAAATCACAAATATATTACCTTGTAATTTCTTTTATTCTCTCTAGATTTTATTTTTCACATTTAGATATTAAAACTATTGTATTTTAGTTTTGTACATTAGGTGGAATTATATAACATAATGGTTAATAGAATGATTTCTGTGGGGTTTAAGTTCCAGCTCCACCATGTACTTCTTAGGCTAGTCATTTTATCTCTCATACCTCAGTTTTCCCACCTGTAAAATGAGGATAATAGTTTATGCCTTGTGGATTTTTTTGTGAAGATTAGGTGAGCTATATAGGACTGGGTACAACATAAGTGATATCACTAGGTTAGGATCCAGCCTCATATCTCTTTTTAAAATGAAACTGTTTCCCCAAAAGCTGTAATTCAACTTCCTCCATTGGACTATGATTCCATCTCTTTCATGTGCCAACCTCCTATCTGTATATAGCTCTATTTCTAGGCCACCTGTTTGATTTGTTTTCTTGTTTGCCATTTCTTCCAAGGGCATCACACAGTTCTGATCTATCATGACTTCCCAATATATCTTAATGTATAGGGCACATTCTCCATTTTGAGCTTATTTTTCAAAACTACCTTAGTTGTATGGAGAACTTTATTCTTCCAGATATACTTTATTTTATTTTAATTTTTTTTAATAGGAGATAGAGCAATCTGCTCTTTTTTTTTTTCTTTTTTTTTCTTTTGGCTGCATTGGGTCTTCATTGCTGCACGTGAGCTTTGTCTAGTTGCAGCGAGCGGTGGGGCAGGAGGCTACTCTTTGTTGTGGTGCACAGGCTTCTCATTGCAGTGGCTTCCCTTGTTGCGGAGCACAGGCTCCAGGCTCGTGGGCTTCAGTAGTTGTGGCTCGTGGGCTCTAGAGCGCAGGCTCAGTAGTTGTGGTGCACCAACTTAGTTGCTCCGTGGCATGTGGGATCTTCCCGGACCAGGGATTGAACCCGTGTCCCCTCCATTGGCAGGCAGATTCTCAACCACTGCGCCACCAGGGAAGTCCCCCAGATACATTTTAGAATCACTTTTTTATGCTGTCCCTCAAAAACAAAAAAGAGCTTGGCCTTTTATTACAGTTGCATTTAACTTTATAGATTAATATAAGGACATTTATATTATTATAGTAAGTCATCTCATCCATACCTGTGATATATGTTTCTTTTACTCATGTGTCCTCTAATAAAGTTTTCATTATGAAGATCTTCTGCATCATTTATTAGGTGAAACCCCATACTCTCTATAGGTGTTGTTACTGTGGTAAATTCATCTTGTATTGTATCTAGATATTGATGCTGTGGAGGAACACAGTTGATTTCGGTGTATTAATTTTTTTCCAGCCTCTATGTTGAGCTCTTTTCTTAGATTTAATAGCTTATTGATTTTCCTGTGTTTCCAATTAAATACAAAATCGAAACAATCTATAAATATGACATTTTTATCTATATTCTTCTAAACCTTCTCTCTCTCCTATTTCTCTCAATACACAGCTCCAAAAAGGTCAGTTCCAATAGATCAGTAATGTTAGAAATCTTTATCTCAATTCTCTCCTTAAAGGAAATGCTAATTTTTAAGAAAAATTAGTAGTATAATAATTTTTGTTAGTGTATACATGTGCCATGTATTTTTGGTATATAGACTTTATCAAGGAAAGATAGTTATTATTTGGATCTAGTTTTATAAAATTTACCCTACCCAATAGATTTTAAACCTCATGGGATGCTTTTTATCTCCTCTATCTAAAAAAATGATGATATGATTTTTCTCCTTTTATTTAACTAATACAATGAATCACATGAATTGATTGGCCGATATTGAACCAACCTTGCATTCTCAAGGATACACCCACTTGACCAAATCGTATTATAGTATAGATTAGCTTTTGCTGTATTACAAACCACCTCAAAACTTAGTGGCTTAAAAGAGCAATTACTTGGCAATTTGGGACTGGATTCATCTGGGTAGTGTGTTACTTTTGGTTTTATCTGGGCTCCTTCATGCGGTTTTAGTCAGCTGATGGATCAGCTGAGTGAGAGCTGGTCTGAGACAGCCTCGCTCACATGTTTGGTGGTTGGCTTGGACAGTGGGAGCACCTGGTCCACTTGTCTTCAGAACCTAGTGGGCTGGTCCTCGGCAACTGAGCCATCAAGCTCTTTTGCTATTGTCTCATCATGTGGGTTGAGTATGCCAAAGCCCAGTCCTGCTGAAGTGGTGACTCAGGAATGAGGGTGTCAGAAGGGGATTGTACCATAATTTTTGAAACATCCTATCACAATGTTTTTAATATACCTTAAAACTCTGTGGAATAATACTGTGTTTAGGGTTTTGACTTCTATTTTTAATAAGGAAAATTTGATTGTAATGTTTTTTTATATTGCCCCTGTTTGGTATAATATTCTTCTTCCGCCTCTAGCCCCATTATTCTAGCTTGGGATACTTAAAATGTATTGAAAGTGATAGAAATGAGTATTGCATCTTAAATAAAATAGTCTTGGACAAGTGGTTCCCACTTATCACTGAGGTTGTTCAAAAGGCTGCTCTTTCACAGTGGAGTATTGAACCCTTATGCACACCAAGCATTACATCTCATTTATACCTTACTAGCATTCTTGTGCTGGTTCCTTGTTTTTAATTTAAAAAGTAATAAGTACTTGAAAAAATACAAAGTAAGAAGCAAAAACCCTCCATCACCCTGGTCTCTTTCCCTCAGAGGGAAAACAACTATAAAGTTAAGATGTCAATTTAAAAATATTTACAAGATGAAAATGATTCTTAAAAGTCCTTGGGGGCATTTAATCATTGAAGGGTATGCTGAAGAAGGTAAGTAGCAGTTTGACCTCCAATCCAGAAACTATTGGCAAGAAGTGTAAACAGTGCTGTAACAACATGGCCTAATAGAACTATAGAACTATAGAAAAAGCTAGGATTAGGATTATTGGGCCCAAATTCACATTTTTCATAATGAAGAACCTGAAAATCATGAAATATTGAGTGATCTCTAATTCTAAGTCATTCCAGAATGCTATTTTCTATGTCGAAGAATGGAGTTTGAGAGAGAAATAAGAAGGAATAAAGTCCAGTTTGGTTTTAAAGAATCATGAAGAAATGAAGATTATTTCTTTCATAATTTCCCTGTAGATAGAGTTCTTCTATGACTGATTGTTTCATTAAAGCAGGGAAATACAGGATGTTATCCAGAAAATCACATCAGTTTACTTCAAGTCAGTCCTCTTCTGGGCAAACACATCTTTAACTTCATTTGTATTATATAGTATTTTAAATTATGAATTGTTTCGTCTTCTCAGGTCAGTTTCTTTTAGCCACGTGGGTTTGGTCTCTATTTATTCCTTCCTCCTTCTGTCTCTTCTTTCTTCTCTCCTGTACTCCCTTTTTTATTAGTGAATTGGAAAGAAGATTTCCTTATATATGCTAAACTCTGCAATAGCAAAACCCCAAAATATAACTAACATTTTATGAAGAAGACAATAACTAAAAAAAATTACAGTGGGAAAATCTTAGGAAACTGGAAGGAATTTGGGGGTCTTTCTGTCTTGAAGTAGATTTGGAATGTGAATTTCAGGTTCTGTTTTTTAATGCAGGGTTGCTAGTTGAGACTTTATTTTGTTTCCAAAAAAACAGTCAGCTTACATACTTTTTTTAACAAGGTTTTCTTCACCTTTGGAAATTAGTAATGATTAAAAAGAATATTATATACTTAAGTGATGTCTAACTTTTTTCCTCATGAGTTCACTGTACTTCAGGTTACAGCCCTGATCTGTTTAAGCCTCCAACAATCCTGAGAGGGAGCAAAGGGGCAGATGTTCTTTCCTCATTTCACAGATGAGAAAACTGAAGTTCAAAGATTCAAACTGAGGTCAAGTGCTTCTGCCAAGGTCATTCTCTGAGGTGAAGCCGGAGCCAGGAATAGCACCTCATCCTCTTGTTTTCTCTCATGTGATTCTCCATCCGCTGACACACTCTGACTATAAAAACGCACTGTACCAGGCCTCACACAGTCCCTGAAATGTCCTTTTAGTAGGACACCATGATAGTGACAAGATTGAGCAGATATAAAGAATGCTGTAAAAAAGGACCTATTTTGTTGACTCCATCCCATAAAATTCCACAGCCACACTGCATGAGAAACATGAGACATCCATTAAGATCATGTTCCCGTTAGTTCTAGCTAGAACTAGATTTTGCAGAAATTGAAGACACACCTTGTGGCCTGACTGCTGAAAATGAGTGTCTCAGGAGTCAGGGAGGCATTGCTGCTCAACGAAGTCAAGAATGCCCTTTGCTAATTGTTTCTCCTCCATTTCTGAGGGAATTTAAATTCATGATCGGCACCATATATTATACTTCAATACTATTCATCATCCATCTTGTACATATTTGCAGGAAAGAATGTTGCCCAAGTCATCATATCCCCCCATGATTCACAGTCGTGTGACCTTAGGTGGCAGCTCAGCAGGAGCTTACCAGTGCCTTAAATCATCCCTGTTGTGGACATACAAGAGCATGACCTCTGACTTCCCAAGCTGTCTCTTCATGAAACGAAAATGGAACTGAGAGTCTAGGGGAAAGTTTTGAAAGTGTCTGGCTCTTATAGTCATCTAATGAGGTCCTCATTTCTAGCTGCTAAGCCTGCCCTTTAATTGGTGGTCACTCGAAAATCAATGATAATATAACTGCCCAACTCTTTGGAGCTATTTTTCTCTCTGCTTTCTATCCTGCAAGTGCACGATAAAAGAAACCACCCATTCAGCCATTATCTTGTGTCACTTACTATTCAGAGATCAGTCTTCCTTTATGTGCTCCTTCAGGAAAGACCTGGGGTTGTATTTTTCACTTGCCTTTCAGGCAGAGAGCAGAGTCCTTGGCACAGATAAAGTCCTCAAAAATGTTAGATGGGTAGATGGGTGGGCAGTGGATTGCAGCACATGAGCAACTACAGTAACATTGTGATTTTTTACTGTACATGACAAGGAAATGACTTCAGTTGGGGAAATAAATGCCTAGCACATATGCCACCACTTACCCCTTCCGTCTTCATTACAGTCCTTACTAATCTATTATGACATTTTTTCCCATTGGGTCTAGACATGACCTCAGGATCCTTGCAGAATATAAACAGTCCTGTGCAATGTAAACCTTGTATAATATAAACAATGCTTTACTGTTTGATTTGAGTTGGGACACGAGAAGAATCCTATTTTCCATCCATAACATAGACGTTGGGAATAATAGCTAATGTTTATGTAAACATATAGATTCATAGGATAGAAAAAATAATTTTTAAGAAATAACCTAGTACAGACTCAGGGGGAAAATATATGTTAGCTTGATTATAGAAATTTGATTCAGCCACTCAGCTTCAACCTTCAAAAATCATGTCACTTTTTATTTTAAACCAACATATGAATCCAAGGTACAGCAAAATAAACCATAAACCTTGCAGAACAGGGCCCTTCTAGATACGATCTCGTTAGGACCTGATCCTCCATGATTGTATCTACACAGAGGGGTAACGCCAGGTTCCCTACTGGGAAGTTGGGTTGGAGGAAGAGATAGACGTAGAGGTACTACGGATAATTCTAGACTGACGTGGTCGTCAAGAAGTCCTATGAAAAATATTTTCTGGTAAGTATAGAGTAAATCAGCAATGAGAAATGGAGAGGATTGGAATTAAGTAGACTCATCACTAGTCCGTGGTTATTACCAGTGTACCAGTTTAGCAATGAATTACTCAAGGCAATTGATGCTAGGTAGTATAACAAACACTCCTGAAAGCCAAGTGTCTTAACTTAATAAATGTTTATTTCTCTTGTCAGAGACCAGTGTGAATTAGGTGGTTCATTCTTAGCAGATTGCTTTCAAGTAGTGAATCAGGAACCCATGCCCCCTCCACCTTGAGGTGTTGTCTTAAATGCATGACTACCTAAACTACAGCAGAAGGGAACATGGCAGTCATGCATAACATCTCCTGGCCAGGCCTGAAAGTGGTAGACCCATACCCTTTCAACAAGAATGCAAAAACGTGACCTCTGCCCGGCTCCAAGGGAGGTTAGAAAAGGTCATTGTTCTGTGTGTCCAGGAAGAGGAGAATGAAATGCATCTCACTGTCTCATCCATAGCTGAAGGCAGGTAATCTGTGACAGAGAGCAATGTTTGCAGATGGTGTTACATGAAGATTGAGGAAGATTGATTTCTCAGTCATTGAGGAGTACTGTCCCATCTAACTGAGTTCTGAATGGTAATAAAGTCATCCACTGAAAACTTACCCATCTAGTTTGTGTGCAAGATATTATGAATTATAGTCTTACCGTTAATTTAGCAGACCCACAAATATTTACATCTACCAAGCACTGTGCTGGCAACTGCAGCCTACCAGTACTTCTTTCCTGGGCCCTGGATAATTTCCAGTAGTTGGTATCAGGATCTGAGCTATCCACTTGATGTGGACACTAGTCCCCTTGTAGCCCTCTCACAGGAGCCTTTAACCATTTGTGGCCAAAAACAAAGGAAATGGGCAAGAGTTACTGCTCTGCTTATCAGAAAGTGTCTCCTAGTCTTGTCTCCTAAATCATTTTTCTGGCCCCTTTATAGTAATTCTTTCTTTCTTCACATTTCTTGGCCTACTGAACACTATAATCAAATCCTCCCTCAATTTTCTTTTTTCTGAAGTATATAAAACTACATTTTCTTCAGCCTTTTTTAAAAAAATGATAATTATCTTGTTTATTTGTATTTGGAAAATCTAATGAGATCACATATTCAAAAATCACATACTATCAAAAGATAAATAGTAGTAGTAATTCCTTCTGGAATTTTTTTCCCCCTCGTCCAACCAATTTTAGGTCCCTTACCCCCTTTCTTAGCAACTTTTATTAATTTCTTATGTGTCTATCAGAAATTTTTTGTGGACATAGGCAATGGTACATGTGTATGTTTCAAAAGTTACTGATGTCATGAATTCACAGAAGCCGGAGCCTGGAAAGCATTAAGTGGTCCTGAGCACCCCATTTCCAATGAGAGAGCGTAGCAGTGCTCAAACGGCTGGGTGTCCTATAATTCAACTCAATTCTGGCACTATCTACCTGTAGATAGCATCAGAGCTCACATGTTAAGGGTTCAGTCCAGCAGGAATGCACACACACACTTCAGATGCCAGTCACCAAGTATATGTTGTCACGTGTGCTTCTGACCCTTCAGAAGGTTCCAACGATCAGAGGTTCCAACGACCCCCTTCTTAGCTTTAATTAATTTGCTCAAGTGACTCAGAACTCACAGAAATATTCTATTAACTATATTAACCAGTGTATCATAAAATGATAAAACTCAGCAACAGCCAGATAGAAGACACGTATAGGACGAGGTATGGGGAGAAAGCACGGAGCCCACTCTCCCCAAATCTCCATGTGCTCACCAACTGGGAAGCTCCCTGAACCCTGTCCTTGGGGGTTTTTGGAGGCTTCGGTACACAGGCATGACTGAATAACTCATTGGCCATTGGCAATTGAGTTCAATCTTGAGTGGCTCTTCCCTGCCCTGAGGTCAAGGGGGGGGGGGACTGAAAGTTCCAACCTCTGATCCCAAGGGTGGCTCCACTGGCTGCCCACTCCCATCCTTAGGTGCTTTCCAAAGATCACCTTGTTAACATAACAAAAGACACCATTATCATCTCATCACTTAGGAAATCCCAAGGGTTTTAGAAACTGTGGCAGAAACTGGGACAGAGACCAAAAATATAATTCTTATTACTCCCAAATCACAGTTATCTAGGTAAATGTTTGTTATCACCCCAAACAGGTAGTAGTCACCAAGGAAAATAAGTTAATTGCCAGTCTTTTCTATTAATTTTTAAAAATCAGATTTAAGAAGAGAATTTTTTTAATGGCCAGTGAAAATGTCTCTTACTTTAGCTCTTGCCTTTTTCTACTTATTTATTTTTTCAATTTTTAGTTTAGTTTTGAAAAGTGTCTTTAAGTTTTTTTAAGGTTAGAGCTGAACCTTCCAGGGTTAAAAAAATATTGCCTCTCTTGAAAGAGAGATTATTTTAGACTTAGTGAAATGGATTTGATGCTAGAGAACATGTGACATCATACATTGGACCTTTGTGAAATGATTTACATTATATCAGCTACATTTTAAGTCCAGCAACTATAACCAAAAAAAAGAAGAAAAAAAAAAAAGCCCTGCTAATTAAGGCAACTTTGCAGATTGATGGCATTAGTTTATCAATTAAGATCTCAGTTTTAAACCAGATTTTTCCTCTAAATAGTGATACAAAGAACACTAGTTTTTTGGTCATTCTAATTAGTCAGACAGCCTTCTGACTGTTCAGTGCCTTCACTTGAAGTTTGTTAAATATTTTGAATATCACCTATGCTCCCATGGGACATTAGTGAATGTGAAGTGAACAAAAAAGAAAAAAACAAAAAAAAAAAAAGTAAGAAAAAGGATTTTGTAGTAAAATAAACTTGAGAAATCCTGGGTTCAGTAAATTTAAACATGTTTTGTGACTGGAGGACTTTTGAGATGTGGAATGAGTTATAATGTGCTCTGTGAATTTCACTGTTAAGTAGTTTGGTCTGAAGTGTTTTTAAACTTTATTTGGCTTTACAACCCTTTGTCAGTGGAACATTTTAAAGGACTCTAGTTTCTAGCAACTTTGGAAAATGCTGTTCTGGTCTCAGTTAAACCCTTGAAATCTTAGCATTTGGAAGGAGACCCACACGCAAGCTCATCCAATTTCTGGTAGAGAAATCTACCGTGTATCCATGCTATAGGCTCACTCAGCTGTGGATGAGTATTTTGGTAACAAAATGCTCACTACCCACAAATCAGCTGATTCTATAGTCAGAATGCTGGTCTATTAGGAGGTTTTAACTTTTTAAGTGCCCTTTACTATTAGAAAATTTTAAGTTTTAAAATTTTGTCTATTGGACCTAGATCTGATCTCTGGATTAAGATAAATCCTACTCAAGTAAAATAATCCTTATTTTTCAAGGATAATTTGTACATGAAAAAAAAAAATCCACATACTTAAAATCATCTGTAAATAGTGACCGAAGAGTAATTGAAAATACATTTGAAAATAATTTTCATTTGAAATTTATGTCAAAATATGTTATTATATAAACGAATCCAGTATATTTTCTCTTATAGCCAATAAAATTTAGGTTAAATTTTAATTAAGCACAATTGCTACAATTAAAAAAAAAGAATTACATTTTGTTTTGAGTGATTATTTCAGCAAAACTGGTTTATGGGACAGTAAACTATCCTTCACCGCATGTTCAATGTTAGCAGCTCAAACAGACAGGCTAATTCTGGTAAATATTCATCAGTTTTCCAAGGCCTTCTCTTAATTATTTGATACTTAATTGTTTTTTCTTTTACTTCTATTATATCTCTTTTTTAAATTGTTAACTACACATCCTCATTTATCAGTGGCTTTGTATGTTTAACCCAGCAGATCTCTGGTATTATTTACAATGGCTTCATGATATTATATCTTTAAAATTCAGAATTTCACTTTACAGTTGATTTGAATTTTATTTCTATTATATGGTATTATGATTATGTTATGAATCCATCAGTGAGTAATTTGCTGAAACAGGATGAGCAGTTTGCTGACTTAGAAGGGCCGGAATCTATAGACACCTTAAAATTAGGATGTAGATAACGAATAGTTGGATGACAAGAAACCCTGTTATATGAAAACAGGAATAATGAGTGTCCCAAATCTTATCTTTTCTGTTCTTACTTTTCTCCAAAGGTTAGTTCTAGAGTCCTTAATTCTCCATTCAGTATTAAATTATCGACTATTTGCAGCCTTCCCACCATTCTCCCCACTTCTAGGTCTGAGTTTGACGAACCTTTTGGTTTCATCCTTTCTTTGTGAAGTAGTGTTCCTAGTCAAGCCAGAAGGCTGTTCCATTAAAGGTTTAGCATTGTAGTGATTTTAGTAGTAAGGGTAAGGATAAGTGGTCTTCAGCCCATCACAGTCTTCCACCCAAACTTTCTTCTGATCAATTTCCTGCAGTAGAAAAATTAGACAACCAGACTGAATGATTGAGTCCCTGACTATGACTAGAAATTAACTACTCAGCCCTGGCTTCCTGGGCACGCCATCCTTCAAAAACAGTCTGCCGGATGAAATCTCAATTCCCTAGCTTGGCATTCAAGATACTCATACTCTAATCCACCAAAATCCACTTCCAGTAGTTCTCCCCACATCTTTCCTTCATACAGCAAATATCCATTCACCCAACTGCATTCACTTATCTGCAGTGCAAGTTCTTTTCCTTATATTCCAATATATCCCTATTTCATCTGCCTAGGAAGTCTTTCAAATTCTTCACTATCCTAAATCCTACATGGTGTTTACTTTCCTACCTTTACAACTTGACCTTAAGAAAATTTTTGCTTTCCAAGATCTATAAGTCAACAATCAATAAACCATTAATAAGTTCATAGGCTGCTTCAATACAGTTCTCCTCAATACAAATATAGTTGTCGATCCTTAATAATAACAGCTTATATTTGATCACATAGAAATGTATTTTAACTCACATATTTGTTATCTAAAATGATAGTATAGCACTCTTCATTTTGTTGGTTATTTTCACATGTTTTAATGTCAGTATCACCTCTTTGAAGACTTAAAGTATATGTTGTCCATTTTTTCAGTCTTTTAGTATCCTGCCCTGTTTTACACTTAGTGGGTGTTCAATAAATGACTTTGACATTTCACAGAATGGAGAAAATTTTCCCTAATCCTACCTAATCCTACAAACCTTGGCCCTCTCTTACTTTGCACATCACTTGTTAATGGTAGCTGGGCAGTTGTGTTTGATAGAAATTCAAGAAAAAATTTCTACATGTTTCAAGACCAAAGCCACAGGCATATGAGGACCTTAGTCAGCATCATGAATATATTCTTAAACATATACAATGGAGAGCTGAACTTTTATGATTTTGCGATGAATCACATGTAAAATAGTCATTCATATTTTATTTATTTATTTATTATTATTATTTTTAAACATCTTTAATGGAGTATAATTGCTTTACCATGGTGTGTTAGTTTCTGCTTTATAACAAAGTGAATCAGCTAGACATATACATATATCCCCATATCTCCTCCTTCTTGCATCTCCCTCTGACCCTCCCTATCCCACCCCCCTAGCTGGTCACAAAGCACCCAGCTGATCTCCCTGTGCTATGTGGCTACTTCCCACTAGCTAGCTATTTTACATTTGGTAGTGTATATATGTCCATGCCACTCTCTCTTTGTCCCAGCTTACCCTTCCCCCTCCGCGTGTCCTCAAGTCCATTCTCTATGTCTGTGTATTTATTCCTGTCCTGCCCCTAGGTTCTTCAGAACCATTTTTTCTTTTCTTTTCTTTTTTTTAGATTCCATATGTATGTGTTAGCATACGGTATTTGTTTTTCTCTTTCTGACTTACTTCATTCTGTATGACAGACTCTAGGTCCATACACCTCACTATGAATAACTCAATTTTGTTTCTTTTTATGGCTGAGTAATATTCCATTGTATATATGTGCCACATCTTCTTTATCCATTCATCTGTTGCTGGACACTTAGGTTGCTCCCATGTCCTGGCTATTATAAATAGAGCTGCAATGAACATTGTGGTACATGTCTCTTTTTGAATTATAATTTTCTCAGGGTATATGCCCAGCAGTGGGATTGCTGGGTCATATGGTAGTTCTATTTTTAGTTTTTTAAGGAACCTCCATACTGTTCTCTATAGTGGCTGTATCAATTTACATTCCCACCAACAGTACAAGAGGGTTCCCTTTTCTCCACACCCTCTCCAGCATTTATTGTTTGTACATTTTTTGATGATGGCCATTCTCATCGGTGTGAGGGGATTCCTCATTGCAGTTTTGATTTGCATTTCTCTAATGATTAGTGATGTTGAGCATCCTTTCATGGGTTTGTTGTCAATCTGTATATCTTCTTTGGAGAAATGTCTGTTGAGGTCTTTTGCTCATTTTGGGATTGTCTTGTTTGTTTTTTTGATATTGAGCTGCATGAGCTGCTTGTATATTTTGAGATTAATCCTTTGTCCGTTGCTTCATTTGCAAATGTTTTCTCCCATTCTGAGGGTTGTCTTTTCATCTTGTTTATGGTTTCCTTTGCTGTGGAAAAGCTTTTAAGTTTCATCAGGTGGCATTTGTTTATTTTTGTTTTTATTTCCATTCTCTAGGAGGTGGGTCAAAAAGGATCTTGCTGTGATGTATGTCATAGAGTGTTCTGCCTATGTTTTCCTCTAAGAGTTTTATAGCGTCTGGTCTTACATTTAGGTCTTTAATCCATTTTGAGTTTATTTTTGTGTATGGTGTTAAGGAGTGTTCTAATTTCATTCTTTTACATGTAGCTGTCCAGTTTACCCAGCACCACTTATTGAAGAGGCTGTCATTTCTCCATTGTATATTCTTGCCTCCTTCATCAAAAATAAGGTGACCATATGTGCGTGGGTTTATCTCTGGGCTTTCTATCCTGTTCCATTGATCTATATTTCTGTTTTTGTGCCAGTACCATACTGTCTTGGTTACTGTAGCTTTGTAACATAGTCTGAAGTCCGGGGGCATAATTCCTCCAGGTCTGTTTTTCTTTCTCAAGATTGCTTTGGCTATTCAGGGTCTTTTGTGTTTCCATACAAATTGTGAGATTTTTTTGTTCTATTTCTGTGAAAAATGCCATTGGTAGTTGGTTAGGTATTGCATTGAATCTGTAGATTGCTTTAGGTAGTATAGTCATTTTCACAATGTTGATTCTTCCAATCCAAGAACATGGTATATCTCTCCATCTGTTTGTATCATCTTTAATTTCTTTCATCAGTGTCTTATAGTTTTCTGCATACAGGTCTTTTGTCTCCTTAGGTAGGTTTATTCCTAGGTATTTTATTCTTTTTGTTGCAGTGGTAAATGGGAGTGTTTCCTTAATTTGTGTTTCAGATTTTTCATCATTAGTGTATAGGAATGCAAGAGATTTCTGTGCATTAATTTTGTATCCTGCTACTTTACCAGACTTATTGATTAGCTCTAGTAGTTTTCTGGTAGCATCTTTAGGATTCTCTATGTATAGTATCATGTCATCTGCAAACAGTGACAGGTTTACTTCTTCTTTTCCAGTTCAGATTCCTTTTATTTCTTTTTATTCTCTGCTGTGGCTACAACTTCCAAAACTATGTTGAATAATAGTGGTGAGAGTGAACAACCTTGTCTTGTTCCTGATCTTAGAGGAAATGTTTTCAGTTCTTCACCATTGAAAACGGTGTTGGCTGTGGGTTTGTCATATATTGCCTTTATTATGTTGAGGCAAGGTCCCTCTATGCCTACTTTCTGGAGGGTTTTTATCGTAAATGGGTGTTGAATTTTGTGGAAAGCTTTTCCTGCATTTATTGAGATGATCATATGGTTTTTCTCTTTCTGTTTGTTAATATGGTTTATCACGTTGATTGATTTGCATATACTGAAGAATCCTTTCATTCCTGGGATTAAACCCCACTTGATCATGGTGTAGGATCCTTTTAATGTGCTGTTGGATTCTGTTTGGTAGTATTTTGTTGAGGATTTTTGCATCTATGTTCATCAGTGATATTGGCCTGTAGTTTTCTTTCTTTGTGACATCTTTGTCTGGTCTTGGTATCAGGGTGATGGTGGCCTCGTTGAATGAGTTTGGGAGTGTTCCTCCGTCTGCTATATTTTGGAAGAGTTTAAGAAGGATAGGTGTTAGCTCTTCTCTAAATGTTTGATAGAACTCGCCTGTGAACCCATCTGGTCCTGGACTTTTGTTTGTTGGAAGATTTTTAATCACAGTCTCTAGTTCAGTGCTTCTGATTGTTGTCTTTATATTTTCTGTTTCTTCCTGGTTCAGCCTCAGAAGGTTGTGCTTTTCTAAGAATTTGTCCATTTTATCCAGATTGTCCATTTTATTGGCATAAAGTTGCTGGTAGTGATCTCTCATGATCCTTTGTATTTCTGCAGTGTCTGTTGTTACTTCTCCTTTTACATTTCTAATTCTATTGATTTGAGTCTTCTTCCTTTTTTTTCTTGATGAGTCTAGCTAATGGTTTATCAATTTTGTTTATCTTCTCAAAGAACCAGCTTTTAGTTTTATTGATCTTTGCTATTGTTTCCTTCATTTGTTTTTCAATTATTTCTGATCTGATCTTTATGATTTCTTTCCTTCTGCTAACTTTGGGGGTTTTTTTGTTCTTCTTTCCCTATTTGCTTTAAGTGTAAGGTTAGGTTGTTTATTTGAGTTGTTTCTTGTTTCTTGAGGTAGGCTTCTATTGCTATAAACTTCCCTCTTACAACGGCTTTTGCAGCATCCCATAGGTTTTGGATCATTGTGTTTTCATTGTCATTCGTTTCTAGCTATTTTTTGATTTCCTCTTTGACTTCTTCAGTGATCTCTTCGTTATTTAGTCGTGTATTTTTTGGACTCCATGTTTTTGTATTTTTTACAGATCTTTTCCTGTAATTGATATCTAGTCTCCTAGCTTTGTGGTCGGAAAAGATACTTGATACGATTTCAATTTTCTTAAATTTACTAAGGCTTGATTTGTGACCCAAGATATGACCTATCGTGGAGAATGTTCCATGCGTACTTGAGAAAAATGTATATTCTGTTGTTTTGGGGTGGAATGTCCTATAAATATCAATTAAGTCCATCTTGTTTAATGTATCATTTAAAGCTTGTGTTTCCTCATTTATTTTCATTTTGGATGATCTGTCCATTGGTGAAAGTGGGGTGTTAAAGTCCCCTACTATGATTGTGTTACTGTCGATTTCCCCTTTTATGGCTGTTAGTATTTGCCTTATGTATTGAGGTGGTCCTATGTTGGGTGCATAAATATTTACAATTGTTATATCTTCTTCTTGAATCGATCCCTTGATCATTATATAGTGTCCTTCTTTGTCTCTTGTAGTAGTCTTTATTTTAAAGTCTATTTTGTCTTATATGAGAATTGCTACTCCAGCTTTCTTTTGATTTCCATTTGCATGGAATATCTTTTTCCATCCCCTCACTTTCAGTCTGTATGTGTCCCTAGTATGTGTCTGAAGTGGTTCCTTTGTAGACAGCATATATACGGGTCTTGTTTTTGTATCCATTCAGCCAGTCTATGTCTTTTGGTTGGAGCATTTAATCCATTTACATTTAAGGTAGTTATTGATATGTATGTTCCTATTACCATTTTCTTAATAGTTTTGGGTTTGTTATTGGAGGGTTTTTCCTTCTCTTGTGTTTCCTGTCTAGAGAATTTCCTTTAGCATTTGTAGTAAAGCTGGTTTTGTGGTGCTGAATTCTCTTAGCTTTGGCTTGTCTGTTAATGTTTTAATTTCTCCGTCGAATCTGAATGAGATCCTTGCTGGGTAGAATTATCTTGGTTGTAGGTTCTTCCCTTTCATCACTTTAAATATGTCTTGCCACTCCCTTCTGGCTTGCAGAGTTTCTGCTGAAAGGTCAGCTGTTAACCTTATGGGGATTCCCTTGTATGTTATTTGCTGTTTTTCCCTGCTGCTTTTAATATTTTTTCTTTGTATTTAATTTTTGATAGTTTGATTAATATGTGTCTTGGCGTGTTTCTCCTTGGATTTATCCTGTATGGCACTTTCTGTGCTTCCTGGACTTGATTGACTATTTCCTTTCCCATATAAGGGAAGTTTTCAACTATATTCTCCTCAGATATTTTCTCAGTCCCTTTCTTTTTCTCTTTTTCTTCTGGGACCCCTATAATTCAAATGTTGGTGTGTTTAATTTTGTCCCAGAGGTCTCTGAGACTGTCCTCAATTTTTCCATTCTTTTTTCTTTATTCTGCTCTGCCTTAGTTATTTCCACTATTTTATCTTCCAGGTCACTTATCTGTTCTTCTGCCTCAGTTATTCTGCTATTGATTCCTTCTAGAGAATTTTTAATTTCATTTATTGTGCTGTTCATCATTGTTTGTTTGCTCTTTAGTTCTTCTAGGTCCTTGTTACACGTTTCTTGTATTTTCTCCATTCTATTTCCAAGCTTTTGGCTCATCTTTACTATCATTACTCTGAATTCTTTTTCAGGTGGACTGCCTATTTCCTCTTCATTTGTTTGGTCTGGTGGGTTTTTACCTTGTTCCTTCATCTGCTGTTTATTTCTCTGTATTCTCATTTTGCTTAACTTAGTGTGTTTGGGGTCTCCTTTTGGCAGGCTGCAGTTTTGTAGTTCCTGCTGTTTTTGGTGTCTGCCCCCAGTGGCTAAGGTAGGTTCAGTGGGTTGTGTAGGCTTCCTGGTGGATGGGACTGGTGCCTGTGTTCTGGTGGATGAGGCTGCATCTTGTCTTTCTGGTGGGCAGGACCACATCCTGTGGTGTGTCTTGGGGTGTCTGTGACCTTATTATGATTTTAGGCAGCCTGTGTGCTAATGGGTGGGGTTGTGTTTCTCTCTTACTAGTTGTTTGGCATAGGGTTTCCAGCACTGTAGCTTGCTGGTCGTTCAGTGGAGCTGGGTGTTAGCGTTGAGATGGAGATCTCTGGGAGAGCTTTCACCGTTTAATATTACTTAGAGCCCGGGGGTCTCTCATGGAACAGTGTCCTGAACTCGGCTCTCCTGCCTCAGAGGCACAGGCCTGACACCCTTCAGAGCACCAAGACCCTCTCAGCCGCATGGCTCAGAACAAAAGGGAGAATAAAAGAAAGAAAGAAAGAAAAAAATAAATAAATTTATTAAAATAAAAAATAAAAAAATCTTAAAAATTAAAAAAAAATAAAAAGTAATTTAAAAAAGGAAAGAAAGAAGAGAGCAAACAAACCAAAAAGGAAATCCACCAATGATAACAAGCGCTAAAAACTATACTAAAAAACAAAAAAACAAAAGATGGACAGACAGAACCATAGGACAAATGGTATAAGCAAAGCTATACAGACAAAATCACACGAAGTCCACCACCTCAATTTTGGGATGATTCTTTGTCTATTCAGGTATTCCACAGATGCAGGGTATATCAAGTTGACTGTGGAGATTTAATCCACTGCTCCTGAGGCTGCTGGGAGAAATTTCCCTTTCTCTTCTTTGTTCGCACAGCTCCTGGGGTTCAGCTTTGGATTTGGACCTGCTTCTGCGTGTAGGTCGCCTGAGGGCATCTTTTCTTCACCCAGACAGGAGGGGGTTAAAGGAGCAGCTGATTAGGGGGCTCTGGCTCACTCAGGCCGGGGGGAGAGAGGGGTTCGGAAAGCGGGGCGAGCCTGCGGCGGCAGAGGCCAGCGTGACGTTGCACCAGTCTGAGGTGCGCTGTGCGTTCTCCCGGGGAAGTTGTCGCTGGATCACGGGACCCTGGCAGTGGTGGGCTGTGCAGGCTCCCAGGAGGGGAGGTGTGGACAGTGACCTGTGTTTGCACACAGGCTTCTTGGTGGCGGCAGCAGCAGCCTTAGCACTTCATGCCCTTCTCTCGTGCCCGCGCTGATAGCCGTGGCTCGCGCCTGTCTCTCGAGCTTGTTTAGGCGGTGCTCTTAATCCCCTCTCCTTGCGCACCCTGAAACAGTGGTGTCTTGCCTCTTAGGCATATCCAGACATTTTCCCAGACTTCCTCCTGGCTAGCTGTGGTGCACTAGCCCCCTTCAGGCTGTGTTCACACAGCCAACCCCAGTCCTCTCCCTGGGATCTGACCTCTGAAGCCCGAGCCTCAGCTCCCAGCCCCCACCCGCCCCGGCGGTTGAGCATACAAGCCTCTCAGGCTGGTGAGTGCTGGTCGGCACTGATCTGTGCGGGATGCTCTCCGCTTTGCCTTCCGCACCCCTGTTGCTTCACTCTCCTCCGTGTCTCTAAAGCTTCCCCCCCACTACCCCCCGTCTCCACCAGTGAAGGGGCTTCATAGTGTGTGGAAACTTTTCCTCCTTCACAGCTCCCTCCCAGAGGTGCAGGTCCCGTCCCTATTCTTTTGTCTCTGTTTTTTCTTTTTCTTTTGCCCTGCCCAAGTACGTGGGGAGTTTCTTGCCTTTTGGGAAGTCTGAGGTCTTCTGCCAGCTTTCAGTAGGTGTTCTGTAGGAGTTGCTCCTCATGTAGATGTATTTCTGATGTATTTGTGGGGAGGAGGGTGATTTCCACATCTTACTCCTCTGCCATCTTGAAGGGTCATTCATATTTTAAATACTCTTCAGAGCACAATTTTTTAAGTTTTATTCCTCTGAACATAATTATTTAATAATTAGGTGTCAAAATATTACAGTTGGTTTTTCTTGTCATTCTGTTTGTTTGTTTGATCCCGTATTGTATCTTGGAGATTTTGGGGCAACTTATATTCTGTAGCAGTATACAGTATACACGCACAATGTTTTAAAAATCTCATGTATAAATAATGAGTTTTACTGTCACCTAGGTGGCAGATATGCAAAAAATAGATTCATTAAAATATTTCTAATGTCCTGGTTTTAAAATAGGGAGCACTTTCTCAATGTTCATCTCCTTGGTTCTCTGCGCGCCAATGAACTTGAATGTTAAATTTACAAGTTCATGCTAATGTGTTCTCTGCTAAATTTGGGAAATTTTCTTTCTGTGTATCCATTGATATTTCACTATTTATCATGGTGGTGTAAATGCTTGGGTTATATTGACCTAAAGGCATCCAAATTCATGGAAATGAATGTGGAAATGGGACAATATAATTAAGTATCACAATTAATGGGCTTGATGCTCCTATTTCATTCTTCACACAAACATATTAAAAGTAGATTTTTTTTTTTATTACGTAAGACTTGGTTCTATATATAGTTCAGCCAGAAGTAAAATTATTCCTAAATCACCCTGTCTTTCAACCTAACACATCAGCTTCAGCCTGTACACATAATGACAAAGTCAGACCTTGATTGGCTTTTTTCTCTTCCAACTGGCGGTGTAGACAGCAAACAGGAACCCTGTCTGTGAAGAGTTTGTGTATAGACCCAGAGAAAAATTTTAACATGGCACTGTTGTTTATGTTATGATCAACCAAATTTATTGATCCAGTCATTTATTTATTTGTTCTTACAAAGTCCTGTATTCATCCATCCAGCACATTTCCTGGATACTTACCATGCACCAAATACTGAAACTACAGTGATAAGCAAAACAGACATAGCCCATGTATTCATGGATTTCATAATTTGGAAAGCACAGCTGCACTAGAGTTACCCTTAGGAAAAATACGTTCAAATATAATTAGATAATCACACAAATATGTGAAATGAATAATAAACGTATGATGCTATAAAAGCAGCGAGACCCAGTATTTTCCACAGGTCAAAGAAAGGCTTTTTTGTGTCAGTGCCATTTGAACTGAGATGGGAAGGACGCATTAACTAACTAATGGCGGTGATGGGGAAAGTAATCACTAGCTATCTGACCTCAGGCAGGTTACTTAACCAGTTTATGCCTCAGTTTTCTCATCTATCAAACGACAAGGTTAATAGTACCTACTTTATAGGGTCTGGTGAGGATTTGGTAAGAGTTTAGGACTATGTTCACTACATGGGCTCTATGTAAATATTACATATTGTTGTTACATGGCATTTTTACCCATAGTTTGCTAAGTTAGAAACATACTGAAGAAAATAAAAGTAATTAAATAATAGTGAATGTTGATTTCAGATTTATTCAAAGTAAGATGCAAATGATAAATAAAACTTTCCATACAAAAAGTCACAATTCAGGTAGGGAGACAACATGGAAAATGTTGAAAGCAATGAAAATGATGATGTGAACTGCTTAAAATATATGCATTAAAAAATGACACCTAGGAAAACTGGAAATCAATGAAGTTGTGTTAATTGCTATTTTTTTTTGGAAAGGGAAGATGGATGCTTGCAATACACTTAAATGAAAGATTTTTTTAAATGGTGCCCTGGGAACAGCGAGGCACAAAAAAATGCTCATAATTTTATGGCTTGGGCTGAAGCATTTCTCAGATGTCCTTGAAAGTTTCCGAAGACGGTCTTTCCTCAGGAAAGTATTTCTCCTGTGAGTAAATAATATTCTTGCCTAGAAATGAAATGCAGTAATGTATTACATTGCAACTGAACTGATAGCAAGACTGGCACCAGAAGTTCAGAAACAAACGTCACATTGCAATCTAGAGTTTGAGGCTCTGTATCTGAACTTCCATAACTTCTAAAGGGATGCCCTTTGTATTAAATCAAAATAGTCCAGAGAAGAATTTTGACTCCTCTTTACTTAACTATTGGAAGGATTTATTTGGAATTATTATTGTGTCATGCATGTTCTGCCTTAAATTTTCTACGGTTGAGTTGCACAATTGATAAGCTAAGGTTTCTTTTCACCATAAAAAGGCTCCTTTTAAGGAGTCCTATAATAATAACATTTAAAATACTTGCTTGCTTTTGAAGAAAGTTTCATGCTTTCCAAAGTGCTTTATAAACGCATTTCTGTGAGGCAGGTGGAACATGTGCTGTCAGCAGTATTTCACAGAAAAGAAAATGGAGGCTGTAAAGGAAAGCTGCTTGGTCAAGGTCATTCAGTGAGTTAGGCGAGTTTTCATCACAGGAGTACTCACAGTTGAGCAGGGAATCCAACAGGGAAAGCTTAAGGCTTTAGTCTATCTTTACACAAGTATTTTTGCATAAATGAAAAATTTACCCAAAATGAAGTGCATTAGGTACCTAGTACTGCCTTCTTGTTCCTTAGAGTCTAGTGAGGGATATAGACTGAGCATATTCTATCCCAATGAAGATAACTTAGAGGATGATCACTTGGGCTTTAGAATCTGAATTCCAGCTTGACCCCTTACATGAAGGAAGTTACTTAATCTTTCAGAGCCTGTTTCTCCATCCCTTAAATGGCAATTTTAATACTCTCTTATGTGTTTATTAACTCATTCACTTAACAAAGCACCTGCTAGATCTCAAGTACTCTGCTAAGAATGATGAAGCTTCTCTAGGAAGCCAGAAGGCATCCTTCAGTGGATAGCGGAGGTCAAGAGAGGTTAGAGTTAAAACTTGAATTTGACAGTGGGAGAAGATGAAAGGTTCGCACGGCAAGGAAAAGAGAAAAAGACTATTATACAGGTTAAAGAGCTAGACCTGGAGATATTTGGATTGACAAAATTTGTGAATTGTGATGTACCATACTTCCTGCCTCAGTTTCCACATCTTGGAAATGGGAATAATGATTAAACATGTTTCACAGAATTCATTTGGTAGAGATTAAATGAGGATTAAATAAACATGGAAAGTGGCATAGGACAAATTTGATAAATTATTATGTGTGAAAGTGTGTATAAATAAAATCAGTTGCCATGACCCCTCTTCATACCGAGTGATCACAGCACGCTTTAATTTTCTAGCTGAATCTGGATATGGATTCGTAACTTTATTCAAACAGTGTATCAGGCACCACTTAACCTGTTGATTGGCTGGAAATTTTTGCTCCTCTGCTCTAATATAATTTAATTTTAATTTTGGTTTTTAAGGTACAGGGGTATAAATAAGAAGAGTGTTAAAGAAATGTATTTCAGATTTTAAATTCAAAAATGTAGAAAAACTTTCTTTTACTATTTTTCATTTTACCTTTGGGTGCACTGATCAGCTACTTTTTCTTCTGTACCCAGGCAAAAGGGATTCTGAAGAAAACACTTTAAAATTTTGATTTCACATGTAAGATAGTGGGAGCCTCTGCCTGCTTGATTTAGATTTGTGCTCACCTTCAGCTTTATGCGGGAGGGGGCATACGAATAAAGGCAATTTTTATATGATTTCAAGTTATTCCTGATATTATATTTAGCCATGATAGAGTGTTATGATTTGCCTACAACATCCATCCTTCCTTTTCTTGTACCTTACCTTGTTCGGAGAGGACTTTTGCCTGTTCTGCTTTGAATTTCTCAACCAGTTCAGCTGCTAAAATCACAGGTGAAGCTTCGTTTCTGCTGATTTAATCCACCCAAACGAGATTGAGTTTCTCATTTTATTCAGCAAATATTTACTATGCCTTAAAAAAAGATTTAAAAAAAAATGCATGGTCTTATTTGCTGATGCTGCTGGGAATTAATTAATTAAGTTTTAGGTTCACAGTAAAATTGAGCACAAGGTATAGAGATTTCCCACACATTCCTCTGGTGGGAATGTAATAAATTGATGCAGCCACTGTGGAAAACAGTACGGAGGTCCCTCAGAAAACTAAAAATAGAATTACCATATGATCCAGCAATCCCACTCCTGGGCATATATCCAGACAAAACTATAATTCAAAAAGATACAGGCACCCCTATGTTCGTAGCATCATAGCAGCGTTATTTACAATTGCCAAGACGTGGAAACAACCTGAGTGTCCATCAACAGATCAATGGATAAAGATTTCATATATATATATATAATTTAAATTTATATATATATATTTACATACATACATATATATAAATACTACTCAGCCATAACAAAGAATGAAATTAATTTTGCCCTTTGCAGCAACATGGATGGACTTGTAGGGCATTATTCTAAGAGGAATCAGTCAGACAGAGAAAGATGAATACTGTATGATATCGCTTATATGTGGAATCTAAGAAATACAACAAACTAGTGAACATAACATAAAAGAAGCAGACTCACAGCTACAGAGAACAAACTAGTAATTGCCAGTGGGGGAGGGGGGGAAGGCAATTTAAGAGTTGGAATTGGGGAGTGGGAAGTACAAACTACTGGGTATAAAGTAGGCTCAAGGATGTATTATACAACAGGGGGAATATAGCCAATATTTTGTAATAAATGGAAAGTAGTCTTTAAAATTGTATAAAAATATTTTCTTTTTTTAAAAAAGATACTTCTTAGCTGATAGAAGCTTTAGAAAAGTCTATAGAGGCAGATAATTTTAAAATTGCAGCATATAACTTCTGGAGCCTGGCTGACATTCTCATAGGAAGCCGCATGCAAATTACTTTCAAAGGCATTCATCACCTTAGCTTAAAGGAGTCTGTTCAGTGTGTATTAGTCCATGGTGCATCCTGACTTTGACTTATCTGTGAGGTTCACTTCTCGCCCCCAGGAACAAAGCCTGCCGAGGGGCAACTTGTTTGGCTTGGGAGCCTGCCCAGTATGAAAAGTTTGCAGGCAAAATCAGAAAGAACAGCTGCAGGAGGAGAGATGCGGGTAGATGACAGCTAATGATTCAGAAAGCAATTTGCATGAGAGCCTTCTGCTTAACAGGAGGCAGCATGTGCTGGGCGATGGTTTACCATCCACTGCCAAGCTGGTTTCTACGTCCTGAGTCCTCATTCCATCAATACACGTGTCCTGAGGGAACGCCCAGCCACCAGCTTCCGCTAACCTGAGTTAATATGACCTGCCATCTAGAATTTCAGAGCTTTTCATTTATTAACTCACGTGAATCTACTCTATCCTGAGGCTCTGGATGCTAGTCCCATAGGAACTGATTTGATAACAAACATTTAAGTGCAAATCCAAGGTCATCTAGACAATATTCTTTGACAACTTATTGCATATGAGGCACTGCAGTGTGCACTTTATATACCGTATCGGACTTCATAACAGACCTCTGAAGTGGGTGGTTAAGTTTCCTGCCAAGGGCTCCATACACAGGAAACAATAATCAGAAAAGACCAAAGTATTATTTATTACTAGTGAGCTAGCCTCTGTTACTTCATTTTGGAATTCTAATTGAGGCTTTCCTTCTCTCTTTCTCTTGTCCCCAAATCACAGATGAGTAGGTCATGGGACAAGCTTAAGCTAACATGCCTTATTCTGTGAATCATAAGCTGAGCTACTGGGACAGAGCCATGTGACACGTTTGTCACTTTCAAATGTAATAACTCTACCCATTGCTCCATAGATGTTCTGGTTACTGACCAATAACATTAACAATTCCTCTTCCAAGAATAGGATGGAGGGGAAAGGCACTGGATCTCCTATGCCTCGCAAACATGTGAAGGCCAAAGCATGGTGGGAGGAGAAGCATATCTCTCTGTAATATGTTTTATTCCCTGTTTTATAGACGTGCATATGGAAGATTGGAAAGGCTGAGTAACTTGTCCATGTCATGTAGCCCATGCTTTTAACTTTTTTATTATACCACTTATCCTTCTCACCTATCAATTTGCCTTTTATACTGATGTCCTGAGAAACAGACCACTGTACAGGATAGAAATGAACAACCATAAATAAGCTGGAAATGCATTTCTATTTCCATTAACTAAGATAGTCACTTGTTTCTTTTAAGTGAGGTCCTCCACCTTTTTAGAGACCTGAATAACTAACGATGTGCTTCCATTGATTAAACAAGAATTCTCCAGTATTCCATAGAAGAATCATACATTTCTTTAAGCCCTATGTGTGCTTCTAGGGTTTAGATTCTAAATCAAATAGGTTTCTGTTTTTCATTTAAAAAAATGAACACAGGATTTCACTTGTAAATTTTTAACTTTTTTTTTCTGTCTAGCAACAAGCAGTGACTATTGTTGGGTTGGTGGACATAGTAGAGGTGGCCATTCAGAAAATCACAAATTTTAGGAACTCTAGCATTCATGTAGCTCAGAGCTGTAAGAAGAGACCAGAGGAAGATCAACATGCTTTAAAGTATATTACAAATCAGTATTGAAATAGAGCTTAACATATAATTCATCTGGAAAGAAGCTCAGAACATGATTGCCAGTTATTTAATATTCTGGTCAAAGACAATGGAAGCACTATGAAAGTATGGCATTTTGACTGCCATTGGAAAGGTCAGGTTTCAAACAGCCGTGCATTAGTTGTGCTCAAAATGAGTAAAGAATGATGAATAATTAAGTGAAGAGGAAATGGGAGACCTGCATTCTAATCTTGTTTTGGCCACTGATGGGAATCATCACACGATCATTTACCACCTTGGTTTTCTCACCTGTAAAGTGAGGGAGTGACTATAGTTCTTTAATAATCCTTGACGATCTTTAGCTCTACGATTCTAGAAGCATCTTGATTTAATACAGTTTGAGGATTTATGTCTAAACTCTAGCAAGCAGAAAAATATTCTTTTATTTCTAAAATGGCCTTGACATTGCGTTAACAGAGCAAATGAAATCTTTTGAGGATTGTTCAAAGAATCACCAACTTAAAATTCATCTCCAGTGTTGGTTTTTATTGTCTGTTTAAGTTTTACTAGATCTGTAATAGTTTTATTTATTTTCCTTTGCACCTGGACGGGCAGCCTGTGTGGTTGGAGAAACACATCACCACTTATTTTAGATACTTTGTTATCAGAGCCAACCCCGTAATCTTTGCTCTGCCCGTGAATTATTTATTTAATTTGATGTGTTTTTTTCCTGGGTTCATAGAATTTCCTTTTGTCATAATGCTTCTTTCCATTTATGGGACTGTAAATACAGCTGACTAAACCTCTCCAGTGGCTGAATACATATCAGGTCTTTTGTGTGAAGGATGCTAGCTAATCTTCCCATTCATAGGCCGACTACATTTTTATTCATTTGCTTTTTTTCTACTCACCCCTGACAGTAGTATCTGTGGAATAAATAAAATAATGATACCTACTACTTATTGAAATAGGATCAGAAAACTTGACCTTTTCCTAATTTTTTACATTTGCTAGCTTTGTGGCAATATGCACCTGTATTTTTCTCTGAATCTCAGTTCACCCTCTACATGGGAATAGTTATGCCTACCATACAATGTGGTGATCATAAAAGAAATTCTACCCATCTACTACCATATTGGGGAAAAATATTTGGATTGACTTTTACCAGACTTGGAGGCACATGTTTGCAGTGGCCTGTTTGAAAATACAGACTACATGGGGTACAGTGGGATACTCTGAAGGCACCTTACAGAGGTAGATAATAAATATCTCTCCCGGGGCATCAACACTAAAAGTGAGAAGCATTTTGATTTCTCATCAAGAAAGAAATGTTCTATGATGTTAATGGTTCTTAACTTTTGGTGATTCATTAAAATCTCCTGGGGAGCTTTTGATAATCTTAAAGCCCAGCCTGTAATTTATACCAATTAAATATGAATTTCTGGGGAGTTGGACTGAGTCATTGGCATATTTTAAGGTTTGCAGAATGTAATGGTTAATTTTAAGTGTCAACTCAACTGTATCATGAGATACACAGATATTTTGCTAAACATTATTTCTGGGTGGGTCTGTGAGGGTGTTCCCAGATGAGATTAGCATTTGAATTGGTAGATGGAGTAAAGCAGATTTCCCTCCCCAGTGTAGGTGGGCCTCATCCAATCTGTTGAGGGCCCCAAAAGAATAAAAAGTCAGAGGAAAGGAGAATTTGCTCTCTCTGCCTGAGTGTTTGATCTGATCTCCTGCCCTCTGACTGTGGCTTACGTCAGTTCTCAAAACTACACCCCTGGATTTCCTAGTTTCCAGCTTATATTTAATATACAAGTATATTTAATATTTAATATATGTTTAATATCAATTACCTATGTTAAAGCAATTACATATATTACATTTATTATATATCTCCTATTGGTTCTGTTTCTCTGGAGTACCCTGACTAATATGGTGCTTCCAATACACTGTAAATATTGAGAACTACTATATATGTTAAAATACTATGGCTAAGGTATTACAAAAGTGGATGCTCTGACAGTGTAGTTCTGCTTCTTACATGGGCAACTCAATGAGGATAAGTAGCAATGTAAATTATTTTTTTCATTTTAAATGGTGGCCAGTCATACTGAAATTTTCAGAGAACCCTTGTGACCCTTTTGGAGGTCATGATATCAGGACTCACTGGCCCCTGAGTCTTGTTTTGTAATACAGAGAGGGACCCACAGTTACATAGTAAATTGACATCTGAGACTTGGTTTTTTTTCAGCTAGAAGTGGAAAGGAGAAATATCTTTCACTGAAGTAGAGAATAGAGGTATAAGTGGGGAAGACAAGGTAAAGAAAGAGTAAAGAAAAATAATCCATTTAGGGAAGACTTGCTCTTGGGGCAAGCCCTGGACATACAGTCATCTATATTTCCTATTTCAGGATACATTGCATGCTTTACTGTAAGTAAGCATTTAATGATTTATCTTCCACATACTTTGTTTCATTAACGAGATTCACTTCTGCTGGCATTTTGTTTCATGGGATCCCAGGCCCTTAGCATAGTCCCTTAGTAAAGTATTTGTGGAATGAATGAATCAGTCAATATGTCCTGAAACTCAGTACCCTTCTCAAATCAGTTACCTGCTTTATACCATAACTGAGAAGATTATATTATCATAGTGTTAGGACTCAAAGGGAAATATGATCTCGATTTTAGAAGTTGACGTCATCTGTTTTATCACCTCATCCAATGTAAGAATTCATGCTATAAAAGTACTGGTAATCTGGCTTCTGTTTGAGCACTCCTAGTATCTTGAATGCTCTACTTGGTGAGTTAAGTCATCCAGCATACGAACAACTATAATTTCTACAAAGTACTTCCTTATAGTTGCCTTCCTGAAGCATGTCACCCATTGGTCTTAGCTTGACCTGATGGAACTACAGAGAAAAATGTTTGAGTTTCAAATACCCATGTTCTCACTTCACATCTTTGTAGTCCATTATCACACAACTGAAGTCTACTTTTCTTCAGGAAAACATCTAGTGTTTTTTCCTAAAAATCCTGTGAGAGTATGTCTAGGCCCTTCCCCATCTTGTTTATTGATGTTTGTACTTGCTTTTGTTTTCTAAAATACTCCAAAAAAGGCAATGCTCAGAACTGGATCTAGTGCTTCTGACATGGTCCTTTTGAGATAGAATAAGACAACATATGCAAAAAGGAAATCTATATTTCTATTAAGTATAATTGTATAATTCTTATATCATAAAATCTGCATGTGTTTGTTTCAAAAATAAAAATACAGAATAGTATAAATATACAATATTTTATATAATAGAATATAGATATAGAGTAGTATGGAAAAAAAACCCTGAAGTCATTCAAAATAACCCATTACCCAAAGAAAAGTCCTTTCACATCCATTCATCTCGCTTTTTATCTCCCTATATTGTGTGTATGTTCATTTGTGTGAATATCACACAAACATACTAACATACACACATAGTTTAACCTAAATAAAAACATAATGTTTTAAACCCCTGTTTTAAAATTTAATGTAAGCACTGGACATTATTACATAGTTATAAATTTAGTTCTACATCAAAGTTTGCAAACTCTTGGCTGATTGGTTAAATTCAGCCCGTAGACATTTTATTTCCCGCCCCCCAGTCCCACCCCCGGGCCTGCACAACATCTGAAAAGCCTAGGCATGTTGCAGCTTCTCCTGAAAACTGGACAGTCTGGTGATACTTGGTGTGCAGCCTTACCTGGATGTGGGGGAAGTTGAAGGGCAGGTACATCTGATGCCCTGGGAGGTGCTCTCCAACGAGAGCTTCATCGTCAGCGTTTCCTGTTTCATGCAAACAGCCTGAAAGAACAGCCCCTCCCGGGTGAATTTGTGTTCCCGGAACATGATCATTTTAATAGCTGTAGCTCTACGCAGTGGCTGTACCACCATTCATTTCATAAATCCCCTTTCGGTAGACCTTAATGTTGGTTCCATGTTTCTCCTATTATAAATAGTGTTGCAGCAAATATCTTTTTCACCCAGTTGCTTGATAGTCTTATGATGAGCTCCCAGACTAGATGTGGAATTGTGTGGCCAAAGTAGACTTCGAGGTTTCAGAACTTGTTTTAGTCTTTTAAACATCATGAGAACCACAAAAACAGCCTGTATTTTTCACTTGCACTCTGTTAAGCAAACACTTGACCACCCTATATGTAAAAACAATTTTAAAAAATAGAGTTGTTCAGAAATACATAGTAATTAAATTAATATTTTATGGTAGAAAAATGATAAAATACAGAAAAATGTAAAGGAAAAATATAAATACACTTGTAGAACTTTGAGATAAATATTATCTTTTCCATTTTTGCATTTTCCCACTTATATATGCATATATATTTATATAAACATATATATTTACATATATTTTATACATACATACATTATTTAATAAGGCTAAGATATACTGTTTATATAATTTTTATTTCTAGTACATTTTCACCTAATGTTATCATGACAATTTCCCACATGATCTAATATTCCTCACTTAGAAAATTTAAAAGTTATTTAATATTTCAACATATGATATCACTTATTTAAACAATGCCCTACTGTTGGAAACAAATTATTTCCAAGTTTTTCTTTTTTACAAATAGTATTCCAATTAATGCCATGGTACCTAGATTTCTGTGAAATCCTTAGAATAAATTTCTACACATGTACTCACTAGGTCAAATATCCAACTCGTACAGACAATTTTTTAAAAAATCTATATTCAGACCTTTACATTCACAACTATATTAAGTATATTGATTTCATTTGTTTTGCTCTTTTGTTTTCACCCTGTTGATAGATAGGTAGGCAGATAGCGAGATAGGTATTTATTTTAATTTAATACGTCTCTCATTGATCTTGTTGCCTCACGTCTCTGCCTCTTCTAAATATTTTTGCACAGTTTTGGCGTTAACTGGGTGTTTTGCCAAAAAGTCAGTTCAGTGTTCCTCAGATAGTTGTTCAATACTGCCCCCCTCCTCAGGTGCTGAAAAAGGAAATTCTAATGATTTGTTAACACTTGTTAATATAGATAAGATTAAGGCCCCAATTTTCTTATGAAAGCTTACTACTTGGGGCTGGTTTCACAGAAATATCATAACATTATATGCAGTCAAGTCGCACTGATATTCCATATGAGGAAACAAAATCTGTGAAAGGATTTAAATATGAAAATAATTATGTAAATGATAAATATTATTTATTACTAAGTATAATTAGTAGTTGTCAAGCAGATCCTTTTCTGCCAAAGAGCCACAAATCTTTCAAAATGAATGCTTGCAATTAATAATATTTAGATAGGGGAAAAATGAGTTTTTCTCAACTTTTCCATCATAGCCTAGATACTGCCAGGCAAACAACTTGATAGAATCAATGGAAACTTAAACAGGTGATAATCTCCTCTTGCTCTCCAATTTGTCACTAAATGGCTTTAACATGGATTGCAATCATTGAAAGGCTGTAATTGTAGCCTTCCTTCTTCTATATTTACCATTAGAAAATTTCTTTTTACATGGAGCGTGCTGTGCTAATAAGTAGTGGCTTTTTCACAAACTTGTTTATCATTCACAATGATTAGGTTCCCCCTTATTTGAACTGGCGCGTAAAATGCCAGTTATGGTTTTTTTTTTTGAATTTTTGAATTTTATTTTATTTATTTTTTTATACAGCAGGTTCTCATTAGTTATCCATTTTATACATATTAGTGTATATACGTCAATCCCAATCTCCCAATTCATCCCACCACCACCCGACCCCCGCCACTTTCCCCCCTTGGTGTCCATACGTTTGTTCTCTACATCTGTGTTCTCTACATCATGTTTTTAAATGATTTTTTCTATCTGCCTTTCCTGTTAGTGTAACCGGAAGTGGGGTCTAGCTGCTCGCTGCTCAAAAGCCAGTAAAGAGGCAAGGTTGGTGGAAAGGAAAGTTTACTTTGTTTTGGGTGCCGGCGACCAGGGCGTGGGGGAGGGAGGACGCCTGTCCAAAGGCCAACTCCCCCTACCCACCCAATCAGGGGGCAAGAGCTTTTATAGATGGAGGGAGGGAGCTACATGCAGAAACAGCACAGTCAGCTCTGACCGTCATCTTGAAATTGGTCATCCGTGGTCTGACCAGCGTCATCTTGATTGTTTTAAGTACAGTTAGTCTTCAGTTCCAGGGTCGGTTTGTTCCCATTTCTTTGAGGCCAGTTCTCAGAATTGTGAATTGTGGCAGCTTATGTCATGCCTACAGTCTGGTCATCATGTACTTAACTTCTTCACCTGGTGGGGTTTCACACAGCTCACAGGATATGGCTCAGAATATTATCTATAGCCATTGAGGAGGAACTAAAGGTCCTTAACTTTGCTTACTGATAAATTATTATTGTTTTGTCCTGTTTGACTGCTTTTAATTTTTCCTTCTGCATTTTCTCACTTTTCTGATTAAACTTAATTTTTGGCTAAAGTTTTTCCACAGACAAAAAGCAGGCAGAGGACATGGTTAGGGGAAAAGATCATAGGGTCCTGCTCTGTTTCATTAGGAGCCTCATTTAGGTGCACAGTTAATGTCTACATTGCTTGGCCTCTGCTAGAAAAGGAGTGAGGTGCACAGGACGCTCACGGCCTGCTCGGAAAGCCTACAAACATTGGAAAGGGATGGCGGTATCTGCCACACTGTCAATCTGTTCTACTCGGTATGATACTGCTGTTATAGCACATGCTGAGCCGTCAATAAAAATCAGTCAAAGCATTCTGTGTAGTGTAGGGAGGTGTGGGAAAAGGGGTCACTCCAGTTGCATAAAGATGATGCATCTGGTTGGCAAGAGGGCCCATCTTCATGTTTAATCATGTACGGAGCCTCTGGCCTCCTTCCTGGTCCCCGTTACTCATCTGTTCAGGTCTCCCTGCCCCCATGACTGCCTCCCCCGTCTTCCCAGCTGCTCATCTCTGTACTTGATTCAGAGTATCTTTGAGAGTCGGCCCTGAGCTGCAGGGCCTGATCTCTGCAAAAATGGATCGGTCTGTCAGGAGCCGCACAAAACAAAACGAAAATCAGGAAGCGAGTGAAAGCATCTGTGAACTAAAGTGGAATAATTATACCTCGGTACCCTGTTTATAAAGATGACATAGCAGACTTCCTGCCATATTATCACCCAGTAAGTGTACTTTTTATTTTTTCCTTTTAGGGAAGAGAGAATGCTTTTATGTCAATCTATTCATGCTTGAGACTCACAGTGCCTATTGTCTATAACTGTGAGATACAACTCGGGAAGGATATAGATGGAGTATTTGGCTTCAATAAAGTGGGTGGAGCAGGAAATGGGCCCTACACCTGGCCCTGTTTACAACGAGTGACTTGTTAACATGATCATCTATACCAGGAAAAATTAATCAGCATATGTAGCCATAAGGAAGGTGGAAAGTGCGGATCACATACATTGCTCAGGCGCTGTCAGAGAGATTCCAGGGCTGATGGAGGCTATACAAGCCCTAGCATCAGATGGGAAAAACTCTCTCCCCCACAAGATAGCCTGCTTTCCCCCTTCCTAAAGGACCAGAATGTGGTCCTAGAGGACCACAAATGTGGTGTCTGGGGTGGTCCTCTAATTTTCCCTAATCTATGTGTGGCTGTGGAATGAAATAGAGCTAAGGTGCAAACAAAGGGTAGTGAAAATGACATGAGCTCTGGAGTGAGACAGAACTGCATCCAAATCCCATCCCTGTCATTGATTTAGTTATGTAAATTGAACAAGTTCCTTAAATTCTCTGAACTGCAGTTGCCTTGTCTGTGAGGTAGAAATCAGGTCAGTCCTTACTGGGTTATTGTATGCATTATAAATAATATATATAAAAGGCCTAGCACGGCACTGACGTAAAACAGACAGTTAAAGTGGTGACTATTACTGTAACTCAGGAAAACTACTCTGCCCAATGTAGGCAGTTCTAAAGTGAAACAACATATAATAAAATCTTATTCAGAAGAACTTATAAGTAGGCGGTGGATTGGGTAGCTATATCCTATGGCTAGGTCTCAGTGCATCAATTCATATCCAAGGAGATTCTCAACATGTAGTAGATGCAATGTATTTCCAATCAATGTCATCATAAAAACTAAACCTCTGTATTTATTTGGTTTCTAAGAAATTTTCAACATTAATAATACATTCGAGTACTTCTGGGTTTAGCTGTTACTAAATTATAAATGCTGTCATTTTATACCTAAGATGCATGGTTCACTCATTGCAGGTGGGGGAAGACTGAACGTTTTAGGCTGGCTAACTCTGGCTTGCTGAGGTTCTGGTACACAGACTAAGTGGTGAAGTCAGTAAAGCTGATGAGTTTTCATTTCTAAATGTACCAGGACTAGGTCAAGATGATAGTTTCCAACTGCATATATCCTTTCTGATGATGATCTTTTTTTTTTGCTTGAGTGTAAAGATATTGTTTTCTCTGTATTTTTGAGAATATGTTAGCTTGGCTGTCCCAAGCTAACATATGACGTTATGTTAGCTAAAAACTATGACGTTATGAAAGAGTGACTTCAGTGACTCAGTGCTTCCCACTTGGTCATTTCTCTCACCCTCAGGAGTAGCCTCAAATGCTAGCTCCCATCAATTACTGGATGCCCCATATTTTCCCAGCATCAGTATAATCACTCCTATCAATTCAGCACCTGTAATAAGCCAGGCTTCTTACCCATTCACAGCCTTCACTGCTTTATATATATTAGTTCAGTTTGCTACCTCTTGTCCCCCTCAAGCCAATATCAAATTGTTTATTAATTAGGTAAAAATGGTATTAACCACTTAAATCAGGAAGGGCAAAAGGGTATCATCTTGAGTGCCCATTTTGAATGAGTGGTAATGGTTGCCAGAAGCACTGAATTAAGAAAAAAATTTAAGCTCTGTCCAGCCTTAGAGGGGAAGAATGCCGTGATTGATTAGCAATGTCTGCCTTGGTTAAAAGAAAAAAGAATAGAAATAGGTAGAGTGACATGCAGGACTGAAAGGATGGTGATTCTCGGGCTCAATTTCCTTGCTGTTTATAAGCTTCTTAGAGACACGGGTAATGTTTCAACTTTCCGTCATGTTGCCACAGTGCTCATTTCCAAATCATTTATTTCTTCACTCCTCCATTTATTCCTGCTTAGTTCTCCTGGACTCAGAAACTTCACACACTCTATTCCCTTATGTTGAGCCTCACATACTTCCAAGTGGCTTCCAAGTGGCCTCCAAGGGAGGCCTTGTCCTGTTTATCCCAAGAAACTCCCCCAGGTTAGTATGTGTTGCAACATCAACTCTTTTATGCTATAGAACTTGTATGAATTTGTAATTATTTGTTAGAATGTTTTCTTGTTAATTTACTGTTTCCCTCACTGAACTCTAAATTCCATGAGCCCAAGAACCGCATCTCTCTTTTTGACAAGTCACCTTATTTATACCCAGCACACACATCTGGGAAAGAGTAGACATTTAATAAATATTTGTTGAAACAGCAAATCCACTAAACTTTGGAGAGTCAAACTTAATAAAACATGGATCCTGGCTTCACAGAACTCATATTGTAGTGAAGCAGAAAGTTGATTAAGTAAATGATTATGATGCAATGTGATAAAAGAAACACAGATGTAAGGAAATATCACTGCCTGCCTGGATCAGGGGACAGGTGTTGGGGAAGCATTCTAAAAGTGATGTCAAGGTTGAAGAGTAAGAAGTAAAAATGGACCTTTTAAGAAAAATCAAGCACTGCAACTTGTGCTATTTGAATTTGATATGTTCCACCATTAAAGTTTTTTTTTAAATCAAGCAGGGTATATTAACATGCATCTGTAGTATTGCCCTAAAAGCATTTTGAAAGAAATATGGATGTCTTACCTACAGAGGCACACAATTAGGCTTTTCCCTCAAGGTATTCTTAGTGTTAACCCTTTATATTGCTTTTTACTTGATGTACCCACTAATTGTTCTGATCCAGTGGCCTTGATGAAATTCTTGGTCATTTGCAAAAGTGTCAGTGGGGATTATGTGAGCACGAGTCTTTCAGAATTTTAAGTAGAAAATGGCTCAAGCATCTCCTACAGTTAGGGTACATGTGGTTACAGTAGAATAATTTAGAGAAGTGAAATTGGGTTTGTCTTTTTAGTTTTAAATATATGACTTGGGGATAATAAACGAAAATCATTACTAGCACAACAAGGGATATTTAAAATAAAAGATGGTTTTAGGTACACCACTAACTTTCTTACAGCGTCAATGATAGATTTTTAGGTATTATATTGATGGTAGCAGGCGGTAACATGTCCCTTTGCAGTTGAAGCTTTTTTTATTTTTTAAAGCTTATTTTTATTTTTATTTTTTTAACATCTTTATTGGAGTATAACTGCTTTACAGTAGTGTGTTAGTTTCTGCTTTATAACAAAATGAATCAGCTATACACATACATATATCCCCATATCTCCTCCCTCTTGCATCTCCCTCCCACCCTCCCTATCCCAGCCCTCTAGGTGGTCACAAAGCACCGAGCTGATCTCCCTGTGCTCTTCAGCTGCTTCCCACTAACTATCTATTTTACATTTGGTAGTGTATATATGTCCATGCCACTCTCTCACTTCGTCCCAGCTTACCCTTCCCCCTCCCCGTGTCCTCAAGTCCATTCTCTACGTCTGTGTCTTTATTCCTGTCCTGCCCCTAGGTTCTTCAGAACCATTTTTTTTTTTTTTAGATTCCATATACATGTGTTAGCATATAGTATTTGTTTTTCTCTTTCTGACTTACTTCACTCTGTATGACAGACTCTAGGTCCATCCTCCTCACTACAAATAATGCAATTTCATTTCTTTCTATGGCTGAGTAATATTCCACTGCATATATGTGCCACATCTTTATCCATTCATCTGTCGATGGACACTTAGGTTGCTAGTTGAAGCTTTTTTTACAAATAAGCTGGAAGTTTTTTTTTTTTTGGCTCGATTATATGTTTATTCTTTTATAAGCAGAGAGGAAGAAAGGGAGGGATAGACTAAGAAAGTATGGAGCAAAACATTTCCTTAAATCACATTTAAAATAAGGTAGAGTGTAGTAAAATACAAGAAGGTAGACTGAAAGGCAACAGTAAATTTTTTTAAAAAAACTTTAAAAATTATATTACAACACTTGACAGAGCTGTAGTGCTTTGTGTAGGCCTTTAAAATTTCCCCCAAACATGTTCATTCACCTTGATTCAATCATGTGCACAGAAGAAGTTCCTTGTTGGGTTGGTAAAGCAGAATCATATCCAGGTTCTAGCTGGATCCAAACACTATTGCAGTTCTGTACAAACCTGTGTAGTATGTACAGATAGAAGCAATAATACATAAACCTGTTCCCCTTTGGTACATTGATCATTTCCTAAACTTATTTCACCTGTACCCACCACCCCTCCACACACACACAAAGCAGTAATACCCCTGTAAGATATATTAAATGTGTTGATTTGGATAACTAGAATTTGATCGACATAATTCCTCCAGCAAGAGGGAGTTTTAGGTAGAATGGAAGAGAAACTCATGGAAACGCTTGAATGATCCTTTCCGTGGAATCAAGGAAAATGATTAAGAGTAAAACGAGTAAGACTGATCGAGTCCCTTTAATATGCAGCATCCACATTGCATTTGTTCTTACACTTTATGCTGTAATTAAATACCGAGTAAAAGTTATTGAGTGAATATTAAGTTTATTGGGTAGCTGAGTTGATAACTGTATTTTATTTTTGTGCATTGGAAATCTATTTACATTTATGTTGTAGGAATATGGCAATGGTCCAAGAAAAATGAGAAATTCACTGGTAATTTCCCACCCAAAGAGAGCCATTGTTAACATTTTAATACTATATACTCTTTGTGTCAGTTTGTTTTTTTGTCAAAAATGGCATTTTATTGCTTGAATTTGCATTTCACTGATTATGTATGTGATAAAAACTCCTTTTTAATTTAATTTTTATTGAGGTAACATTGGTTACCGCCTCTCAGCTCGAAATTCACCCTTTCGTTACTTGCTCTGTGAAAACTGATGTGGGTCCTTTAAATAGTTTTTCCTTGGCCAGCTGGTGTGAGGTTGGGCTTTACTGATTGACGGCACCTGAGGAAGGGGTTGCTTCCTGGTGCCCCGGTGCTTGCTGGGAACCTGAGGAAGGGGTTGCTTCCTGGTGCCCCGGGGCTTGCTGGGAACCTGAGGAAAGGGTTGCTTCCTGGTGCCCCGGCGCTTGCTGGGAACCTGAGGAAGGGGTTGCTTCCTGGTGCCCTGGGGCTTGCTGGGAACCTGAGGAAGGGGTTGCTTCCTGGTGCCCCGGGGCTTGCTGGGAAGGCGCTTGGTGGCGTCTCCAGCGCCCGCTCGCTCCTGCAGCTCCGAGGGCCTCCTCAGCCCTGCTCCCCGGGGTCACAACTTCTCCAGTCGTCGGCTTCAGCAGTGCGCAGAGTGAGCAGCGGACAGCAGCCTCCCTCAGCCTCTTCTATCGAGCAGTTTTGGAGTAGCGCCTCAGGTGAGAAATCTCCCCATGCATAGTTTTCCTGGAACCCTAGAAGGTGGATTTCCAGCAACTTAACAGAGGGCATATTTCCCGAAAGTTCCACCACGAGACACCACAGCAACTTCTTTACCATCCAGTGAGCCACAGTCATGCGCTTTTCAACCGGGTCTGGACCTCAGTCCTGTGGGCAGGGAGGAGCAGGTCTTCCTCAGCTGGAGGGTTAGCGGCTCTCCTTATTTCTGCTAACTCTGTATGTTTTGGCGTTCTCTTGTCGCTGGCCATTCCTTCCTTACTCTAATCCTCTTTCATAATTAATAGTTTTTTCATTACACTTTCCATGCTCAAATTACTGTTTTTTTTTTCTTCTGGTTGGACCCAGAAGAATAACTAAATAATCTAATATTAGTGTGTGTATTGTTTTATTTTAAAACCCCTTTTTCACATTTTTTTGTTTCTACATCATTATTTTAATGGTTTCAGAGTAGTCCATGTAGTAGTAAATACTTCATGCCTATTGTTATACAGTTTATAATATATGTTTTCATTTTCACAGTTGTAGACATTGCTTTAGTGAGCATCTTGGTACACATCCTTTGCTCCTATCCATAATGATTTTCATTAATTCTCAGTCATTTGGACATTTTAGTCGGAGCCAAATGATGAACACACCACGTAAAGTGCTTTATATATTTCCAGGGGAATACTGAATATATTATTTAGTGCCATAATAAAACATCAGAAAAAAGTGAGGGAATCATGATTTTTATTGTCTTCTGCCAAACTCTCATAGCAAGAATCTGAAAACTCTCTGGTGAAACACAACTGAAACTAGATTTGAGATTGAGCCATTAAATACCAATTATCACCAATCACTTCTAGCTGCTTCTGATTAAACACTTCTTTTGTGTTTACGATTGGGGAATCCACCTCATGAAAAGAATGGCAAATGGGAAAGAAGTAAATGATTCAGAATATCTTGGTTGTTCCTGGGAGAGAGTGCTTTTGACAAAGCAGACGGTTTACCTGAATGTCTTAAGCAAACTGAGCTTGGCTGATTTCCTGTGCTTACAGAAAAGAACCGCTGTAGCTTCAGCTGGAAACCCTAAGCCACTGGCTCAGTGGTGGTTTTTTTGACGTGACTGCATCACAGGTATAAACAATCTCCAGTGTTGAGCTAAACATAACTAAACCGCTGAGGATCTTTCAGGTTAATTTAAACCAACAGGGAATGATCCTGACTGGCAACAGTAGAAGATTCTGTCCCAGCAGGAAGTGCATGGGGGCATCCCTTCTAGATCAGACATGCTTCAGAGACTGCTCCTGGAAGCGGTCGTCTTAATTGAATGTTTGTTTCTGAGTTGCTCACAGATGTTTCTCACCAATACTGTTGAGCCTTTTGGTGGTTTCTAAAAGAGGCTATGTTAATCTCAGAACAAGGAGATACAACATATATGATGCGTAATCACACTATAATGATAAAAATAGACACATGCCATCATTGTTGTCATGGGCATTATCAACAACACAACACAATCACTGTCACTTATTGGGCACCTATTATGTAGACATGTCTCTTGTCCATGGATTAGTGTAGTTAATCCTCACAAAGCTCTTAAGATGTAAGTACCAATAATATCCCCATTTTACAGATGAAGACACTGAGGAAGAGAAAAGTTAAGAATTTGCCTATGATCAGTTATCCATCTGTTCAGCCAGTGCACAAATTAGACTGCCCAACTCCAAGATCAGGTGAGTCCAATGGCCTAAGCACCGTGCTTTACTGCTTCCCACATATTTAGGAGGTAAAAGAAATCAAGTAGTGGACCTTAAAATCTTCCTCTACCTTCGTTCAACTCTTTTCGCTTTCATTTTGGTGGAGTCTGTGAGAGACTTAATGTATCATGTAGAATTATCAAGTTAAATGACTGCATTTTTCTCCTTAATTGCCCATTTTGAACTGAATTGCTTGGATTTATCAGATTTTTTGTAATGCAGTGTGGTCCAGCATAGCTATTACCAGCCTCTTTCTCACCATCACCACACCTGACAAATAAAATTCACACATATGACATTCTGTCATGTGCTTATCCAGAATTAATGCACAAAGCTGCATAAGTAAAAATCTGTGGTTTATGCACAGTTTCTTCCAGGCCCGCTGCTGTGTCTCCCACTCACCCTGGGGTCTGCAGTTAAGGACCTGCAAGTCTAGAGAAACTGAGAGAGATGTGTTGGCTTGGCAAATAGATCTTGAGCACCTATAAAGTGCAAGGAGTTGGATCACTGTGGTGGGCTTGTTGGGGATTTAAAAATAATAAGACAGCCTAGGAGACAGGCTTTGACACCACTGACAAAAAAACACTTCAATTACCAGGCAGTGAGAAAAGGAGGGACGTGGGGAGAGGAACATGTCAGCAGGGTGTGCTGCGTGTGGCCCATCTTCAAGTCTCAGTTGAATTCTACTGTTCAAATGTGGGCCACTTGTGGGAAATTCTGTCCCATGAGGGTTTTGCTTAATGTTTAAAAAGTCTTACAAAAAGATGAATAGGAGACTTAGCAGGTAGCAAATCAGAAAGTTGTGTCTTGTAAACAGGGGGAGGTCAATCCAACCTCCAAATCCCAAAATATATCAATATCCCATAATAGAGAATCACTATCAGGGAACTTGCTGTTTGTTTATTAGTGGCAGCATGGCATAAAATCAGGATAATTCAGCGTTTAAAATCCCTACTTTGTTCGAATTTATAACTAGTATAAATACTTCTAAGATTATATACTTTTAAATTTTTTCTGCAACAAGTTAGACAGGATCACAAATTCACATGATGCTCAAAAGAACACTCAGAAATATTTAATGAAAACCTTCATTCTAGTGATGAGGAAACTCCAGCTCAAATAAGGAGTGACTTGATCCATACTCAAGCAAAAAAATCTGAGAAAGAGTTGTAATCAGAAATATCCAGTTGTCCTACCTCCTAATTTTGGGATCCATCTGCTTCACCATCAGTCAAAAAATCTGATTCTTCGAATAGAGAACTTTGGCTTGGCTTTATAGAGTAAGATTTAAAAAAAACACTTAGGCAAAGGAACAAACAGCCAAAATTAAGTAAATCTGGGATTTTTTTTTAAACCAGCGTTGTCTGCATTGTTATTTTGGGCTCAGAGCAATAGATTGATGCCACATTTAAATGGAAAGCATATCTACTCCATATTTATAAATCTTTAGATTCCGCATGTGTCATGAAAAATGTAAGTAAATTTTATAATAGTAAGGTGTGTGGGATTAATTTGTATTCTATGTTGAAAAGCTCCACGGTAGGCAATTAATTCATGAAACACCAGCGATTGCTGCCTTAAGGGCTACATTGCTAGATAAAATTACAGACCTCAAATCTTATTATTACACTGGTATTTATTTTTTGTTTGTGTGGTCTGGGGAATATATAATCTTAAATTGAATATTTACCTAATCAATAGGCTAAGGGTATCTTCTGGGTTCTGCCCCCTTCAAATCTAGAACACGTTGTCTAGTTGTGAATATTAATATGCTGCTTATATAGTTGGGTACTGCTGCTTACTGTTTTTACTTCATGGCACACTTATTAAATGATACTTGTATGCTATACTAGAATAAACTAGAGGGGATCTAAATGGAGCTTGGTAGAAATTGTATAGCCTTTATATTAAACAATGATAAAGTAAAACAACTAATATAAATAAAAATTTAAAATAACCAGCCATAATAAAGTATAAAGTATTGGGAAAGATATCAAATACTTAATTTACATAATTTTCAAGTAATGCTTTTCAGGATTTTTAATGAGAAACTTGTGCTTGCTTCCACAAACATAAGTGTTTTTTCGGTTTTTTTGTTTGTTTTGTTGTGTTTACCAGATCTTACTCTTGAAGTTGTGACTGTAATTCTAATCAATGTTTTAATAACATCTATTTTTGATAGTCACATCAGACAAGAAAATTTTAATCATTTTTACCATCATTCAAAAATTTTCAAGCCAGTGTTTTTAAAAGAATCTAGTTTCTTCTTTCTTTGGCACACAAAAACTCATTGTAGTATCATCTGATGATGTGTATGAGACTGATTTCGTTCCAAGTTGGTGGTTGCTTTTATAAGGTATGTCCCAGTAATGATGGTAGAAGGCACAGGCTGTGGTAGAGCCTCCACATCCACTAGGCGGTCATATCATCTTTACATGAAGACAGAGATGGGAGGGTAACTACCTAAACCCACACTAACAAGGTCTCCTGGAACTCCCACCCCCGACCTGCTGTATCTTTGCTCTGGATCATTAGTTCTTGTAGCAATCCTAGCGGTCTCTTGTTCACCATGAGCATTGGCATATTCGCCGCTGGCTGTTGCACAAGTTGATGCCCGCTGGTTGCATGGCGAGAGAACTTTGATGGACCCATGGGTGTGGCGTTTCTCACTGTGTCTGCCATCCGAGACCACTTTTGACCTTTTATCTGACTCTGTCTCTCTTGGGTAACCTTCCTGGGAGACCCTAGAGAGGCTATTTGTGGCTGAATGTGAATAGTTCCAGGGTTCTGGGTAACCCAGGCTGTACCTGGCAGCCCCAAGGGTTGAGGGGATCATTATCTCATGTCCCACTTATAAACATTAGATTCCGAACTGTATACCTAAGCAGACTGCTTGGTACCCTCTGATTCGGGTATGTGACTTAAAACAGCCTTGAAGAAGTTTGAAAGTAATATAGAAAATGGCAAACTTCTCTATTTTACCCTTTCTTTATCTAGATTAAACCTGAAGCCTCACAGGAGCCGAGAACATATTTATTCTTTATCTTTTACTTAAGACACTCAGCAGGAAGGTAACACACTTTGAATGAAAAAGGACAATTCAAGTTAGGTTGGTGCTTTGCCTAAGCCAGAAAGGTTTAGGGAGAGAAACTGAGGATGAAGAACAAAAGAGACAAGCTTTTTTCTTTTTTTTTTTTTAACCTCTGATGGTTTGACTTAATATTTGAATGATTTTGAATTGATTTGGACACACCCACATTTAAATGTAAGTTCAAAAATGCATTCTAAAGTCAAATGGAAAGTAATTTGTGTGGTCTTGTTATGAAAATGATCGTTTTATTCTCTGTATACTCTAGTCTCTCCACTCATTTATTCATACTTGTATTCATCTATTTACACATTCATCCATGTATTCACAAAATGTTTGTTACTGTGGATACTATACCTGGTATTGATCTAGGTGCTGAGCTGGAGAGGTGAAAAAGTCATTATCATTACCTTGGAGGCTCTCCCAGTCTTGAGGGGAGTCATAGAGGTTAACACATAATTATTGTACAGTTGGACAAGTATCATTGTAGTCTTATGAACAGAATATCAGGAGAAAAATATTTTATTCAGTCTTATTATGTATTTGAGTATTTACCTGCCCAAGATGGAAATCTATCTAATAGAGTTTGTGCTTTTAAGGACATAATCCAACATGCTATTTTTTATTTTCTGGGAACGTTTCTCCATGAAGTGAATTAGGAACCCAGGCTTCTTCTATGTCCTGACTCTGCTATATCCTAGGGCCTCAAAGCCTTTGGAATGTAGTTGGAAGACAGGAGAAAAGGGTGTAGAGGCTCTGCTCTTAATCACTCCATCCCAGAAGTGACATTCGTTACCTTTGCTCACATTCCATTGACAAGGTATACATGCAGGAGGTGCTGGGTCATGCAGCCCTGGCAAGCTAACATCTAGCAGTAGTTTTACACAGAGGAAGGCTAGTGAGCTCTTTGCTGAATTGCTCACATTCTCTGGACAAAAGTAAGGAAGTCTGTGGCCGTTTATCCCCTTCTCAAATATATGCTTCATTTTTTTCCATCCCTCTAACTCGAATCATGGGCAGCAATATTTCTTCAATATTTTATCCACTCACACTGTCCAGGGAGGTTTCTTCGGCACAACAAGCAAGGCACACTGGGTTTATTTTTATAGCACATTTCCCACAGTCGTATCAAATCCATGCATTACATCTCACCAGGTGACTGCTGAATAATCTCACAACTGTGGCTTCCATGTGAAAGAGATGATTAGCTTCCAAGGTGTTTGTGGGCCAGAATTGCTCTGCTCCCCTTAACTAGGTAGGTTAGTACCTGTTTGAGTTCTTTGAGCTTTGTATACTGTTCCCTTGATTCACAGGAAGAAGTCATAGACTTAATAGTCTGGTTGTGAGGATTAAATGAGATATTTTATATAAAGTGCTAAGCATGGTTTTAGGCACATATAGAAAGCAATCCATAATTGAGGCTCTTGTCATTGCTAATTAAGGATAGGATATTAAGCGAAAATGGAAGTGTCCTTTTTGTGGAGGAGGATGATATACTGAAAAAGTTAAACGTATTATTTCCTGTAACTAATTTCTAATGAGATTTCAGTATGTGCTTGCTGTCTGATTCCCCAAGAGAATGGATTTTCTCCCTCACCTTATCACATAGATACTGCCTGAATAAGGTCCAAATACCTGTAACTGAATTCACTTTTAGTATTGCACTATCCTTTAAGAGGCAGCAAAATATATTAATAAAGAGTGTTAGTTCTAAACTCAGAGTTCAAGTTCTAGCTGGGTTACTTATCAGCTATGTGACCTTGATCAACCTGTTTCTGAATCTGTGAATGTTAGCCAGTGATATTCCTTTCTAAGGACATAATGCTGGGAATGAGATGATTTATATAAAACATTTAGCAGAGAAGATGGCATAGAGCAAGTACCTAATACATGTTACTTTAATCACTATGATTGCTATGATTGTAAAGAAGAGACAGTATAATACAGTAGACAGAATATTGGGATTGGGGTCAGATGACCTGAGTTTATATCTGTGTTCTGTTGCTTTTAATCTTACTGAGCCTCGGTCTCCTCATCCATAAAATGGGGCTAATAATATTCTCTTCACACAGTTGATATGGTGATTTTAAGGTATGTGACAGTTCATAGAATCTTGCCTAGAACCTGTAAAATATTAAATACGTGTTAAAATTATTTTCTTTTATTTGCGGTATTTGTGGCCTTAGGCAAGTTGATCTTCCTCTCATATTGATTATGCCTCCTACTTGGCCTGTTATAGTTAACATCAAAAAAAAAAAAAAAAGAAAACAAGAAAAACAAACCCTCAAGCAACTCTAAAGAATAGTACTCTAGTATTTCTAATGTATTTGTGGGGAGGAAGGTGATCTCCACGTCTTACTTTTCCGCCATCTTGAAGCTCCTCCCGTTGCCCATCTTTTAATGCAGTCTTCATGTCTTTGATTATAAGAAGTTTTATATTTTTATGTAGTCAAATGTATCAGTCTTTTCGTTTATGATTTCTGGCTTTTATGTCTTGCTTAGTGAAACTTTCTCTGATTTTTTATTTCCTATATTTCTTTTAATACTTTTATACTTTTGTTTTAACATTTATATCCTTGGAATTTTTGTGTATGTGTGCATGGTCTGAGGTAGGCATTTAATTTTGTTTCCTTGCAGGAGGAGAGCAAGTTGTCCTAAGACTGTTTTTTAAATTTACCCATTCTTTTTTGATTACTTTGTTATTTTCACTTTTGCCCTACCCACCCCCAAAAAATGTGTGTGTGTGTGTGTGTGTGTATGTATGTATATATATACCTTTCTTCTCTCCCCAGTCAGATTATAATTTCCTAGAGGGCAGGGACATTTCTTGCATCCATAGGTCTTCTAACTGCCTGATACATGGCAGAGCTTAGTACATGTTGGATGGTGGTGTGGCTGCTAGGGAAGCTGAATGAGAACTAGCCCATTTTAAGTATGGCAAAGCATCAGGTGTCAGAACTCAGAACTAGGAATAAATAAGAGCTGTTCCCCGCCCACCCCCCCCAAAAAAAGAATAGTACTATATATAACATTATTATTTAAGAAGAGGATGGCATTCTGTTCCTGAAGGATTTGGCTATTGGAATTATGGAGGAAGACCATCTTGGGATTTGTGCGGTGACATTTCTTAAATGCATGGTATAGCATGGATTGCTTTCATCACACAGTAGGGAAATACTAATATCTATAATTTTATAATCCCGAACCTAGATTAATTTTAAAGCCATTAGTAAAGACTAATTCCATTTCGATATTTAGTACCCTGCTAGAGTATCTCTCACTACAGAAGTTTAAAATAAACATAAAAATAAATCCAGAAACAGATAAAACTAGCCTGTGCTGTGGAACACCATATTCCCAGGCAGTCAAGTCTGAGGTCCACAGTCAAAAAGGGTTTTAATCTATGAACTATGTCTACAATGGGTGTTGATGGGAGACAATGAGAAATTGATGCCTTTTTACCCTCTCTCTGTCCTGAGGTGGTTTCTAATTCAGGTTAGATCATTACACCATTATAGAGAAGCCCTGCTACGCTCATGTTTTTCTTAGACTTTGAACAAACTCAGAAACCATAAGATTTTTTTTTTTTTTTTAACAGGGAGGGAAACCTGAGAGCTTTCTGTGGTATCTCTCTTGTACTCCTCGTGTTCTCCTATGTGGATGCCCTTCTCTATCTTATATCACTTCCCCAGTTCAAGAATCCTTCAAGAGTAACCTCAAAGCCCATCTCTTCTTTGCAAAGTTACTTATTCCATATTGCTTACATAGATCTCTCTTCTTCCAACCCCCTTGAAACACTGTTCATATCTTTCAGTTGAGTGTTGATTCACAGAATTTCTATCATATTATTTAAGTATTATTTAAGTAGCGCAGGGAGAGGCTAATCCTTGAAATCAGGACATGATTATATCTTAAATTATAATTTACAGCTCCGTGGCAGTGAACACAGTGGCTAAATAAATAAAAATTTAATTAAAATAGTATGCAATGAGGGCCTTACAAAAATGCTGTTAACAATAACATCAAGTTTGCATAAAACTGAACACCTAAAAACAGCTAGATAACTATTTAACTTTCCATTTGTATGTATAGATACAGCACAAGAATTTGCCCATTAGGATTTTATTTTCCATGGTAGGTCATTTCAGATGCTTTAAGTGACCCTACAGGCATCTTTTTAAGATTACTTTTGGACCCTGGTTTTTCATCTTGGGACTGCCGCCATATACAATCCTAAAACGTTCCATAAAGGCTCAATCTTGCTTTTATTTCATGAGCCGTTTCCATTTAGTTAAAATTAAACTCTCAGCTACAGGAATATCTCCCAGGACTCAAAGCTTTCCCTTCTCGATTAAAGCGTCTAACCTACTAGCTTCCTGAGGGCAGTGAGCTCAGAGTGAAGCTGAATGACAGTGAAACCCCAAAGTGATGTGACATCGCTTCATTCCAGAATGGGTGTTCCCTGAGGGCTGCATCTAACATATGCACAAAATCTCCCTCTCAATTTGCACTTCCAACACCATTCCTAAAATGTAAGCATTGTTCTTTGGTGTCTCATAGGTAGCATAAATTAAATGGGATAGTTTTTATATTGTATTCCACCTCCATGTAGATTTTTCTCTACTGATTTATACATGTGTCTCAAGTTAAAGCATTGTTTCCTAACTGTCTCACTCCCTCTCCTGTTTACCCTCCTGTCCCTCACTTGCATACCAGAGCACAGTAAGCAGACACCTTTCCTAGTATCCACCATTGATCCATCCCCTATTGCCCTGTCCTCAGAGGACCTGATTTCATAGGAAAAGACGTTCATTCTCAGATGTTTACCAGCATGAGTGAGACTGCCAATGCTTCATCCTTTCATCCTTTCATTCACTGTGTTAGGTTTGTAAGAAACACATAGAACAAAAGGGGCTTAATCTCTTTTGGCGCCCAGCTGGAAATCCATAGGGAGAGAAGGAGCAAACAGGTATGCTGCTAATTATCAAACAGGTTGTTATGATGGGACATAGAACAGGGAATGAGAGCTCACCTGGTTGGAAGCAGGTGATCAGTGGTAACAGTTTGACTTTTTAATAACTTTATTGAGGTACAATTTACACACAATACATTGTTCATATTTAAAGTATACTAAATACTGTGAGTTTTAATATATGCGTAGACCCACAAACCCATCATCCCAATCAAAATACCAAATATGTTATAATTCCCAATGTTTTCTTGTGCAGCTTTGCAATTCTTTCTTCTCTCTATGCTTTACTCACTATATATTAGTTTACATTTTCTAGAATTTTATAAGAATGGCATCATGGGGCTTCTCTGGTGGCACAGTGGTTGAGAATCTGCCTGCCAATGCAGGGGACACGGGTTTGAGCCCTGGTCTGGGAAGATCCCACCTGCCGCGGAGCAACTGGGCCCGTGAGCCATAATTACTGAGCCTGCGCGTCTGGAGCCTGTGCTCCGCAACAAGAGAGGCTGCGATAGTGAGAGGCCCGCGCACCGCGATGAAGAGTGGCCCCCGCTTGCCACAACTAGAGAAAGCCCTCGCACAGAAACAAAGACCCAACACAGCCATAAGTAAATAAATAAATTAATTTAAAAAAAAAAAAAAAAAAAAAAAATGGCATCATGCTTTTTTTTTCCTTGGTCTGGGTTATTTTACTCAGCATAATGATTTTGAGATTCATTCATGTTGTTGAACATATCAATAGTTTACTCCATTTATTCACTTATTTATTTATGGCTGAATAGTATTCTACTACAAGAATATACCACAATTTAACTTTGCACTTCCTGATGGGCATTTGGGTTGTTTCCAGTCTTGTCTTTTATAACTAAATCTGTTAGGAATATTTGTCTACAAGTCTTTGTGTGGATGATATACTTTCATTTCCTCTTGGTAAAAATTTAGAAGTGGCCTTGCTGGGACATGCTATCAGGACTTTTGACTGATGGAACAGCATTAGAGGTTGGAATACACACAGTAATGAATTTTTTTTTTTTTTTTTAAAGATTTTCAGAGAAATAGTTACTGGTTTTTTTTTTTTTTTAAATTTTATTTATTTATTTATTTATGGCTGTGCTGGGTTTTCGTTTCTGTGTGAGGGCTTTTCTCTAGTTGCGGCAAGTGGGGGCCACTCTTCATCGCGGTGCGCGGGCCTCTCACTGTCACGGCCTCTCTTGTTGCGGAGCACAGGCTCCAGACGCGCAGGCTCAGCAGTTGTGGCTCACGGGCCTAGTTGCTCCGCGGCATGTGGGATCCTCCCAGACCAGGGCACGAACCCGTGTCCCCTGCATTGGCAGGCAGATTCTCAATCACTGCGCCACCAGGGAAGCCCACTAATGAATCTTTGAAGGAGGAGAGTTGGGGCACCTTTTGGTACCTTCCCAGTGGATAACTGTATAGTTCAAAGGTACCTCAAATTTGCCAAGTTTTGAGTCTCAGTTCTCGACCTTCTTTTTCAAATGTGGTCCCTTGTCCAGTATTCCTTAGTTCAGTCAGTAAATTGTACCACCATGTGTGAAGTTGGGCAACACAGAAAGTTAGCCTTGACACCTACCTCTCTTTCACTTCCTTTATTTTATTGGTCTTCAAGTCCTACAGTTTTTCCCTCGTGAAAATCCCTACCATTTGTACTGCCCATGCTCTAGTGTGGGTCACCGCAGCCTTCCCCCAGGACCACTGGGCAGCATGCTCACTGCCCCCCATCCCTTGACTTGTACTCTCCATCCATTACCTGTGGTTAACTTAAAATGACCTTTGAAACATGATATACTCAGCATAAGCCTGAGTATATCACTTCACAGATTAAACCTTTAAACAGCCCTTCATAATCCTTGGAAAAAAGCCCAAAATCTTTACCATGGTTTACACAGTCTGCATATCCGTGTCCCTGCTTAATGTACATACTCAGCGTTACAACTCAGTATTATCCTCCGGCTCCATTTTATGTTTCGCCTACAGTGAGCTTCATTCAGGTCGTCAACTTTTCCAAGTTCTTTATTACCTCTGGACCTTTACACTCCCAATGTCCCTGCCTTTCTCTTCATTTATTTGTCTAACTCTTACTTAACCAAGTTAAATATCATCTCCCCTAGAAAACTCAGGTCTAGGTAAAATAACTTAAGCCTGATCCTCTGTACCAATCTTAAGATATTACAATGGTGAAGATTCTGGTCAGCCTCCCTAATTAAAAGTAGAGCCTAACTCATTACTTTTGCATTCCTAATACGTAGTACAGCAGCACATCTTGAACATATTTAGTGCTCTAATGCATTTGATCTTGAAATAAAAAGCTATGACAGTGACCTAGACTTTATATAACAGATGCCTGACAAATATTTGAAAAGTTGAGATGAATTAAATTCAAGAAATGTTTCTCAATAACCAACATGGATGTCACCAATTTCATACACTTATATCCATGACTTTGCTTATGACAGAGTCCCTCTGGCTCTCATTCAAAATTAATTTTATACTTAGTCTACACAGTCCTAGTAAATTCAGGTATCAAGTTTGTTATACCAGAATATATTAGAAACTTAAAATCCAGTGGTTGAAGAGAAAAATTAATGCAGTTGTGTATAGGCACACACACTGCAGCAAAGAGTGAAGATACTGAAAAACATGGAACTGTAATTCAAAACCTCAGTAGTCTAGGGTCATTTTGTCAAGGGTCATATGATCTGATGCCATCATTTGATTGGAGTGGAGGCAAATTTTGATGTTACTAATTAAGGTGCTCATCTGATGAGGCTACTGATAATCATAGGTACCCTTGATTGTGTTCTGTGTGACAGAAATGGAGCTAAGCTGTCTTTGCATTATCTCATTAAATTCTCATAATGACCCTATGAAATTGGTATTGATTTTATAGAAGAGAAAAGGAAAGTTGAGAGAAGTTAAATATCTTGGCCTTGGTTACCTAGCTTTCAGATATGACTCTAGCCTGCTTAGTCTAAGTAGTCAGGAAAGGGTTAAATTATGTTCTTTTACCATATTTAAAGAAACAACAAATTGTAAAAGAAGTTCATTGAAAACAGATTTTTTTCTTTAAGTTTTGGATTCTCCAGGGGGATGTTTGAGTTATCTAAAATAATAAGGTAGGAACATTTATTTCCCAATCATGCCAAATAAATGAAATTTTCCTGTAAATGCTTTCCCATGATTACATTACACTTCATGATTATCTGTAAAATTATGAAAAGACTCTAGCAAACAGTGCTTCCTGAAAAGTGGCAGTAGCATGATGCTAATACTAGACAATGTATTACCCTATACGGGCTCATTAAGGGGCCTGGTTTTCATCTTTAATTGCAAAGAACATACATCCCTGAAATGAGTTTGTAGTCATTTTAGTAAGAAGCACCAGAAGTGTAAATAGAATCTATCACCAGGTCCATTTAGAACCCGTTTGTCTTTATGACTCTGTGTTATGGGTCATCAGCCCACGATCATACAGACCCCATCAACGCTCGTCTTCCTTACGGCAAGTGTAAAATGCAGTGTCTCTACTGGGAGATTAATTTTTTCCCACACTTCTGAGTGATAGACTCCTATGTTCCTGAACATATTTTACCTCAACTAATTAATTCCAGCATTGCATTAGGTAAACCTCTACTCCCCAGCTCTGTCTTTTAAGGAATGTTCACCACCAGGCAATGACTCAAGGACAGCCCGCCCCCAATCAGTTCCCCCTCTCTCCCCAACTTCTTCACATTGTCTGATTCCTGACCTCCACTCTTTTTGATACATTTTACTCTCTTGGATTTAATAAATCACCACCCCTCCAAATTCTGTTGTCCAAGTTGGTATAGACTTCCCCTTCTCTAGCCATGACCCCACCTCCACTTAGCATTTTGAAAGCCCACCAGTATGGTGTATAACCAGTACTCCCCACCAGTGCAATTAGCATCTCTCCGTATCTCTGTTTTCACCACTTATCTTCCCCCAGAAGACCAGCAGGATTAATCTCATCATGCTTTTATTCCCATTTTACTCTGTAACTACCAAACGTCCAAGCATTCAAGATACTTATATACTAATTTTTATCCCCATAACCTCTTACATCTCTTGATCTGATCTAATCTCCCGTCTCTTTCCAATCCCTCACTCCCCAAATAGTTTCTGTGTATCCTTTAGAATATATAGTCTGTCATTACCAAAATTCCCAATCTTCAGTATTTTCCTTTAATGTTTCCTTTATCTTCTGGCCTGAATAAAAAACTGACTTCCCCTGATGACACAGCTTTCCTTACTGTCTCCTCAGAGAAGGACAACTCTCTGTTGTAGAGCTTAGAGACTAGATTGTCATTCTCTTTCTCCCCCAGTGCTGCTTCTAAGACATTTCTCCTAATTAAACAAAAACAAAACAACAACAAAAAACCAAACCCTCAGCTTGTATGAAGTATGTGCCAACAAACTGTACTATCCTGGCTGTCATAATCATCTATTAAATCTCATTCATTTCTCATTTCCTGAATGTTTTTGCTTGCAGCCTCCTATTTTTCTGTCACTATTCTTGTCATTATTTTTGGAGATTTGGAAAGTCCCATAGCTCATCTGCCCCAGATCCCATTCTCTCGGTTCCTTGGCCTCTGAACATTTGGTGATCTTCTCTTCCACCAGACTTGAGCCATTCATTGTTTTGGATGTACCTGTCATCATGGGTAGGAGGACCATTTCTCAAATCTCAGTTGCTAGCATCCCATGTTCTCACAGCTCGCACCTGTCTTTCCATGTCACACAAATAACCCTAATAATCCCATTCATATCGATTCCTCCTTCCCCAGTTTAATTGCTACAACTCTCCTCATAATCACTCCCTTGCGCATACCTTTAACTCCTTTGCCCCTTTTCCATCTGTTCCACTTACCTGACAACCCCATTCCAACTCTCCACCTGTTAAACCCCTGAACCTAAACAGTAGAATATGGCTTGAGAAAAACGCACAAGTATTCGGACTGGTCTCACACTAGTGTCTCAGTGGACCTCCCCACTGACTGGAAATGTTACCTCTTACCCTCCATCAATCACACCTTCTCTTCTCTACTTACATGTCCGTCCCATCCAGCCCATCCATCCTTCTTCTTCTTCCTCCCCTTCTTCCTCCTCCAAGACCTGAGAAACGTGAATATATTAAAACATCCTTCAATAGTCTATGAAGACAAAACTCTTAATGACTAGTAATGATGACATATACTTATTCTCATCCAGTTGACCCATTTAATGCAAGTGCAAAGAGGTTTAACCTGAAAAAGTTCCAGTAGCGCAAGTAATTTGGCTAGGTCCACACAACTGGTGGTGCCACGACCGGAATTCAAACCCAGAACTGCCTGGAATTCTTGCCCTTAACAACTGTGCCATCATGCAGCATGAATTACCTTCCCAAAGCAGTGAAGGAGGTAGTTTCAGGTTTCACTAAGAAAACTAACAACCTAATAGAATAAAGGGGAGAGGATTTCTTCTTTTTTTTTTTAAAAAAAAAAAAAGGAAAAAAGCGAATACAGTAATCATTTTACTTTTTAAAATGTAAGCTGCTTATTTCTCTCCAGCTATTATCAATCATGAAGTGATTGTGAGGACGTATACTTCAAGGTTAAGTGCAGGGGGAAAACTGCCTTCATCTCTAGAAAACTGCCAAAGGACCCATGTTCAGTTCCTTCCTCTGCAGTGTGTAATTGCAGCTTTTATAAATAAGATTAAAAAGTCTCTTAAGACTTTGGGAGTCCTTATTTTCTTTGGGGGTGTTTTTCAGGTGGCCAGAGTTCTGCAAAGTGGCATAACTGCTGCTTCAGCATAAACATAAAATTCTGCAATTTTGCCACAAGAGAAGTAAATTATTTGCCAAAATAGGGCCATGTGGAAAACTCAGAAGTTGAAGGTTCTTAAGAACTTTTACTGACAGATATTTAGCTTTTTTGAGCTCAGCAACCCCAAGTACCTACTTTATAATTAAAAACAACATCTGTGTAATAGTGTTGCCAGAATCCAGATGTTTCTGGATGGGTAGGAACACAAGAATGTATGGGTAGGCTACTGCACAAAAATATATATATCCCTGCTAATGATTTAAACCAACATAAACTGGAAAATAAAAGTGGTAGTCCTAAATTTCATCCACAGACATATTTTGGCGTTTCTAAAATCAGGGAATAACTTACAATTGATGAGGGCCATAGTTTAATAGGTAGAACTTTTTTCATTTCTTATGTAAGAGAATGGTTTGATTTACATGGATGGCATCCTAATTTTGATGAAATGAACACTAATATCAAGAGTACTCTCAGTATGAATTAGAAAGCATACATTTTTTAAAAATTTCCATTGTGTACAGCAGATTTTGCCAAGCTGAAGTTCTGTTGGGGTTTTCTCTACTTCATAAACATTTGTTTTTGACACTTCAGTTCCTTCAAGCAACCACACCTTCATTTCATCACTTAATTTGAACAAGACCTTCAACAATTACTGCTTCCCTGTTGTCATCACTGACGTACCAGCCCTGCACCCACTTCCTTATGCAATGCTCAAATGAAACTGCTCTTCTGAAGGTCAGCAATAGCCTCTTAAACACCAAATTTTAAAACCTCTTGATAGCTTTTGACACTGCTAAGCGTCTCCTCCTCTTCAAACTTTCTCTTGCTTCGCATGGTGACTGGTCCTGCTTCACCAAAATATCTAGTCCCTTCCTTGCTGACTGCTACTAACACATAGCAAAGACGTGTCTTAAGGTTCAGTCTTCAATCCAAATCTGTACCTTTCTTTTAGTGAGTAAAAGCTTCTCTTAAATACATATATATATATATATATACGGTTCAGTCTTCATCTCTCTGCTCGTCCTTCCAAAATCAACAAATTTCCCATCTTCATCTGTATTCTCTATGTTAATAATCCTAAAAGATTTGTTTCTATCACTTCCCTCTCCTGAGTCCTGGTCTCTGTCTGATGGCTGTTTGCAAATTTTTTTTCTGCTTTTGCATCAGCTGAGAATCGAACTCATTATGGTTCTTTCACATAGGTTGCCTCTCCAGACTTCTTGGAATCTGGTGGCAACACCATCATCATTCTCCCTACCGCAATGTCAATTTTGATTCACTTTTTCCTCTTCTTTGATCTTATGTTGGATTATGCACTGGGTACCACAGATGCTTTCTCCCAAATGTCTGTTTTATCTGGCCTTCATTTTCTACTTTAATTGCCACCACCCTGGCCCAGATTTATGCTTCTGAACAATTCATCATCTAGGGGAATCTGAGTACCAGAGAAGCACCATGGCACTTTCTACCCTGACCTTCACTAGCCAGTTTGGGTACTCCTTGAGGTCAGAGCCCAAGCTCCATGTTTGGCATACAGGAGTCACTCAGCACCATTTGTCTAACTGAACTGTGTCACGACAACTCATAAAGAGTAAGGATACCTGGGAGACGGGGAGAAAGCTGATGACATTGCTTTCAGATACCAAGAAGTCTGGAGGATGAGCTGGTGAGAAAGAACCACGATGAGTTTGGTTCCAGGTGCAGATGAAACCAAAAAGAAAACGAAGCAAAAACCGAATAAAAACATGTGCAAATGGTTATCAGACATCAGTCTTGAGTCAGAGAAGGACTGGACCCTGAACACGGCAAGAATTTCACCTCTTTTCTTGCTTTCTCAATCCTGCTAAAGCCACTTCTTTTTTGATTTTCTAGATGCCGAACATGATTGTCTAAAATCTCAGTGTCTTTTCTGTTTCAAGCCCTTTCAAGTTTTCAGACAACTTTAAAAAAGTTTTGAGACACATTTATGAAAAAACTCTCTAGTCATAGATGTGAGGTTTTAATGTCAGTCACAGGCTAGAGTTCTAATGTTACTTCAGCTGAACCTCATTTAATTTTCTCCTGATTTGTTGAGATACAATTGACATGTTAGAATTGTTCTATTTAAGGTGTACAACGTGGTGTTTTGATGTACAGATAATTGTGAAATGATCACTAAAATCAAGCTAATTAGTATATCTATTACTTCACATGGTTACCTTTTTATTTTTCTTTTTATGGTGAGAATACTTAAGATCTACTCTCAGCAGATTTCAAGTATACATTATATTAGCTATAGTCACCATGAAGTATATTATGTCTGTAGAACTTATTCATCTTATAACTAGAAGTTTGTGCCCTTCGACCAACATCTCCCCATTTCCCCCATTTACCTCAGCCCTTGGTGATTATCATTCTGTTCTCTGTTTTTATGAGTTTGACTATTTTAAATTCCAAATATAAATGAGATCATGCAGTATTGGTCTTTCTGTGCCTGGCTTATTTCACGTAGCATAATGCCCTCCAGGTTCATCCATGTTGTTGCAAATGGCAGGGTTTCCTTCTTTTTTGAGGCTGAATAATATTCCATTATGTGTATGTATAGCACATTTTTTCAACCTCATTTAATTTATCTTAAAAATGGTGATGATAAAGCCTGCCATTCCTCCTTTGTAAGGTTTCTGTAAAGATCTTCTCAGTTAATATATGTAAAAGACATTAATCTGGTTTCTGATTTTACTTTTTCTAATTTAGAACCTTTCCTATGAGAATTGTGAAGCAAGGAAAGTTTATTGTTCATTTTTTGTTTAGCCTCTTCTTCAAGACCCACATGAAAACACATGATGTTCACATATTTTCTTTAAATCAGCATCACCCCCAGTGAATGTAAACTTCATCCCTCCTCTCTCCTTCAAAATTATTTTCCATCTCCCTTTACCCTTGGCCTCATAAATACCCTAATTCAATTATGAACTAACTCTTATCTAGGTGGCATTGAGTGAAGTGAGCTGATAAATTAATTCACATTGAATGTCATTGGATAACTACCAAAATGATCCTTCAAGAGATATATATCCATAAACATTTCTTTTTGTTTAAAGGCAATAGTATGATAAATTTTATGCAATCTAAATGTCAATTGTGTTTCTAATTGTTACTTAATATTCCATTATATGGAATTAATATCATTTTATAAAACTTAGTCCAAGAAAAGGGAACATTTCTAATTGTTGCATAGTATTCCATTGTATGAAGTTAATTGCATTTTATAAAACCCAAGAGTCCAAAAAGGGAAATTGGTTAACTGAATTCCTGTAATGGAATACCATTCAGTCATTAGAAATCATGATGTACATCTACATTGACTTGGAAAGATTTTGTGAATATTAATTTCATAAAAATATTATAAAATTCTTTCTATAATATGATCTTTGTGTTGTCTATGTATATGTACTTGTGTTTGTCTAAAAAATATGCATTTACATATAATTATTATTTACAGTGATCAAATTATTTTTAATATTATTTTTCTTTGGATTTTCAGATATTTCATGTAATAGTCAATTAAAGTCATAATATTAAAATTAAGTTAAATGCCATGTATTATTAGAAAGGGATGCTTTGCTAATGTGGGGAGGGACTTCATACATGATGACATGAGGGCAAAGGAAATATTTGGAGGGAGAGATGTTACCTATTTTAACATGTCCCAATGATTTATTTATTCATTCAGCTGATGTTTATTGAGCATCTACTATATGCTAGGAACTGGGGAGATGAATGAGTAAACAGACTCTGTTTCTACTTTTGTGCACTCCATTGTTTAATGAAGGAGACCAGTATAGATCAAATTACTATACACATGTACAAGCACAAACAGTAAGAGCTATAAAGGAAATGTAAGTGAGCTTCTATTTCTAGCTCTGAAACATGAGGGTGGAATGTGTTTGTTTAAAGAAGGCTTCATTGGGCTTCCCTGGTGGTGCAGTGGATAAGAATCTGCCTGCCACTGCAGGGGACGCAGGTTCGATTCCTGGTCCAGGAATATCCCACATGTCGCGGAACAACTAAGCCCATGTGCCACAGCTACTGACCCTGCGCTCTAGAGCCTGTGAGCCACAACTACTGAGCCTGCGTTCCACAACTGCTGAAGCCCACGTGCCTAGAGCCTGTGCTCTGCAACAAGAGAAGCCACCACAGTGCGAAGCCTGCGCACCGCAACGAAGAGTAGACCCCGCTCGCCGCAACTACAGAAAGCCCGCACGCAGCAACGAAGACCCAATACAGCCAAAAATAAATAAATGAAATAAAAATAAATGAATAAAGAAGGCTTCATTGACAAAGTGGGATTTTGGCTGAAATCAGAGGCTTACAGGTAGGTGTCGCCCGGTGGAGAGAGAGCTGAAGAAAGGTCCCGACGGTGGGAACCCCATGTCTAAGACCCCGGGTGGGAGGGCGCGTGCCACTTGCCACTTGAGAGGAGCTGATTGAAAGCTAGTGTGACTGAAGCACGGAGAGGACAGTAGGAAGCTACTTGAGCACAATTCTGGTTCTCTTTGACCTGATGACTTTGGTTTACAGGCAGCACCTTCTCGCTTTTCATTTTATCCGCAGCACCTTTCACTTCCACCTCCGATCTGCACCTGACAGCTCAAGTGGGCGCTAGAAGAAGATCCATTTTAAACTTAAAATCTTAGGCTGCCCTTCATACTCCTCAACCCAATTTCTGCCTGTGAACAACCACTTTTTGGTGCTTTCTGGAGAGAATAAGTGAGCACTGTTGTGCTTGCATCAGTGGAAGGGTCTGCTGATAACAGACAGGCTGGGGAAGGAAGCTGAGCAACTTTTCAGCATTTCCACTAACAGGTCACACTCGAGTTGATAAACACTCTCCACACTGAAAAGAAAGACTCTTTTGATGATCTGTGTCAACAAACCCTATCATTTGCACCAAGGCGATCTGAAAGATTTTCAAACCTGGGAGGAGAATTATTTTGAAGGAATGTCTTAGAGGGAATACTGATATCATTGGTGGTTGTATTAAGTGCCCTTTAGGTTTTCCCCCAGCCCAGGTGCTTGTGATGGTGATAAGAATTTACTGTAATTCCACCAGTACTAGCCAGATTCAGGGAATTGTTTGTGCTTCTAGAATTTATGTATTTCCATGGCATCATTTCCTCTCCTTCTGTATCAGACCACATAATTAGAGTAGGCAGGAGGTGAAAGAGTTGTGACAATGTAATCCTCCTTCATAACTGGCTATTCTCTTTCGCAGATCAAAATAGAATAACCTTAAATAGGAGGAGATGTAAGGATGCAAGGTGGGACTAGTAACACAGAGACCTTCTGAGCTGGGGAATTTTCTGGGGGCTCCAGCTATAAATGGAAGATGCTGTATTTTTGCAGTTTGCATTTCTTGCAATGAATACGTATTCTAAGAGGGCAGAGCCAGATTTTACCAACTGGTGAACTTTCCAAACATTGCTCATTAGATTGGATTCAGTCAAGAGTTTGTACACCTGAAACTAATACAACATTGTAAATCAACCATGCTTGAATTTTAAAACTAGTTAAAAATGAGTTTGTACACCCATTTTCCTATCTTGCTATCCTCACTCTGCAAAGACACCTTTAAAAATTGAAACCCCTTTTAAACTTCAATATATGTGATAAATCCTTGCATCTGTTAGAAAGTTCCAAACTTGGTCAAAGAGGAAGGTGACATTCTTAAAGTCTGATTTGGAAACAGTGGCAGTAGCTGATCAGTGAAAGTAGAGTTCCTGTAATTGCTAATAAACAAAATATACGGAGCCCAGATGTTGTAGCCACAGCAAGAGTTTTAGCATGACGATCTGGGGTGTCAGTGTTGGCTTTGCTGTTTATAACTTAGGTGATCCTTGGCAGTGAAGCTTAACCTCTTTCAGCTTCAGGTGTCTCACGCATAAGGAGGAATGATAATAAGAGCTTGCAAAATTATAATGAAAATTAGAATTGATTAAATAATATCAGGTAAGTGAGTGTGTTGTAGCACAGTGACTTGGGGATTTTACTGGCTTTCAACCAACGCTAGTAATCTCCGTAGGCATTGTTTATATGCTAAACCATAATCTCTCCTTGATTTCCTGTAATTAGATGACTCTATCGTTAGGTACATATGTCTTCTCACTTTTTTACAGAAATGGAAATGAATTTATGTAACTATACATTATAAATTGTCATTTTTTGGGTCTTCTTGAAGGAGGGATACTGTTTAGGGGGGCGGAGGTAGTATTTTAGCGACTTAATCAGTTAGAATGGACACTGTTTGATACTGATGTAGAACAGATGTGAAAGAAAAACTCCTGTGTCCTATGTAGAATGTGTGATGTCAGCGCACTACCTCGATGGCCGGTGTGGGGTCCAGGGAGACATACAGTGGTTCTCCATCCTGGCTGTGCCTCAGAATCCCCTGTCAGTGTCCCACCCCAGGTGCTTGAATCAGTGTCTGAATAGGGAAGGGGGAGGGTAAGAAGATCTGAGCATCAATATTTGTTAAGAAACAACCTTACGTCAGTCAAGTTGATAATTTGATAGTTATTTGAGTTGGGGCCATCTTTTTGTCCTCTTTGATACTTTGTTTCCTGGGGCTACCATAACAAAGCCCTGCAAACTGTGTAGATTAGAATAATAGAAATATATTGTCTCATGTTCTGGAGGCCAGAAATCTAAAATCAAGGTGCTGGCAAGCAGGGCCATACTCCCTCTGAAGGGCCCAGAGAAGAGTCTATTTCACGCTACTCTCCCAGCTTCTGGTAGCCGTAGGTATTCCTTGGCTTTCAGATGGCCATCGTCTTCTCCCTGTGTCTCTTCAGTCATCTTCCTTCTGTACATGTCTGTCTCTGTGTCCAAATTTCCTCATTTTGTAAGGATACCAGTCATAGTGGATGAGGACCCACCCTAATGACCTCTTTTCATCTTACTTCCTTTTTAAAGACCCTATTTCCAAATATAGTCACATTCTGAGGTATTGGGGGTTAGGACTTATCATTTTGGTGAGGACACAATTCAACCCGTAACACTTAGTGTATGTATTTGGAACATGCAAATAATAACCATACCTCTTTCACTATCTTGTTAACAGAATGAAATGGGATCATTAGAATGCTTGCCACAATGTCTAGCTAAAAATAAGCAATTCTAATATTAGCTACATTGTCAGGATCGTTTATTGTGATATTTTGTTCCCATTATTATTTACTTTGTCCTCTTCTCTGTTTAAAGAAATAGCCAAGACTTTTGGGTTTCTTTGGCTCAGTGGAGGTTTTTATTGCAGGGTCAAGAGGTAGAGCCTGACTGAAGAGTTTTTCTCCCGTCTTTTTAGTCATTGTGAAAAGTGTCCCAGAGCAGGAAGCCTAATCCTGCTGCACATGCTACACATTCACCAGGAAATGATTACTGTTAGATGAGAGATGGGCCCAGGCTGTCAATTTTCTTTTTTAAGTAAATAAATAAATTTATTTATTTATTTATTTATTATTTTTGGCTGTGTTGGGTCTTTGTTGCTGCGCACAGGCTTCCTCTAGTTGCGGCGAGCAGAGGCTACTGTTTGTTGCGGTGCACGGGCTTCTCATTGTGGTGGCTTCTCATTGCAAAGCACGGGCTCTAGGTGCACGGGCTTCAGGAGTTGTGGCACATGGGCTTCAGTAGTTGTGGCTCGTGGGTTCTAGAGTGCAGGCTCAGTAGTTGTGGTGCATGGGCTTAGTTGCTCCACAGCATGTGGAATCTTCCCAGACCAGGGCTCGAACCCGTGTCCCCTGCATTGGCAGGCGGATTCTTAACCACTGCGCCACCAGGGAAGCCGATCAGTTTTCTTGAGTACGCCAAAAAATCCAATTTGTATGTGAAAGCTACCAAAAATTAAATATTGGCAACTACTTCCATCTCTACTCAACTGCATTGTCAATGTTGTCATGTTGGTAGCCGGAAATTGACCGTGGTGGGAGTACTTACACCACTGAAATCGGCAAACACTAAAGACCAGATTTTTTTTTGGTTTCGGTTTCTGGTGACCCTATAATTAAAAGTTTAAAGCATATCCCTTTTTTTGTGGTTGTTCTTGTTTTTTTTAATTTCTGAAACTTACAGTTTTAAAAGTTGGCCTTATCAGGGCAGGGTAGGTAGTATGTCATAACAATGTCATAAGAATTGGATATTCCTGCCTAAATGAAGTAAGTCATTTTATATATAGGTATGGCCCCTTGGCAGTTTGGAGAAATATTTGTACAAATAATCTCTTTTCACCTTCAAAATCTCCATGGGAGGTAGTCACCATTATCTCCATTGTATAAATGAAGACAGTAACTGCTTGGAGAGGTTGATTAAACTTCCTGAGGTCACACAGTTAGTGAATGGTTAGTGAATTCATGACCATAGACTTGAACCCAAGACTTTTAACTCTACCCACTGTGGCTCATGCCTCATTTAGGGCATTTTAAAGAGCAATGGGGATATCATAGATTGTAAGACCTGTTTTTCTGACCTAGCGCAGTAAGTCATGCATGAATTAATGAATGAGTTGGAGAAAAGCAAATTCATCAGTTCTTGAGAGTTCTATGTGACAACACCATGGTTTCCCCCTGACCATTTCTTTTGTTGGAAAGTTGACAATCCCAACCCACACTGAGCTCTTCAGAGCTAGAAGAGAGTGATAATCGGTTGCGAGCATGGTCGGGCCCCGTCCTCAAATTTTGCACATGGTTTTTTCCTAGAGCACCAGGGAGTTACCAGGAAGAGCAAATACTGGCTGTGACTGGAATTGTCAGCTCTCGTTTTCTCAATGCCACCTTCAGGTGTTGTAAAGCAGAAATGCAGGTATCCCTTCCTAATAAGTGGGAGCACTTTCCTCCTGTATGACGTATGAAGAAGCACAGTGGACACCCCCCAAATTCTTCCCACACTGAGAAGAGAACTAGGCTGTAAGGTACCTCTTTTTGTAAAATGACAGTTCTAGATATATCCAAAAGAGAAATTTCCTCTCCTATCTGGTCCCTAGCCAGCAATGAGCCAGGGCAACTTCCAGCCTCGGAAAGCCCGCCTCCCCCTCTGAAACCAGCTCCAAGACTTTCCCTTCTGATCTACAGGTTGGAACTAATATCTAAATGACTGTGGTATCATTAGGGGCTGTTAATCTGTCAAACGAGAGTTAGCCAGGCCTCCCAGCTAAATCACTGGATTCAAAGTTTTTATTTTGTCTACAGCAGTAATTGCTTGAGTTTAAAACAAATACACATCAAAAACAACAATAAAACACTTTGTTAATTTGTCCTAATCAATAGGCATATTTTATTTTTTTTCCCTTTCAATTCATTTAATTTCAACAATCTGTCAAAAAAAAAAAAAAAAAAGAGCCAATAAACAAATATTGAATTACATTTTGTTGGGTTTTTCAAACCCTCAAACTCCAGACTTATAAAAACAGCTTGTGTGTCTTCCACCCTGACCACCCTGCTACTTTTCCATATACCACAGGCCACCCATAGGCACAAAGCCAGGACGGTGGGGGGAAGCTGACGTGCTCTACTTGGAGCCAGTAGACAGGAGGGCGATGAGGCCCGAGGAAGCACTTAAGGACAAAATGTAGTTCACTGTGGGGGTTGAAGTTCTTCAGTATAAAGAAGGAAGCAACAGTGACCAAGACCAGAAATAGGGTGTTATTATAGAAGGTGGAAAATGTTGTAGCTTCATAATCAGCAACTTCATTCTTCTTCCACAAGATTCTTTCATCATTTTCCTTCCGAGACATCTTTCTATTATCAGCTTCAGAAAGTTTTCGAGTCACTTCTTTGGAAACAGCATCCCGCCTCTTCTGTGCTACTTTGTGCTTGAGAACAAATTTCACATTTTTGTATGCAAAGGCTACCAGAGAAGTGCTGACTGGGGTCTTCACACTGTACAGAACAGGAGACTGAATAAGATCCGTATGCCGTATTCACCAATATAGCCCAGCAGCCATATATTAGAGAAAGGGTGATTGGAGAAATGCCCGAAGGGCCTCAAGCCTTCCTCATTTCCCTCTGTAAGCCTGAAAGAGACCCCCATCACCTGAGTAATGGGGGTGAGAAAAGCATCTCTGGTTTTTCTTCATAAACCCCTTTCAACCATCTCTGAGTTTGTGCTAATGAGCTGGCTCTGGGAGAATGGGGCAATAGGCATATTTTAAAAACGTTGGGTTAAAACCTTATGCATCAACACAAGAAAAGTAAAAATGTGGATATTTTAACTTCTTTGTTATTTTGAAACAATTACAAATTTATAAAAGTTTACAGGAAGAACTTTTCTTATGGAACCATCTGAAAATGAGTTTGCCTCCTAATGCCCATGAGCATTGAATATTTTTAGTGTACATCTCACAAGCATGAACATTTCTCCTACAAAACCTCAATACAACCATCAAAATTAAGATATTGGCATTTGCTACATTACTACACTTTAATCCTCAGGCCTGACTGAAGTTTCACTGTTTATTCCAAAGGTGTCTCTTATAGGAAAAAAAAAAAATCTAGTTCAGGATTAAGCATTGCAAAATGTTTAACTTCAGTGCACTTTAGACAGATGAATACTGGCTTGCGTATATGTTTGCATTTACGTATATTTAGTTCCATATTCTGCTTTTTTTTGCTATGTATTCTAATTCTTCCATTCATTCACTTAATGGAGACAGAATGTGAGTTAAGAAACCCCTTAAAGCAATGAAGGTAAAAGTCACATTGAATAAAATAAAAGCAGCAACACCTACATAATTTTCTAAAGAGTTCATCACAGACATTTTACTAATATTGGAAGTGAAACCTAGAAATATGATTTTTGAAGGACAGTTTTTATTGCATTTCTTTAGTCTAGAAATAATAGCAAGTAATGTTTATTGAACATTGTACCAAGCTTTTTACAGTGCATTATCTCATTTAATCCTCACACAACCTAACAAGTAGGTACTATTGTCTCTATTTTATAGTTGAGATATCTGAATATATCTGTCATTATTTCCAGCTAAATTTGTAAAAGAGAGATTTTTAGTATCAGCATAAACTTCTGAGAGATATGTGGGTTGTATAAAGTGGTATTTTCTTGCCTCGTGGATATCAGAACACGCAGTACCATTCCCTTTTGAAGTGTGTTTGGCATCCCAGGGCAGGAAGGCCCTCAATTATTAAAATACTCCTGTGACTTTTCTCTGAATTAGGTTTTTCATGTGCAGCCTCTTCCTCAAACTTCTGCAGTCCTGGAGTTTTTCACAGTGAGAGAGTTCTGATTTTCCTTGTCCCTAAGTCTCTGAAAGAAGGCAGAAAATGAAGGTGAGGAAGAAAAAACAATGTCCTTCTTGCAGAGTGGGCCAGAAATGTAAGCATATCTGCTGAGGTCCTTCACCTGCACATCCAGTGCCGTCCCTAGGGTGCCAAGGGTCTCATCTGTTGGCGTGTGCTGGTTTGGATTTTCAGGAGGTGGATGCTGAGATGAAGATAGTGCAAAAGGTCTGTTATAGAGGAGCCTGTGAGAGTAACAGAGAGGAGGCAGGCGTGGGCACGCGGAGCCACTGGACTGCGGCTTAGAGCTGAGAAAGTCTCTGTCAGGCCCGTGAGCAGCCCTGGAACAAAGGCAGTTGTTTAGAAGCATCTTACGCCCAGCAGAAATGGCTAGGTCCTTGTACCACCCCCTTGTGCAATCATTGGTGCCCAAAATAGCTTGAACCCAGCTCGAAAGCTGAGGGGGTCCTAATGAAGCCAACAACAAGGCTGTTAGCAAATCGTACTCCTTGCAGTTGGACAGCAAGTCACTTCTTGAGGGGGCATCTCAGGAGCAAGTCTCGGTGTCTGCAACAGGGCAGTATATTTATGGAGCATTTCAGGGGGAGCTGGAACTGGAAGTAGAGCCAGAGGATGATTTTGCCAGTTACTGGTTTCTGCCAGTTTCCCTGGCACTCGGAGCCTTACTTTCCTGCTCTGTAAAGCGGAGCATAGCATACATCAACCATAAAGAGGGTGGCAAGACAGAAACGAGGCTATGCAGATACTATAGTGATACATACAAACGCTTTGCGTTTTCACTGCGATGGTTGTATTACTTTTACTATTATTTTTCCAAATAGCACTCATTCAGAAAATGAATAACTCTTAATTGTGCACCTACTGTGTACTGTGCTCCTTTTTAGCACTGGGATTATAGAAGTGAAATAATCAGGCAAAATCCCTGCTCACAAGGAGCTTGCATGCCAGTGGGAAAGAATAGACAATAAAAAATAATACACACAAAATATATCAGGTGGCGATAAGTGCTTAAAAGCAAATAAAGCAAGATACAGGAGGATGAATGAGGCTTTCATATTACATATGGTGATCAAGACAGATTTCAGTGATCTGATGATATTTGAGCCAGATAGGAAGAAAGTGAAAGTGAGTCATCAGACTGTTTGGGAAAGGAACTGCTAGGCAGAGAGAATAGCAGGTGCAAGGGCCCTGCAGTGGGAATGTCCCTAGAATGTTCTAGGAATTACAAGGCATCAGATGTGGTTGAAGTGAGTGAGCAAAGGAAGCGTAAAAGGAGGTGAAGTCAAAGAGGTAAATCCTATGGAGACTTAGCAACCATCCTAAAGGCTGGTGTTCATTGATGAGAGGGGAACCTATTGTAGGAATTTGATCAGAGTTGGGCATGAGCCAATAGGCTGATGTGTTTACAATAAGACTATATGAGGGGGATTGCAGGGAGAGCAGTTACATGACTCCTACAGTAAGATGTTAGATGATAGTCAACTCAGACCAATGCGCAAACTTTAACTTTGAAGTGAAGTGATTGGATTCTTGACATGTGTTTAATATAAAAGTCAACAGAGTTTAATGATGGAGAGGATGTGAACCATGAATGTAAAAGAAGAGCAAGGGTGACTCCATAGAGTTTTAACCGTGAACAACAAGCAAGACAGCCATTTGCAAAGGTAGGAAAATGATATCACTAGCATGTTTGCAGGGTGGGTGGTGGAATTGAAGTTAGCATCTGCAGAAAGATCAGGAGCTCAGTGTGGGACAAACTTTCAGATGTTTTATTTTGTAGTCATTCTACTGGAGTTGTTGAATAGGCAATTGAGTGAAAACATTCTGGAGATTAAAAATGAGGATATCAGTTTGTTAGCTGCCAGCCTAAAGATGGCATTTGACGCCTGGAGAATGCAATTGCTGAGATTATCAAGAGATGAGTGCGGGTTGAAGATAGAAGATGTCTGAGCACTGAGCCGTGGACACCACATTTTAACAGTCTGGTCTATTGGATGAGGGGGAACCAGTGAAGGTTACTGAAAAGCATCTTCTATGAAGTAGGAAGAGAACAAAGAGAAAGCGGTGTCTTGGAAACCAAGTAAAATAGTTATTTCAAGGATGAGAAAGTGACCAACTATGTTAAGAGCTGTAGTCCCATCAAGTAAGGGGGAGAGGGGCGTCAGATGTATCACAGTGAAGTATTTTGTGACCATGACAAGAGCTTTTTGGAGGAGTGGAAGATAGGAGTGGAAGCCTGATTGTACTGCACTTTTTTAGAAAAATAGAAGCGATAAATTGGGAATTGCATAGAGAAGTTATTCAAGGAGTTTTGCTGGAAAGGGGAGGGGATGATGTCATGGCAGAAGGAGAGGTGGGATAGATTGTGCTTTGGGGACACATTGGGAAATACTAGAGTGTGCTTGTATATTGATGTGTTTGATCCAGGAGAGGCAGGTAATCAGGATGCAGGAGAAAATGGAGACAGTTTTAGTAGAGGAGTTTTGAACAAGCAAGGGGGACAGGATATAACACACAAAGAGGGGTTGGCGTTAGGGGCAAAGACAGTACATCTGCTGAAACGCATAGTTTAAGGGTATAAATGCATGTAGGTGAGTAGCTGCAATGGGGTAATGCATGGAGAATCTCTTGATTTCTTCTGTTTCTCAGTAAAAAATTGTGAGCAGAAAATGAGGCAGTAGAAAATGTACTTGTGGTTTGAGAAGAAAAGAGAAATGGTCAAAGTCAAGTCTACCAGAAGATCTCACATCTTGGTGTGAAAGATCTCAAGGAAACACCTCCGACTGTAGTTCGTTTTTGAAAGGAAGTCTAGTAAAGAGATTTTCAAGAAAACTGTAGTGAATTTCAACTTGATTTCCAATTTTCTCATTTTCTAGCTGTGTAAGATTTGGAAAATCACTTCACCTCTTTAGGCCTCCATTTCCTTGTCGGTTATGTCTAGGAATTAGACAAAATCAGGGCCTTCACATTTCTTTGACCACAGCTCTCCATAAGACATTTTATATCATGACCCACTAAAGACACATGCTGATGTACACATACATGTACTTGCAAAACCAAAGTTTAAAAAGCAGTGTTTATCCTTCCTATAAAGTATGTTCTCTCATATTTTCTATTCTACATTAATATATTTGTTTTAAAGTATCTTAGTTTAATTTTTGGATTACTTGTTTGTTTTTAAGGCTGGATAATCTGGCTATGAAATAGGTTTCACAATCCACTCATGAGCCATGATCCACAGTTTTGTTTTGTTTTGTTTTGTTTATTTTTGCCTGTGTTGGGTCTTCCTTGCTGTGCGCGGGCTTTCTCTAGTTGTGGCGAGAGGGGGCTACTCTTCATTGTGGTGTGTGGGCTTATTGTCACGGCTTCTCTTGCTGAGGAGCATGGGCTCTAGGTGTGTGGGCTTCAGTAGTTGTGGCACACAGGCTTAGTTGCTCCATGGCATGTGGAATCTTCCTGGGCCAAGGCTTGAACCCATGTCCCCTGCCTTGACAGGTGGATTCTTAACCACTGCACCACCAGGGAAGCTCATGATCTACAGTTTTAAAAGACATTCCCTTATGTGTGTCCCCATCTCTAATTATGAGTTTTTATGAACTTTTAGAGAGAACATGAGGGATAAAGTGATCTTGACCACAGCAAGCATATTAAGCATGTGGTTCTGTGAGAGATTACGTATTCCACTTTATAAAGACACAGGAATGAGACATAATTACTAAATCTGGTTGAAACAGTCTCAGGTCTCAACAAGGCTTCTTTTGTTTACCATCCAGCTTCTAGAATTTCAGAATTAATGCTCTGTAGGGCCACATGTTTAAATGAAGTATATTTTGCTATCCTCAACTTCAAACGTGTCATTTATTTGTTTGAGTTCTAATGAACGAGAAACTTTGGGTAGGAAAAGCAAATAAAATTCTTACCTGAGTAATCAGATCATAGTATTAATGGTTAATTCAATTATACTTAATACTATTGGAGGTTACAAACCCTTAGAGAATATGATGGAAACTATCTTCTTTCCAGAGAAACACACATACACAAAATGTTGTATACAATTTTGGGGGAAAGGTAGTATTTATGTATTTTTTGAAGCTCATCACAAACCAGTTTTCTGAGTTCAGGTTAGGAACTCATGGTTAAATAATCTTTATGATCATTTCTGGTTGTGTTCTCCTAAGATAAGACAAATGTCACTCTTGTATCCCTACCAGTATATGGCACCAATCACTTCTTTGTCTTCCCAACCAATCCTTATACTGAAAGAAAAAATTGAGTGGCAAGTCTTCTTGTCTGTTTCACATTTGGGAACCTTGGATCTGCAGCTCTACCTTGGTGAGGTCCAAATATTTGGGCCAACTTGTGATTTTAAAAGAGAGCAATTCTTATGTAAGGACTACTGTTGTTTAACTATAAGAATATTAAGTGATATACATCTCACATATGTATGTGACTAAATGCTTTAAATACTGTGTGGTAAGCAAACACTCACCCCAGTATAGGTGTAATGGCATGTTCAATATTCTCTTAGCCACTTGTTCACAAATTCCTATTAGAGAGACAGGTTAGGAAAACTTACTAGGTTCTGAGTGAGTTTCCCTACTGGAAAAAGAAAAAAAGAAATTGCTTATTACCCCAGAAAAGAAACGAGAGAACGTGTAGAGAAAAAATTTGAAGCTGGAGAGGTAGAAAAAGGCTAGAGGTCGGAGGAGATGACCCCTCTTTGTGACATGTCCAATGTAAGCTGGTGAAATTATGGAAGTTACCAAATGCTATCATAGGAAGGGATTTTTCCCTGATGCAAAGTCATGAATGAGCTAAACTTCAGCTTGCCTTGGGACAGAACTAATTTAGAGGGAATGGATACAGAGGTGAAAACAGGAGTCTTGGCAAGAATTTGTGGAGGTCATGGAATGGAGTTCAGCTAAAGTTTCACCAAAACTCTGAAGGATGTTAGGACCCAACTGACTTCTGGATTCCATATTTTTGATATTTAAATTATAAATGTGTGATTCATTTATAATTCAGATGTGTTCTTTTAAGGGAAAATATTTTGGCTTTAAGACTCTAATGTAGTTATATGCACAGTCTAAATTTAGGCATATTATGTAATTCACCACAATTTTGGGGCTTTTTTTTTTTTGCTGTTGGTGTTTTTCTCCAGCACCTTCTCTGTTGAAGGTGAACAAGGGCCTTAGAAGAAGACAATGGAATTTTCCCATCCCTGACCAAAATTATTTAAATGAGGCTCCAGAAGTCCTTGGTTCTTTTTATAAATAATTGTCTATTTCTAGAGGCTGGTGTTGGTCCATCTTGGGTGTAAAAATTGCACTGCAGGGTAATTACTCAGTGCACTATCATTCTCCTTAATGGAGGGAAGTCATCTCCCTCACACATGATTCTCTGGTCACTTGATCACCCTCAAATTGATAGCTTCTGATTCTGGGTTTTCTAGCCTGCAGGAGAGGACTGTGTGTTTTATAGGGAAATTATATTTTGATCTGTCAGGATACGTGGTACAAGGAAGTCAGTGGGGAGAATATAGAACGTAGCATGTAAAAACCAATTATAAGACACAATTTTGTCTATAATTTCACTTTTTTTTCTTTCACCACTACAAAGGAAATCTATTCATTTATTTTTTAAGCAGCTTTATTGAAGTATAATTAGCATACAGTAAACTACACAGATTTAAACTGCAAGTTTTGATGTTGACATACATATACACCTGTAAAAACATCACAACAACCAAGATAATGAACGTATCTATCCCCTACCCCCCCCCCAGTTTCCTCATGCTCCTTTATAATCTCACCTTCTGCCCCTTTCTCCTCCCATCCCAGGAAACCATTGATCTCCCTTCTGCCATTTCACATTAGTTGGCAGTTCCTAGAAATTTATATAAATGAAGCGTACAGTACATACCCCTTTTTTCTGGCTCCTTTTACTCAACAAAATTAAAAGTGTTTGTGTGGACGTGTGTTTTCTTTCAGTTAAATACATACCTAGGAATGAGTGAATAGGTCATATGGTAGGTCTATGCCTAACTTTCTAAGAAACTGACAAACTGGGTTCCAGAGTGGTTGTACCATCTTGCCAAGACTTGGTATGGTCATAGTTTTCTTTTAATTTTGCCTTTTAAATTATGGTACCATGTAACTGACTTTGGTGTATAGTTCTCTGAATTTAACACATGTATAGATCCGTGGAAACAGCACCACAGTCAGGATACAAAACAGCTACATTACCCTCCAGAAAAACCCTCCCTCATGCCATCCCTTTATAGTCAGATTCTCCTCCAACTGCTCACCTCCAGCAACCACTGATCTGTCTGCATCACTATGAAAAATTTTGTCCTTTTGAGAATGTCATATCAGTGGAAGCATACAGTATGAAACTGGCATTTTTCACTCAGCATAATGCCTTTGAGATTAATCCAAGTTGTTGTGTGCATTTCTAGCTTACTCTTTTATTGCTGAGTAGTATTCCATTTAAGGATATAACAGTTTGTTTATTCGTTCACCCGTAAAGAGCATTTGGGTTATTTCCAGTTTGGGGATGTTACACATAAAGCTATTAGGAACATTCATATACAGGATTTTGTATGAATATACTTTTTCATTTTCCTAGAGTAAATACTTAAATGGAATTGTTTACTTTGGCTTTTGAAAAAAAATTGGTGGGCAGAGTTATTCTTTAATTATTTCTAATTATCAAATCCTCTCTACTTTTCCTTTAGAAATTCTTCTTTTATTGATTCTTATCTTTGCACTCAATATGCAAAAATGAAGAATTGCAAAGGCAATAGGCTAGAAAATGTAGGCACAAACTCAGACTACCAAAAAGTGACACATGTCTCTGACTATCCAAGAATATTCGGGAAGAAAACTTGCCAAGTTAATTAATAAATAAAAATGGAAAAATGATAAACTGGGAGTAGTTCATTTTCAGGATAATACTTTCAGAAAAATTAGATCTGGCATTTCTATGCTGGGGGTAGAGCAGGAACTGATATAAACCCACTGAGGAAAACTTCTAGGGTTTCTGTGGTGAGGAATCTTTATGGATTGTGTAGAAAGAAGGGTTTACTCTCCTTAATGGTTTCAGAAAGTTGATTGGTCAAGAGTAATAAAGGGACACATCAATGACCCTGTGTGAATTAGGTGTTTACTGAGGGCCTCATTGTTTAGTGTAATTCTCGTACATAAAATGAGCTCAAGGTTTATTCCAAAAAACAAAGTTTCATGTTTTGACGGAGCGTTATAAACCGGTAAATTATTGTGGAATATTTCTGTTTTCTGGTTTGACATAGAAAAATGCACTTCATCTACAAGTTAAGCATCGTGGAAGAACCCACTTTTACAGAATTCTTGTTTGTAGATTTAAATATGTTAAACTTTTTCTACAATTCTACTCTCAAATGACTTTTTTTTTTAGTTTCCAGTTTTCTAAGTGCCAAAAAAGGATAGATTTTACTAAAAAGACTATCTCATTTAATCCATAAAACTGCCAAAATAACCCTTGCATGGTTTGTTTTCCTCTCTTACTGTAGAACAAAGAGCTTCTACCAAGCATAGGACAGTGACAGGTGGACACTTCCATGGAATAACCTGAGGACAAATCAAAGCTCACCTGCTCAGAAATATTTCTCTTGTTTCTCTGCCACATTTGGTATTTGAGGAGTTTTAGACCTTCTTTAAGACATTATCTCTAGTTAGTCCTGCTAAAATAGACATCAGTGCATTAGCACCTTGTCTTGGGGACAGTACAGCCTTGTGATTAAGAAGGTGAATTATAAGTCCAAGAGCTCAATGAATGTAACTGTATTATCATTATTATTATTAATTTCATCAGTTAGACCTGTGTCTTGACAAAAAGCAGAGTGCACAAGAGTTGGGGAGAAGGAATAGTATTTCATCAGTGCAATTAAAGTCTCTTTCATTAATAATCCTGCTGTCTCGTATGTATCTTAACTCTTCTAAAAGCCGATGTGTTACAATGACAGTCCTTATTAAGGAGTAGCTAGACTTCATTCCATGAGCATTTACTGAATTCTTCAGTAACCTATTTTCATTAATGATTAATTGCCAGGTATTTTATAGTAATCATAGCAGAAGTTGCCATATCTCTGCTACAGAAATCAATTTTTTTCTTCATGAATCTCCTTTCATTCCCCCACGTCCATTGCACATCCATTGTGAACACGTCTACATCCATTTTTTTGCTGATACAAATGTTCTTCTGGATAAGGCAATCACCCTGAATGGGTTTTTTTAGCCATTATGGAGGGAAATTGTCAAACAACCCTTCTGGTACACTGTCACATCCTGATGATGGTTATGAGGTCAGAGTTTGGCAGAAAATAAAGTGCAAGAAAAGTAAGGTCATAGACTGTTGAGAAGCTGTTTCTGGAGTAGAATTAAGCCTTTTCCCATTGGGACCTAGAAAGTAGGCTGCTGACTTCATGTATTGTATCATGATGCGTCTGCATGTGCCAAACAGTCTGTGTGTCTGTTTAGAGAAGAAAAGCAGCCCATTTCAATTCCTCACCTTTTTCTTCAGCTTCAGACAGATCACAGAGGCTCGGACCACAGCTGGAGGCAAGGCTCCCACCTCCCTGTGTTTCTGTCATTCATCACATTTTCAGCATATGTTTCCAAACCACTTCACAAGTGTCACGTTGTTTAATCCCTACAACGTGTCTGTAGGTAAGCCCTATGGGTCCTGTCTTATAGATGAAGAAACTGAGGGGTAACATGACTTGCCCTGTGTCACATGGCTCCCAGAAGGTAGACTGTGGATGTGGATCCCTACTTGCCCAATGAGTTTCATTTCTCTTCCCACTATTCCACAGCTGTTGGTGCTGAAGTGGAAAGAAAGGGATGCAGGTACTGGCAGAAGCACTTCTGTCTGTGTGCAGCAAGGGCATGTGTCAACTCTGGGAATGGGCTTGACTCCAAAGGGGTAAATTATAAAGATATATATGGTACCTTAATATATTTCTAAAATGTGTGAGAAGACCCTCCCCAGAGATGTTATCAAGACTCAAATTCACCTAGTTAAGGGCTTTCAAGACTCCAGTAATTCCACCATAAGCAATAATTTAGTTCCCAAAACTGACTCCTTGTTTTCCTAGCATTTTTTTTTTTTTCCCTAGCTTTTTATGGTCACCCTCTTGAGGTTCATACCTGGCCTCTGCCTCACACCTGACTAGTCATTTCATGGTCATGGAATGAACCATGGTGATTTTCTAAGCTCTCTTTGCTTCTTCTCCTCTGAGCCCTCTGTCTGGAATAGACTCTTGCCGTTCTTTACATGACCAGTGTCTGCTTGTTCATTAGAATGCCATTTTTCCAGGAAACCTGCCCTGGCTTCACCTGTGTGTGAGGGTAAGAGATCCTCTTTCAAGTTTCATGGCCGTTCTTTTCATATTTCCATCTTAGCACTCATCAGCCCTCTGTCATTCACTTTTTTTTTCTCTCCCGTGAGTGAGTGAGTGAGCTTCTGGACCAGAAGTATTATGCTTTTCATCTCCATACCTTCAATTCTTAGCATAGTTCCTGTTACTTAGTAAGCACTTAATAAATGCTAAATGCATTAATAAATGAATAAATGATGTCTTTTTCCAAAATTTGATCCTGACCTCTGTTACTCAGTTAATTCTTCACCTACTGAGATATAGTTTTGTGTCCTACCCTTACCTCTTAAACCTTGTTTTTTTCTAGTTTGTTTTCACTCTGTCCTTTCCTTCCCTTTCCATTCCATTCCCTTTTCTTTTACCTCCCTCGCTATTTGCCTTTCCCCCTCCTCCCTTCTAGCCTTCCTTCCTGCCTTATGGATAAGTGCCTCCTGCGTGCTCATTATGTGATAGGAAGAGATATGAGTTCCAGGTGAAAAATGCAGACGATTTCCCTGCATTTAGAGCACTAACATTCTAGTGGTAGTGGAGACTGACAACAAACAAATAGTAAAAAGAAAATAGTTTTAGAACTTGTCATTGCTACAAAGAAATTCCAATTTGATAAATTTATGAAAAGTAGCTGACACTACGTTAAACAAGGTGGGCAGGGAAGACTTCTCTGAGAACCAACCAGTTGAGCTGAAACTTGAGTGAGCTTCAGGTGTTCAAGGAGCAGAGAGGAGAGGAGTGGAAGGACATCGAGGTAAAGTTTGAGAGCCAGTCCAGGCTAGATCATGCTAGTTAGTTGTAACCACTGTTTCCTAAGTTCAATGGGAGGCCGGTAGAGAGATGTTGACGGGGAAGTGGCATGATCAGATTACCATATTTAAAATATGACATTGGCTGCTATATGAAGAGTGGAGTATTAGGGCCCAATACAGGAAGATTTCTGGAAGCAGAGAGCCTGGAAGGTGGCTATGGACAGGGTGCAGGGAAGACCTGACAGTGGTCTGGGCCAGGCTGGTAATGAGGAAGGTGGAGATCATCTCTTCGGTACTCTTGCTCCCTTTTAGAAGAGCAGTGTATCCTTAAAGGCCCGTAGAGTTAGAGTTCTTCCCTGCATGAATTGGCCCTGAGAATAAGTCTGGCCCTTAGGGTAGCTGCAGTAATTCCAGCTCTCGTAGGTCAACATGGACCACTCTTTCAGGAATTAACAGCTGGACCTACGGGGTGGCCATCAGGAGTTTCAGCAGGCACCAGATGGACCCAGTGTTCTCCAAGAATTCTGTTCAATCACTGAGTGTATTATCTTTCTTAAAGCACTGTGTTTATTTTCCTACTGACTGAGTCTTCTAATGACGGGTCTTTATGTTATCCTTGTAATTATTAACTGTGAAAGCTTAAAGAATCAGCACTTCTCAGCTCTAGCTCAGGTATACAGTGTAAAATATACCTACTGTATTTTCTTTTTTCTTCCATACTACAACTTTATAATGTTCTATATCATTTTTTCCCATTTCGCATAACCGTGCTAGAGACTGAGGTCTTAAAATTTTCATTTGCAAATCTTCCAAACAGCACATTCTCCTACTGTGCCAAATTTTCCATTTGGACTCTAAGTTCAAATTAGTTATATTTTCTATCTTTTGAATTGCAAATTATCATGGAATTTGGCAATGTCTTCACCCCACACACACCAAAGGTAGGATTGTTGTTAGGCCATGTAAATAAATGTTCCTAAGGCAATGTTTCCCAAAAACTCAAGTTGATCCTTGAGATATTAATAGATGTTATTGCCAAATAAAGCTCTTGATTTCCTATCATTTTAAAAAAAATTTATTTTATATCGGAGTATATTTTACAATGTTGTGTTAGTTTCAGTTGCACAGCAAAATGATTCAGTTATACATACACATATATCTATTCTTTTTCTGATTCTTTTCACATATAGCTTATTTCAGAATATTAGAGTTCCCTGTACTATACAGTAGGCCCTTATATCGATTATCTATTTTATATATAGCAGTGTCTATATGTTAATCCCAACCTCCTAATTTATCCCTCCTACCCAGTTTTCTCTTTTGATAACCATTGCCAATTATTAGAGAAGTGCAAGTCAAAACCACAATGAGGTATTGCCTCACATCGGTCAGAATGGCCATCTTCAAAAAGTCTACAAACAATAAATGTTAGAGAGGGTGTGGAGAAAAGGCAACCCTCCTACACTGTTGGTGGGAATGGAAATTGGAGCAGCCACTATGGAGAATAGTATGGAGATTCGTTAAAAAAAGTAAAAATAGAGCTACCATATGATCCAGCAATCCCAGTCCTGGGCGTATATCTGGAGAATTCTTATCATTTCTTTAATGGTAGTTTAACCAAAATCCACTTTCTTTAGGAAGGGGTTTCTTAAATCCTTCAGAATGCAGATATACTCTGAAGCTCTCTAAGTGGACATGGGGTGGGGTAGAATGTACCACATTTCTCAAAGTAAATTCACAAGATAACCCTTTTACACAAAGCTTTTAGAAGTAACAGTCAGTGGAATACACATTTGGAAATACCATTTGAAGGTATTTATATGTTCCAAAAGCCGTTTGGAAGCTTATTCTTTGGTCCAAAAGAAATAATATACTTTTATCATTTCATGCACTTCATATACTTTACCACATTGGCTCATGCTTTTAACAGTACTTAGATCAACATAGAATAGTAAGTCCACAACATATGGAATTTTTAAAAGGCTACTGTACTTGCAGAGAAAACTCAGAGCGATTAAGGTGAGGTGAATTGCCTGTGGTGACATAGCTGGTTAGGGGAAGGACCCAGTAGTTTATTCCTTATTCTGTAGTTTTAACTGCTGTGTTCTTGGCTACCATAAATGAGTGGAAAACCTATGCTTATCTCAGACTTCCTTCCTTCTGTCAGCACCTCTCTTCCTTTTTCCAAATTCTTATTCTGGATCATACAACTGTTAACAACCATGATGACAAATATATAAGATATCTAAAACAAAGTATCGTAAGGGGAATTGACCAAACCCAAGAAACCAGGAGCGAATGTGGATAAGGAAAAGCTCCGTACTTTGTGTTCAAAGAGTTGCTAGCTCATATGACTTGAGGAGTGTCATTGGTTAGAAGGACGCCGGGGTCTTAATTGATCATTCACTCAGTATGAATCATCAGTGTAACAGAGCTGCGAGAAGAGCTAATGTTATCTTGGAATTCATGACCAGAAATATAGTTTCCAGAATAAAAGAGGAAGGCTCATAAGTGCTAATGAGTCTTCTCCTGGAACACTGACAAGACATTCAGAAATGTGAATAGCAGTTGCTTCCATTTATCTTCAGAGATTCTCATCCCTAAGTTGCTCTTTTTCTGTGACGTCCAGGAGCACACGATGCCAGCTGACTCTTCATTTCCTCTCTGATTACCTATATTCCTTCATTCCTAAAAGGCTGTGTCTAACAGAACTGTTAATCGTTTATGCTAGCAGGGGGCAGGCATCCCTTGGACTTCTTGGTAGCTAGATACAGGCAGCCCTTCCCAACTTCCCCTTTTATCTTGAATTCCTTGAAAACCGAAGGCAGGTGGTGGGATTCTGGATTTGTTGGTTATTTTGCCAAAATCTCTGAACGATGCTGGTTCTCTAGCCGTATGTTTTAGTCCATTGCTTCCTTGATATTTAAAAGTTTCATGAGAAGAAAATAAAAAAATCAAAGCAAGCAAGCAAACAAATCTAATGGCACAATTTCATGGACTCTTTCAGGGAGGTCCAAAAATGGGCATCATTTTATCTTTTAAGGTTTATTAATTCTGGAATGGGAGATTGTAATTAAGAATTATCTAGAAAAAAGAAGAAACTTTTTTTTTTTTGCTCATTTTTCTTCCAAATAGCAGGCATCCAAGACATTTAAAAGTTACTACTATTATCCCTGTTTTAGAGTTACTAGTGTGGGACATAGACATGTTAATAAATATTTTGTTTCCTTAACTTTGCCATTTAAGGGGAAACTGAAAGAGGGTTCAGAGAGATGGAAACAGGAAAGTGGAGAGGCGGTACTGTTGCCAAACAAAGGCAGAAGTGGAAAGACAGAAGTAGTGGGAGATTAGGGGCATAGCTACAAATTGAGATGCATGATAGTTTTGAAAATGGGCATTTGTTTAAAAAAAAAAAATGGTCTTAATATTCCTTCCCTGCCTTGTCTATTATGCTGTGTGTTCTTTTACATAATTTACTACAATTCAGTAAACTCAATTAAAGAAGTATTTACTGAGTCTCCATACATGCCAGATAGTCCATTGATTATTTGGAGTCTGCAAAGATAAATATTTAACCTGAAACCACCTACAGTCAAATGGAAGAGATGCTTCACATATACAAATAACTGAAATGCAATGCAGAACTGGCCAGAGGTCACCAAAGCAGGAAGAAATTGCCTTTGGGGGCTCATAAGTGGGTTATGTCAGTGCTTCATATCAGTAAGGCTGCCAACAGGGAACAGAATCCAATTCAGATAATTCAAAAAACTTTAATGAAGGAACTATTTTTAGTGGTCTGGATAGGTTCAGTGGAACTAACAAGGGACGTTGAAGGTGCAGAAGTGGCAATCACAGGAAGCTATCAGCCCTAAAGGGGCCAGGAGAGGAAACAGTGTTCTGAAGCCAGGTAAGGGGTGGAGGAGACCTCCTCCACAGGAGCTGGAGTCATCAAGAAAAGCAGCCACTGCCAGAGAACATGGCCTCAAACAAGGAGAGAGTCAGGAATAAATACCTCCAACTCTCTCTCGTCCCAGAGAGTTGCTGTTCCACCCCACTGGCCAAAGGCAACTCAAACTCGGCCGATGTGGGAGGCTGGGTAATGCAGTCAATGAGGTCAGCCTCCTGGAACACAGATCAGAACAGGGAAAGATAGAAGAGAGATCTAAGGATGAGGAAGCAGACAGAGACCCTTGCTGGGGTATCAGAAAGGAGCAAGTCACATAATGATACAAGCCTTGGAGCTTATTGACCTGGTTAATATCAGGGGAGGGCATTCCCAGGGGTGTGAATAGATTGAGAAGAGGCAAGGAAGTATAAAATCAGAGACATTAATAAAGATTGGCTACTTTATGGCTAATATATGTCCTAAAATATATGGCATGTGTCAGGTCAGTGGTCTTGAAAGGAGATGGAGAGAAGCCTTAGATGCCTAGCTGGATGATTTGTACTGTGGTTGGTAGTCAAATGGTTTTGACCTAAAAAGAATAGCTTGTTGGAACAAGTAATCTAGTGTCACAAAGGACAGCTTGGTGGTGTAGACACTGTATGTGGAGATACCAGGCAGGAGCGTATTGTAGTGTTCAAGGCTAGCAATTATGTTGGTCTGAAAAAGATGTTGGCAGTGGGGACAAAACAGGAAATTATGGTTCATGAGCTGACAGGGTTTAGTGATGGATTAGATAGAGAAGGAGATGTAGGAATAAAGGCTTTGAAGCTGGTGATCTGTTATACCCTGACACAAGGAAGGAAGTCAGCAAGGAGGAAGATTGAGGGAGGAAGCAATGAATTCACTTCTGTTACTTGCTGGGAGGTGATAATTTGGAAATGGGTTGAGGCTTGAAGTTGTAGATTTGAGAGTCAATTGCATAGAGATGGTAGCTGCCGAAGAATGACTAGGTAGTCAAGAATACAAAATAACATTATTAGTGGAAATTTGGTGACTGACATCTTAGTAAATGTGATTATGTAAAAATAGTTTAATACAATAGGTAGAAAGAATTATTTTGAGGTAGAAGAAGAAAGGGGGAAAATACTGGGCCATTGGAGTCCATGAAAAGAGGCATTTTCAAGGTAAAATATTTCTGAGTAATATTTTATTTTCTCTGACAGGGAAAAGACTGTTGGGCTGGGTAGTTATGTAAATTACTCTTCCAGAGACCTTGATGGTCAAGGAGCAGCATGAACGGAGACCAAATGCAGGGATGTGACGGGGGAGTAATGTGGTTTTGTTTTTCTGGTAAAGGAGACATGAGCATGTTTGCAGGGATAGGGGAAGCAATTTTCTTATTCTCATGTTTTCTGCCTGTTTTTGTGTAAATGAAACAGTGTTTGTCATCCTAAATAAAATTTGTTAACAATATACTAAGAGTCCACAGGATGGAGACACTACTTCCTTAAATTGACCCAATGAGTAATTAAATTGCCATAATATCCCAGTACTTGAAACAAAAAGCTAAAGTTCTTTTTTCTTCTGTTGAAAATCATAAAGGAAACTTTTTAAAGGACACTAGTAGGACATTTATCCTGGACATACAATTTTTTTCTTTAAAACATCACAGTTTTTTTTAAAGACAACTTACTTCTTGCTGAGTATGATTTTTATTTTTGTGGACCTTGGCCAGTGATAGTAACATAAAATATCTTTTTAAATATCATAGCCCCTGATCATATGGTAGATGTTTAAAAAATACCTTATAGTATTTTTCTGAGGTCTTTTATAGTGAAATTTTGTGTCTGGATGGCTGAGTTTTGTATTTATTTGTGTAGAAGGAGATTTTCTTTAAGGATGTACAGTTCCTATTTCTGGTTCTCCCCACCCAGAGCACTCAGGTTATAGTTCCCACCATCTTGACCTCAGTCAGCGTCACATGACTTGCTTTGGCTAATGAAAAGTAAGTAAAAGAGATGCATTTAAGAGTTGGTGTACACTTTCCCATGCTCTCTTCCCCTTTGGTTAATCCGTGTTGGCGTTGTAAAAAGATAGAGATTCTCTCATCCTGGAATCCTCATTGAGCATAGTTTCTGTCAATCTATGTTCTTCATGAAACATAGTGATAAAAAAAAACAAAAAAAAACTTTGTTGCTGTGAGCAGAGGTCACCAAACTTTCCCTGAAGAAGACAGGATAGTAAATAGTTTTGACTTCGTGGGTCATACAGCCTCTGCCACAACTATGCAACTCTGCCATTGTAGTACAAAAGCAGTCATGGGCAATAAGAAAAAAAAAATGAGCATGGCTCTGTTTCAATAAAACTTTATTTATCGAAGCAGGCAGCAGCCAGATCCAGCCTGCAGGGCATATTTTAATAATACGTACTTTAAGCCATGAGTTACTGAGTTTGTTATAGCAGCATGACCTAGTCTATACTGTCTGATACATACCAGAGGAATGTTGAGGTCTGAAGAGATACAGTGGCAATTTGTGTTTCTCTATTAGAATATTTGTTAAAAAGGGACCACGTAAAATTGATTTTGGTTCAGATCTTTACTTAATCTGACTGAGTCATATCAGGAATCAAAGAAATAGGGAAATAAAAATTTCATAGAACAGTTTTTTTTAAAAAAATGGTGCAGACATTTAGAAATTTTCATCAAAATAAAACACATAGAAGAGTACACCAAAACAAAGTCACTTTGAGAGGCTACGGTGAAGGCCAGAGAATAGTACCTAGGGAACATATTATGTCTAACCAAGGGTCCATGGGAAGAGATTTCCTCACTTCTTCCATATCATTTAAACCCTAATACAAATGAAATTTGAGTTCAAATGATAATTTTTCAGGTCTAGAAAGAGCCAAAAATAGGCTTCTGGGACACTAGTAACTTTCTACTTCTCAAGTTCACTGCCAGTCGTATAGTTGTGGTCTCTTTGTAAAAATGCATCTAGCTGCCTATTTGCAACATATGTCCTTTTCTGCACATATGTTATACTTCAATAAAAAATTTTTAAATGAATTATTTAATGAACTAAAGTGAGGGAAATCATTTCTGAAATATTACATAATAGATGCACAATCTGGTTTTAAGAGTGATTCGTAAAGCATGACTGTTATGTCAGTAAACTTCAGCTTTCTATAAACCAGTCAATGGGCCATGTTACATTTGTGAATTGGCTCCTAAACTCCCTTATTTTCTAAAAAAGTGCTTCTCTTGGTCAACCTCACAACTATTGGATATCTCTTTGGTGAGAAAAATGCACCAAATTTTCTCCTTCCATTAATAGTGAGAGTCATCTCAGCCAAATTTGTTACATTCCCCACATTTTCTGTCACGAAGGCAAAGGGTATCTTCCTTCCCTTCAGGCTTTATGTCTTACCTCCTGTGTCTCATTTATGTGGCTGATTTCCTGCTTCATGCAAACAGAAGTCTGAGCCAAGGATTCCTTATGGGAGCTGAGAGGTTCTTATTCACCAGAATCAAAATCCATGGCAAACTGACCCAGGGAAGAGGTATGCACAGGGGCAGGTTGGAAGGAAAATTGTCCACTTGATTCCCTGGCCTATAAACAGTCTAAAGCCACATGAAATGGATTCAGAATAAAAAAATATACATATACCTTCAACAGAGTAAGAAGTTGTGATTAAAAAACAAAAACAGATATGTCAGTAATTTTAGAATCCTGTTTTTAATTATTATTTTTTCTCACTGTAAGAGTAAAAATTTTAATATGCGCATAGTTAATTCATTATTCCATAGCTGTTTTATTCTCTCTCTCTTTTTTATTTAACCTATTTTATTAGCCGTATTGGACAATTAATATTTTCTTGGTCTGGTGCCATGAATGAGGTTGCTTTTCTACAGGGATAATTTATTTTAGCTCCTTTTAATAGAAACTTGGGCTTAGTATCTTAATAGCTTAAGTGAATATGATTATGTTATTTGAAAAAAAGTATGTATTAATTTCGTTTTCAAATTAAACTTCAGAACATAATATGCACTTTCAATAATAAACTGCATTGATTTCATTATGCACTATATGAACATAGTAGAGTGGCTTACATAATATTTTTCAAGATCTCTCTTATGTTAAAGTTTTTCATAACAATTTTTCATCAACATGAATATAGCTACAAAAATAATGATATGGGGTTTGACATTTTACAAAGCACATTTCAAAGTTCCTAAGTATAATAGGAAAAGGATGGGCTAGAAGTAGAATTCATTAGAACTACGTTTAATTTCCATCTCTACCACTAGTTTGTGCTGTGGTTTGGAGCAACTTAGTTTCTCTGAACCTCAGTTTCCTTATACGTATAACAATTACAAATTCCTACCCCACGTAGTATTGTCTGAAATAAATGGGATAGTTTGTTCTTGCATTCAGTACATGGTCCTGTCTCTTGTCCTTCAAAGATATTATCTCCTTTAAGTTGCGCAATAGTCCTATTGGAAGATGATTATTGCAGTCAACTGCTGTAATGAACAATCCTCAGATCTTGGTGGCTTACAACCACAAGTGTATTCTAAATAGGCCAGCAGCTGTAGACTGACGTATTTCCACATCTCTCTTTTTTTGGGGACGCAGGCTTACGTTGTGGCCACTATTTGGCATGGCAATTTTCATGGAGTGGGAAAAGCAGGGGACAAAGCCAAACTTTTGCTTGAACATGGTCTATGACACCTCTGCTCACATTTCATTGGCCGGAGCAGGTCACATGATGGAGCCTAACAGGCAGGGATGTGTACACTGACTACGGGGGTCCTTCAAGGCATATGTCAATGGGGAAGAAAAAGAGAACCAACAATGGGAAATAATGTAATATTCCCCATTATATTACCAGTTATGCAATGCTCAGTGCAGTAATGGCCTTTTTCAGAAAGTTCTAATCAAGTGATGGTGGTAACGGATACCCTAGCCTTCAACATAACTCAAAATGAAGTTAAAAAAAATAATAATACACATAAAACTATTGGAGATTTTGTAGTCATGCAAATCTTTATAAAAGCTATATGTGTGTACCTGTGAATATGGTGTAATTTGAGGGAGGGACATACATGTTAATTTTATCTATGTGTAATTTATAGATGAGCTAGTTAATTATGAATTTATTTATAGATCTTTTAAGACCAAATGAAAAAACATCTATTTGTAAACCAGCAAATAGGCTCTTCCCATATATGAAGAACAGCTTGTTTCAGAGTTTAAAATATAATAAGACTAACTTTTAAATTGAACTGAAAAAAGTATAAGTTGCAGCTAAATTGAGTACTAGAATGGTTTCACTTTTGAGACCTGAATTAAGGGCTTTGAAATTAACTTATTTTGGAAAAAGTTGTGCTCAATGTAAGTTTCGTTTATTAATTTGTCTTTGGACTGGCTCTTTGAATGACAAACATAATTATTTTAAAACTTTAGTTTTCACATTTACAGCCCTGCCTCCAACTCTTCTCTGCAGTAAACATGAATTGTACCCCACTTGCGGGTCCAAGTCCCACGGGCACGTGGACTCGCATTGCGCAGACTCGCACTGCAGCGTGCGCTGAGTCCGCCACACCAGTAGCTTATTTGAGATACTTAATTCATTTCAATCTTACGTGTTTTTGATTAATGTTGGAAATAATCTTAAGTTACAGCCTCAATGTTCCTTTTTAATTAATGGGAAACATTCCAGACAATTTGAGAGACTCCCTTACATACCTATTGTTTTAGTTTAAAAAAAAAAATTAGAAGTATGAAAAGACAAATAATTTGACTGGACCATTGAATCATTAAGAATTCTGAAGAAAGGCTAATACCTTGTGGATTAGAAGCACAGGCCCTGAATCAGACATACCTGCCTCATTTCTAACCTCACTCCACAACTTTCCAGGTTCGTGTTTGGGAAAGTTTGCGTAGTCTTTATTAGACTCAGTTTTGCCATCTGAAAAATAGAATAATGATAGGTTTGCTCTGATAATTAAATTAGAACTGATGTGCCTAGTAGATAATGTTAATCATTAAATCATAGCTTTTATATTATCCACCATTTAACAGATTGTATGATGTTCAAACATAAAGAATCACTAATATACACATGTAAGATGCTTAAATATATTTCAAATACATAAATGAAAGGCTATTATTGAATACTTACTTTATCCCGAGCACTCTAGCCACTTGGAGGTGTAGAGATGTGGGAAAAAAAAAGAATGGTCCCTAGCCTAATGGTAGGGGCAGTAAGAGTTACAGTGTTCTGCAGAGACAGACATTTCTTTGCACTACAGTGCTGTACAGTGATCTAACATTTTTGGGTAGTCCTCAGAGAATCATACTATACAAAATCTGAGATATTGCTGGCAAACTAATATGAATTTTTCTCACTCTAAGACTGATATGTAGAAATGAGTCACTGAGCTAGTGATTGAGTCTAGGTCTCTTAAGCAGGTGCTTCATTTTTGTTTTATTTTGCAATTTTAGTTAAGTGCTGGGTGATTGCTATTGTAGCAGTAATTAATGTAATGTAGTACTACAATAATGATGTACTACAGTGGTATATGTATCTATTCCTGTGTAACAATCTACCCCTTAAAAATAGCAGCTAAAAACAACAATAAACATGTATTATTATTATTATTTCATATAGTTTCTGTGAGTCAGGAATAATTAGAGCTGTTTAACTGACTCAGGGTCCCTTATGAGGTTTTAGTCAAGATGTCAGCTGGGGCTGAAGGCCTGGCAGGAATTGGAAGATTCACTTATTAGACGGTACATTCACATGCCTGGCAAGTTAGCACTGGTTGTAGGAGAGAAGCTTCAATTCCTTGCTAGCTGCACCACTCCAGAGGGCAGCTTGAGCATCTTAACATCATGGTAGCCGGATTCCCCCAGAATAAGTGATCCCAAAGGGCTCAAGGCAGAAGCCATATAGAGTTTTATGATCCAGCCTTAGAAGTCCACTTCATCATTTATGCAGTACTCTATGCTTATACACGCAGCTATAGGCAATGAAGGAGGTGACAAAATGGGAGAATAAGTGAATGAGTAATAGGACATGAGGCTAATTGGGGCCCATCTTAGAGACTGTCTACAATAGTAAAAAATGAAAATAAGAATTACATGTTTGCAGTGTACTGAGATTAACTGGAAGGGTTTGAAACAAGTGAGGTTTGGTGAAAATACTCAATTTTTTTAATATTATATAACTTTGGGTAGAATTATGGAAGTAATAGGACAGATGTGCAATACTGAAAGGGTAAAAATTTTAAATAAAATCTGTTTAACTTATTAGTTATGAAAAACTTGAAGTTTCCTTTGAAGACAAAGCTATTTTTAAGAACTAGATTAATGCTTGAAATGGTTACATGAAATTTCTGATCAAGACATTTTTATGATGATCTCTTCAAATTCTTGATAAGCATCTTTAACAAGAAATTTCATTCACACAAGTAGATAATAAAAGAATTAAATTCATTTTAGACCCATTTAAAAATTATACCAAATTAGGTTTAAAGATGGTAACAGCTCTTTCTTTTCAATTTATTGTGATAATGTGAATGGATTTAAAATCCAATCATACTTTTTCCATGTCAAGTGTTTCAAAATAATGATGAAGCTCTAATTTACACACTGCACTGTGCTGTTGGATTAGGGACTTAATGAGTTTGGATGCGCATTTTAAAAAAAATGCCTCTAAAAAACATATCAGACAATGGACAGACAAATCAATATACAAGAGGACTTAGATTTCAGGTAGCTGACAGGAGTTGTGAATACCAGAGACCCCTGCTTGCCATCCCCAGGCACAGTCTTCTCTACAGATTGCACTTTGGCTGCATGCTAGACTCTATGAGCAGCATGATTGTACACCTTGTACACACCGGGAGGCCCACATTCTGCAGCCAACAGGCTGTTGACCTTGATGTCCAGGTGGCAGTTCACATCCTTTGCCAAGTCTCCACATCATGGTGGAACAGCAAATGCTAGATGTGGGTTTTCATTTTCACTGCCAGGAAGGGCCATGGGCTTTACAGTCTTCCTCAGTAGTTTCTCTCAGGGCTAGCTTCTTTGTAAGCCTAAAGACTCTCCTCATAGGTAGAGGTGAGTATCACAGGAGATCTAGCCAAGTAGACATTGGTTGGCTCCACTTCCACCCAAGTAAAGGAAATCCACATCCTTTGACAGAGTCACTTATGGCACTCATGTAACATGTTAAGAGTCTGATAAATAAATTTTATCTTATAATCCAATTCTGACATCTTTAAAGTTCTGAAAGCATCTCAAAACTTTCAGTAATACTTATTGCATTTTATGAATGAACTTATATTCATTAGTAATATATGCTTATTTGGATATTTGAAGATATATTACATGTGCTTCTCGAAAATATTTTATGCTGTGGTTTTCTAACTTGGCTGATCATGAACTCATCTGGAAAGGTTTGTTTGTATGATTTTTAAAAAATGATGGTTAGGCATTGTTAGTTATGACTCTTGCAATAGCAAGTATCCAAAATTCAATTTAAATGTAAAAATCCAGGATTATTTCAGATGTAGGAAAATCCAGAAGCACCAAAAATGACATTATAATGAGTGTTTGCTGGCACTCTGCTGGCTCCGCGTACAGGCAGCAGCAGGCTTACTTCTTACGTTCACACTATGCTTAGCATAAAGGGGGTGTCTGTTTCCTAACAGCTCTGACAAGGCTCTCGGTACTTAGTCTCATTTTCTTACCGTTCAGCCAGGCAGTGTGGTCAGTGGAGAGGAGTGCTGTAACTGGCCAGGACTCTGCCGTGTGCCCACGCATGTAATGAAGAGTAGAGAGTCCGTTCCGTTCAAACCACATCACTGAGATACAGGAGAGGCAGGCAGGATTCCTCAGAGGAGAAATGAAGTGCTGTAATCAGGAGAAATAGATACTTGGGGACCCTCCTACTCTCCCCTGCCCTGCAAATCCGTTATATCCACAAATCTGAATTTCAGAGGAGTAGGGCTTGGTTCTTTATTTTGAAAGAGTTCCCCAGGAATTTAGAAACCACTGGTCTACTGTATGTTGTAGCCTTTATAATTTCTAGATAGCTAGGGTAACAGGCAGAAAACTAATTGGATCACTAATTCTTACTGAAGCTGAGTATATGCCCTGAGCTTCAAAGTAACACCAATTAGATCACCAGAAGGTGTTTAAAGAGCACATCTCTATTTGGTATGAACCATAGTCTAAGAAACTGTCGTGTCACTCAGCATAAATGTCCATTGGATAAATTCCTGTTAATATCATTTCTTGATGAGGTGATGTGCATCCTTCCTCCAGATCGGAGAGATTGCTTATCCAGTTGTCTTTGCATTTTTACTCTGGATGCAAGGAAAGTCAAAGGAGGAGTTATTGTTTTGCCATAGTAATAGTCTTTCTGGCTGTTATATCCTTTCTCCCCTTCCTCGTAACTTTGTTATTCAGTGTTTCATATAACAATAATAACAGAAGACACACTAAATCATATTCAGAGGAGAAATTTGCAAATCCTCATTAAATTAATTTGCATAACTAGAAAAATAATTTATAAAAATGTAACATTACATATACCCATCTATATATATATGTATTTTGTTTTACACCTGAAAAGGCCAAAGGGACATTGATTTTAGTTCACTTACTTGAAGTATTTCTAATTAATTAAGTTAAACAAGCTTTTGTTTAGCACCTACTATGTGTTAGGATCTGAAGAAAATATAAGGATAAAGAAAAAGGGGTGACTCAAAAGATTTGACAAATATTACTGATCGTTAAAACCTATGTAAATAACTTCAAACAATGCAGAATATCTCAGGGCATATAAGAGGGTCTGTTTATTAAGAATAGCAACAAATCTTGACAGACAACTTGATAGAACTAATGTGACTATTATCTCTGGATAGGTTGAATATACTGCACAGAAGTATTTCAACTCGGGTCTCCAGCTTAAATGAGATTTCTCAGATGATTTAGTGACAGTGTGGCCAGTGAGGAGAAGGATCATACCTGTGGCAGGTGACCTTCCCTTGACTCTTGGCTCTGCCATTTAACAGCTGCTGTGTGTCCCTCATCAAGTTTCTTTGGCCCCTTGAGCTTCTGTTTCCCATCCATCAAATGGAAACGATGTCTACACCTACCCTGTAGCGTGGTTACAAAGATTAAATGGCACAGTTTATATAAAACAGCAGAAGCCTTAATAGAAATATTAGTTATTGCTATTATTGGCTTTAGAGATCTACCCTGTAATTTTAACTCTTCTGTAGAAGATATTATATGCCCGCAATACAGATAATACCTGTTATCCTACTAACTCACAGAGACTCAAATAAGTATGTTAGCAAATCTCTCTCAACATTTGGTATAATTCAAGGTCCCTAAGCACTGTCTCACATTCTCTTTACTTAACCAATTCCCGGTCGCTGCACCTGTGCCTCAAAGTAGCCTCATGGCCTAAAATAAAAAGTTCAGAATTACCAACTCCCGTCTGAGTTTGCTCGGCCCTGAAAAATTTGGCATATATTTTCCTCTTACTAGAAATTTTGATATTATTTATGAAAAGGTTTAAATTAGCTGATGCCCTACAAAAAGTTCAAGCTCATCCATAGATTGTTCCTTTCTTGAGACAGAAAACACTAAGTAAGTTACCTACAGTAGTTGGCAGTGGCTTCAAATTAAATCCAAACTGAAACTGCACATAGTTTGACAGGTTTCAGAATTGGGAAGGAGACCATTTACTCATTAACTGACTCTTCACACTGAGGACATTTGGTCTTTGGCCCGACTGTCCCTTCAGAACTAGGAATACAAGAAATGTTCAAAACATTCCCTCTCTTCCTGTCCTGCTTTCAATTATGGTAACTTACCACCTTTTTGAAGCCAAAAGTCCACCATGTAACGAGGAAATGAAAGATGGCACAGCCTTGCCACATGTTGTAGCTAGATGGAGCAGTGTTAGGGTGGATGGTGTATGTTAATTACAATAAGAATGCAAATGAAAAAGTAAGTAAACTCTTCTTTATCCATTCATCTGTCGATGGACATTTAGGTTGCTTCCATGTCTTGGCTATTATAAATAGTCCTGCTGTGAACACAGAGGTGTATGTATCTTTTTGAATTATAGTTTTTTCTGGATATATGCCCAGGAGAGGGATTGTGGGGTCATATGGTAATTCTATTTTTAGTTTTCTGAGAAACCTCTATACTGTTTTCCACAGTGGCTGCCCCGACTTACATTCCCACCAACAGTGCTGTAGGAGGGTTCTCTTTTCTCCACATCCTCTCCAGCATATGTTATTTGTAGACTTTTAATGATGGCCGTTTTGACCAGTGTGAGGTGGTACCTCATTGTAGTTTTGATCTGCATTTCTCTAATAATTAGTGATGTTGAGCATCTTTTCATGTGCCTACTGGCCATCTGTATGTCTTCTTTGGAGAAATGTCAATTAAGGTCTTCTGCCCATTTTTCATTGGGTTGTTTGTTTTTTTGTTGTTGAGTTGTATGAGCTGTTTGTATATTTTGGAGATTTAAGTCCTTGTCGACCGCATCATTTGCAAATTTATTCTCCCATTTTGTAGGTTGTCTTTTCGTTTTGTTTTTGGTTTCCTTTGCTGTGCAAAATCTTATAAATTTGATTAGGTCCCATAGTGGTATACTACTCAGCCATAAATAAGAATGAAATAATGCCATTTGCAGCAACATGGATGCAACTAGAGATTATCATACTAAGTGAAGTAAGTCAGAAAGAGAAAGACAAATACCATATGATATCACTTACATGTGGAATCTAAAATGTGGCACAAATGACCCTATCTACAAAACAGAAATAGACTCACAGACAGAGAGATTAGACTTGTGGTTGCCAAGGGGGAGGTGGGGAGGGGGAGGGATGGGCTGGGAGTTTGGGGGTTGGTAGATGCAAGCTATTACATTTAGAATGGATAAACAACAAGGTCCTACTGTACAGCACAGGGAACTATACCCAATCTCCTAAGATAAACCGTAATGGAAAAGAGTATAAAAAAGAATGTCTATACATGTATAACTGAGTCACTTTGCTGTACAGCAGAGATTGGCACCACATTGTAAATCAACTATACTTCAGTAAACAAATAGAAAAAAAAATATGTAAACTCATCTATAGGTATCCTTTGGCCTCTCTATGTGAGTCACTTACAATGGATGGATTCTCTTCTTATGACAAGGTATCTCTAATCCAGAAGTAGTCATAGAGCTAATTGGCTTTGAAGCATCTACAAAATATCCTGGTGCCTCAGTGGAAGCTGGTATTTGTAATTGTCTTTTGTCTCTGTCAAGAATGGGCTAGTTAGATTATTGTATTCAAGCTCATCCTTTGTGTAGGGCCTGGTCTTTAAGGAAATCACTTTGCATTCAAATCAAACACTGATGGGGACTCGATGACAACTCACATCATTATGGGAGACCTTTAGACACTTATTATACTGATTTGCCAAATGTGTTTACATTTAATTAAGAGAACTCTCCTCAACCAGGAGAGAGCTGCTGAATGAGAAACTCAATTGTTTGGAAATTTGCATCCCCTCCAACAGGCAAACAAAAGGAAACAAAATTAAAATACCATCATGTTAAAGGAAAATGATTTGCAAGGGGAGACAAAAACTACTGGATGATGATTTTGTGTTTCCCTCAAATACAAGTTTATACCTACAATTTAAAATGAAGGACTGAGTTGTTTTTACCTCATTTTAGCGCTAGAAGTGGACTTCAAAGCTTGAGTAGGGTTACCCTCTGATCTCTTCTGTGGTCTTCTGTGGTTCTCCCTCCCTCCAGACTTCTTCCCTCTCTCCCTCCATCTCTCCTTTCTTGTTCTTCCTTCCCTCCCTCCCTCTCCCCTCACCATGACCTTAAAACCAATGAATAAGATTCAAATTCTGTCTATGCTGCATAATAATAGCACCCATTTAAATAAAACACCTCAGTTCTCTCTAACTCAGGTTTTCTTATCTGAAAAATGCAGGTGATAATAATGACTATCAGAAAATTTTTGTGAGAATTGGATTAAATAATGAATCTGAAAGGACCTTCTTCAAAATTGTGAGTCTTTATTATTAGGATCTAATGATTTCTTTAAAGAACTAATTTCAGTATTCATGAATTCTTGCTGTCATGAAGGCCTTTGTTTATTCCAAGGCGCAAGTAGTTTCCGCTTTATTCATTTAAGCTAGATCCTACCTTTCTGTCCCCAGAAATGAAACAACTCCTTATCCTTTCCTTGGTTTAATTAATGTTTATCATGTCAAAGTGATAATAACATCTGTATCACCCTGTCTTCACCATTTCCATAACATGTATTGAGTATTTATTGTGTTAAGCATTAAACTACATAATATAATTTAAACCTCCAACAACTATGACTCAGTAACTAGGATTGAAACAACTTTAGAAATGAGGAAATTGGAGTTGGTAGAAGAACTTGTCCAAGGTCATAGAGCTGATAGGTGGCAGAGCCGGGTTCATACCAGTTCTGTTTGCCTGATCCTGTGCTTACTGCCCACTTTCAATTTCTGGAAATGATTCGCATCTTTTTGACGCTGCATGTGGGGTAGTCATAAGAGGAAGGGTTCTTACCCAAGGGTCCGGGGACCTGTAGGAGATTCCTCAGATGTGCTTTGGGAGTTTGAGAAATGTCTGGAATTAGTTGCAATTGTTTGGGTAGTTGAGCAGCTTACAGATTCTCAGACTTGGCTCCAAAATACTAGGACCCAGGAAGATACTCTAAATTACATCTAGCTGCTTGGATCTTTATCAAAGGAAACCCCTTCTCTAATCTCAGCATTTAAAACAATGGGCTTTCCAGCTATACCTGCAAACCCACATCTGTAGCAGGAGATGGGAAGTCTTGCGGGGAGGGACAGCATCCCTCTTTCAAGGCTCAGTCCCCTTTGCAGGGAATTTACTGGGCAAAATTATGGATATTTGAGACCATAGTACTGCCAGGAAATGCAAAAAACAAAATAATTCCCTGTGACATTGAACATTGAGTCAGGAAAACTATTGCAGAAGCACGCTCAGTGGGCGAAGGGTCTTCCAGATCCCTTGAATCATATGGTTGATATTTAGTTTAAGAAAAATAGTGCAGTGGATATAGGCCAAGACTGTCAGAATGCTTAGAATGTCGAGTCAGAATTCTTAGGTTGCATCCTGTTTCTTCCTGGTTAACTCTACAATTTATGAAGGTTTTTAACATCCCAAAACCTTGGTTCTCTTACCTGACAAAAATGTTGGGGAAGAGGGGTTAATAACAGTTAATTTATAAAATTGTTATGTGAATTAAATGAGATGATTCATACAAATGGCTAGAATGGTACCTGGCATATGTATTGATGTTATTATTATTACTGTTGTTAAAAATAATAAATAATAGTATTAGTGTGGACATAATTGAAACCCCGTATACATAAAAGAACTATCCACAAATATAAGAAAGTAAACTTTATTACTGTCAGTTAATTGGTAAATCTCAACTCTGATGTTCTTAGTGTCAAGTTTTCTCTTTAAAAGCATTTATAACTGGTTTCACTAAATACCTTAATTTTTAAATGACCTTTTTATATGGTGGTATATGAACACCATGAGATGCTTTTTTGGGGTCACTTTTAGTCTTTGCAATGCATTTTTTCCCCAGTTTAATGAAGAGAGCAGAGACAGGACAATTATGTCCTGTTTTTCACTTACTCAATGCCAGTGGTTTTAGCAGAGAAAAATCTGTTTTATCTAAAATGGCATCCATTTAATAACATCAAAAACTTATTCCTATAATTGACTAACAATTGAAAGCAAAGCTAGAAACAGAAAAAGGCAGAGATACCTGTACTGAGAGCCCTGTGTATGATAATGGGAATCTCTTTTCTTCAGTCCTGAAGGATTAAAAAGAGATTTTAAAATGTTAAGTGAATCTGTAATAGAAACAGTGGGAAAGGTATCATTTTATATTTGAGCTCCTACAAAAGCCTTAGGAAATAGCAGATCAGCCATTTGCGTGTCTGGGGGTTCATTTTTATTCTGTCCTTTGTCTTGCAAATGAAGGTTCCTAGAAGAGAGCTTTCCTCTAAAATAAAGCTTTTGAATTAACCTCAGAAAGAGGTTAAACTGTTGAAATCAGATTAACCCTGCCTCTGAGTTCTGTGTCTTGGGCTGCATTTTCTTTTCCTGACACTAGAGTACCAAACCACAGCTGGTTTCCAAGGTGCTGCTACAGAAATGTCTAGTTTTCCTAGAGATCAAATGCATTCTGTGCCCAGGAATATAACGTACATGAGTGAAGCTGGTCCAGCAAATGCATAGGAAGCAGTGAGGGTCACAGTCACCTTGAGACAGCCTGGTATATCCGAAGAAGAGGTCTCAGTTCTCAGTTCCAATTCCTTGTCTGATGCTTGGATATTTTAAGAGACTCGGAAAACCTGGAGTTTTATCTGAAATCTCCCAATTAAAACAAAACAAAACAAAACTCTCCATTATTATTCCAAACACATATAAAAACAGAAAACAGTATTTAATGAAACTCCACTTACTCATCACTGAGCTTCCAAATTTATCAATCCATAGTCTTTCTTGTCCCTCTCCTTCATTCTACCTTGTTTTTTTTTTTTAATTTTTAACGTTTTATTATTTACTGGAAAGGTATATATTTTCAGTGGCACCCAAACATAGAAATACATAAATTTTTATTAGCCTTCATGTAACAGAAGTAAGACATTATAAAGACTCTGTAACACTAATGAGAATTATAGTGCCACAGTGTTCCATATATAGCTGATAAGTGTTGGACTCCATCTAAGAAGATTGGATCAAAAAAGTCTGTAGCACACCTTGGTCATAGGCCAGTTTCACCTATGACGAAATCATAGAACATTCAACACATGACAGCATTTTAGCAGAGAAAAATAGAAATTAGTTTTTAAAGTAGAGAAGGCACTTTTATCATTCTTGATAGTGTAATTTTGTGGAATTTTTCTATATAAAGTCTCAAAATGATTTTCAGACAAAAACAGTGTTTCTCATTTTAACTTGAAAAATGTCCGCATCTACAAACAAAGCATTTTTTGGACTTGGTCTGTTTTCTACACTCACTCTCTTCACAAGAGTTTATCATGAGGCTTCAAAGAACATCTGAAACTTGCAACTCCTGAATGCTGTCTTCAGCCTAGACTTTTTCTATAAACTTTGGAGCATAAATCTAATTCTATATTTCACACTTCCATTTGGTTACCCAACAAGCAACTCAAGCTTAAAATGTTGAATTTGCTCTATCCAGAGCCTTTCTCATCTCAGTTATTGCCAACCTCTTCCTTTTGATTGCCCAAGTCAAAAATATTGGAAACATCCTTGACATTTATCTTCCTTTTAGACCATTTGATCCATCAGGAAATCCTGCTCCTTCTACAATTTGCCACCATCTCCACTGCTCTGTCACCCTCGTCCAAACTACTGTCATCTGTAGACTCTATTATTATATGCCTGCTTCTACTCTTGTCCCCTGTGGATTATTTTCTTTTAATATCCCCATATCTCCTTCCCGTTGCATCTCCCTCCCACCCTCCCTATCCCACCCCTCTAGGTGGTCACAGAGCACCGAGCTGATCTCCCTGTGCTATGCGGCTGCTTCCCACTAGCTATCGATTTTACATTTGGTAGTGTATATATGTCCATGCCACTCTCTCACTTCATCCCAGCTTACCCTTCCCCCTCCCCGTGTCCTCAAGTCCATTCTCTGCGTCTGGGTCTTTATTCCTCTCCTACCCCTAGGTTCTTCAGAACCATTTTTTTTTTTTTTTAATGAAGTGAAGTCCAGATACTTTACCTGTAATCATTTCAGTAGATGTCTCTAAATGTCAGGGACTTTTTAAAAACTTAATCAAAACATCATAATCCCTAAACATCATCAAATATATACTCAGTGTGCAAGTTTTCCTAATGGTTTCATAGTTTTCGTTAATGTTTTAAATACATATCATTTTTTTCCTTCTCTTTTAAGAGTTTGTTTTGACGGAAAGCTAAATTAAAGCAATACATTGTAATTGATTGCTATATATTATAAGTTAAAACAATTTTTAAATCTATCAATATGCCCTCCCTTTTCTTATTTATTTTTCTTATAATTAATTTGTGGAAGAAACTGGATTATTTTTCCTGTGTATTTTTCCCCAATTTGGATTTTTCTCCTTGTGATGTTTGTTCCTCTCTGGGATTAAGTATACTGATAATTAGATATAAAGATTTAATCAAATTTTGTCTTTTTAAAATAATATATGTACAGCCATAGAGATTTTGTATATTTCCATTTGCATGCATGTGAGGTCTGAATACCTATATTTTAGTAGTTACATCTCTTGATAATCATTGCCTAAGTATTAGTTTACAAGGGGATTAAAACAAACAAACAAAAGCCCTGGGCTTCACCAGCTTCTGACTGTGCTCTAGGCTTTCTTGCTTGTCTTGAACCTGGGAAGAGAGTTGGTTCAGTGTGATTAAAAACAATGAAATTAGCATATCTTTAAAACACTTAATATTAGCTAAGATTTTACTGTATTCACTATATTCTACCTCAAGTCGTTTATCAGATATTTACCGAATAGTAATCTCTTTCCTTGCCTTGACTGTAAGCTCTGTAAGGAGAGGGTCTATCTTGCATTCAACTTATTACATGCCCAGCATGTAGGAGCAACACCTGAAATGCAGGTTCTCAATAAATGTTTGATGAGTAGATGGATGGTTGTGAGGATGAATGAGTGATTCAATGAATGAATGGATTAATACGTGCTATTCCAGGTCCTATGCTTTCAGTCTATTAGAGAACACAGCTGAGTAAATAAGGTATCAGTTATCTCTTGCTGCTGAACAAGTTAACACAAATACTTAGCAGCTTAAAACAACAAAAAATAGTATCTCATAGTTTCTGTGGGTAAAGAATTCAGGAAATTTTAACTGGGTGGTTCTGGCTTTGGCTCTCTCGGGAGGTGGCAGTTAAGATGTCTGCTGGGGCTGTCGTCATCTGAAGGCTTGACTGGGGCTGGAGGAGACACTTCCAAGGTGGCTCTCTCCTTGTTCAGCACCAGGGCAGGGAGCTCTGTGCATGGAGCTCTCTGAACACCCATACGGCTGGGCCCCACTTATGCCTCTTGAGACCCAGAACTTTCCACTGCTCCCAGGAGGCATCAGAAAAAGACACCCTAAGCTTAACTGGCCTGACACCCTTCTCCAGGGAAGACCTGTGAACCTGAGCCAAAGGGCTGGTGTACACTTGTTCACTGTATAAGCAAGAGTAGAAGAATGTGTGATGTACAGTGGAACCTTGTACAGGAGAAATAATAGCTTTGAGAGAAAATCTGTGGCTGTTGGCAGAAGACCTCATTTCCCTGCCAGCTGTGGTGAGAAGTCCTTAGTTCCTCTCCATACAGCTGCTTGAGAATCCTTCCACCATGGCGGCTGACTTCTCCCCAAGGGAGTGAGCTGACAGGGAGCAAGATGGCAGCCACAGTGCCTTTGACGACTTCATCTCAGAAGTCACGCACTGTGACTCCTGCCTTAATCTGTTCATTAGGAGTGAGTCATGGTTCTAGCCTGCACACAGTGATTAGGCTACACCTTTTGAAGAAAGTGTCAGAAGATTTTGGGGCATATTTTAAACCTCAAAAAGTAAAAGTAATAATCACCATAAAGTACAACAATTCCTATAGTACAGAGACATCCAAAGAAGTGAACGGAATACCATGGAAGAGGAATGAGCAGTGAATTTAGGATTTTGAAATCCAGGCTAGCTCATTACAAGCTAAATATGTGACCTTAGGCAAATTATTTTCCTTCTTTGGGTCACAATTTTGATAGCTGAAAAAGTACAGAATTGAACTTGACTATAACAGTAATAATAATAAAACAAAGTAACCTTTACTGGGTATATACTATAGTACCAGCACTCTAAAGGCAAAATGTGAAGTACCTTTTAATCCTCTCGATAGCTACTGCTGTTTTGTTTTCAAGGGGAGGAAATAAGACATGGGGAGATTGAGTGACTGGTCCAGTGTCACCCATTGGTGTGGAGATACAAGTATGCAAAATACAGGGATGCAAAAAGGAAGCCCCCATGAGGTTTGCACCAGGATGAAATGGGATTAGCTTTGTAATGCTTACAATCTGCTTCACAGAAGAATGCATGTCTCTTGTGACTGCAAACTCTGGCAATTTCGACTCCAATTTATACCTTCGGTTTTAAACCTTGCTCCTCAATTTGTTGTTTGTGGCCCAGTAGCATCAGCATCACCTGGGAGCTTGTTGGAAAAGCAGAATCTTGGGCCACATTTTGGATCTACTAAATCAGAATCTGCATTTTAACAAAAGCCCCAAATTATTTGTATGCACAGAAGTGGTCTTCAGTGAGGTCCCCTTATCAGAATATTTGAAAAAGATGTTCACATGGTCGAATTTGCAACCAGAATTGAGGACCATTGACCTAGAGAATGACTGTGAGTGATGATTTGTCTTTGTTCTTCCTGATTGCTGCGTTAATGCTAGTTGAATGGGCATAAATGGAGATAAGAGATGGTTATGTAACTTTTCATTTTATCTGTTTTCTTAGTAGATTTACTGGTTGGATCCTTTGGTTCCAAGCACCCTAATAATTACCTTTGAGTTAAATAAAGGGAGAGGCAATTTTCTGGAAGGGTGTAGGATAGTCCACAAAGTTGACGACAGTGCTAGCCAACATAAATGAGAGCCACATATCTAATTTTAAATTTCTCGTAGCCATGTTTTAAAAAAAGTGAAAACAACCAGGTAAGACTTTAATTTTAATAGTGTACTTTATTTAACTGATGAAGTAATAATTTAAAAACCCCTCTTTTTCCATTTTCTACTCTACTCTCAATACTCGTGATATCAGTTGTGTGTGGCTTTTTCCCGCATCAAGCAAGTCTCCAATCTATTAACTACCTGGAGTTAGCACAGACTCCACAGGTTAAGGGCTTAGTCCCACAAGACTGGTCTCCACCTATCCACTGCATTGCCAATCACAAGTCCAGGTTGTCACCTGTGCTTCTGATGACAGGCTATAGATCAGAGGTTCCCAAACCCTCTGCTCAGGTTCAGTAATTTGCTAGAATGGCTCACAGAACTCATGGAAAGTGTTTACTTTACCAGATTATCAGTTTATTATAAAATCATAAAACCCAGGAACAGCCAGATGGAAGAGGTGCGAAGGACAAGGTATTGGGGGAGGGGTGTGGCCTTCCATCTCCCCTCCTGATGCACCACCCTCCCAGCACCTCTGTGTGTTCAGCAACCCAGAAGCTCTCCAACCCTGTACTACGAGCCTTCCGTGGAGGTTTCATTACATAGGCATGATTGACTAAATCTTTTGCCATTGGTAATGGAACTCAATGTCTAGCCCCTCTCCCCTTTCAGAGGGTGTGTTGGGGGCCAGGGAAGTTGAAATTTCCAACCCTCTAGTTACCTGGTTGGTTCCCCTGATAACCAGCCCCCTTAGGAGACTGTCCCGGGTCACCTCATTAATGTAAACTCCAGATGTGGTTGAAAGGGGTTTGTTATGAATAACAGAAGTCACACTTTTTACCTTTATCACTCTTAGCACTGAGGAAATTCCGAGGGTTTTGAGAGCTCTGTGACAAGCATGAGGATGAAGACCCAAATATACATTTCTTACTGTAAATCACACTATCACAGTTGAGTATGTTCCAGATATTCTTTCAACATGTACTCAATACAATAAGTTATTAGTAAGGCGTTTCCATCCTTTTTTATACCGAAGTCTTTGAAATCAGGTGTATATGTTATTTACAGCTCAAGTAAATCTGGACTAGATGTATTTCAGGCCGGTTTATTTGGGAAATGATTCCAGAGAGTTGGAGTGAGGGAAAGGGTCAAGTTACAGAGAAAGGGGCAAAGATACATTACCAACTTGACAACACCTACAGGTTGTCTGTGTTTGACCCCATGGGACCTTCTGAGGAGTCTTGTTAGATACGTCTGAGAATGATATACCTTGGGATGAAAGGAGAAAAGTTTTATCCATCCCCCTCTGGACAAGCATGACCCCACAGCAATAACTGCCCTGCACTCCTGGTTTGCTTATGCATATGGGGTCCCTTGCTGGAGCATTTGCGCTTGCAGCACAGGCTCTGGGCAGGAAATGAGCAGGAACGTGGTGCCAGAACAAGGCTAGGTGCTGTCAGGGTGTATGGGACAGAAGCTGATCAGAGCCAAGAGGAAACAGTTGTTGCAGTTGTTGGAGCTGGGGTGGGACTGAGAGGCTGTGAGTGGGACAAGAGATGTCCCATATACTAGAGAGTGCCAATTTCCTGGCAAGTTAATAGTTAAAATAAACTGTATGACCTTAAAATTGTTGCAATGTGTTGTATGACTTGTACCACTTTTAATGTATTGTATTACAGTGTATTATGATAGCTCCAAGAGCAAGCTATAGCATACAGTCCTGAAAATGTTTATTCACCCAAGGAACACTTTTGGTGAGGTGCATCTTATAAGACTAGTGTATCATATATCACATTTTACTAAGAGATGCTGTACATCTTTGCTACTCAAACTGTGTTCCATGGAGCCAGCAGCATCCACATGCATTTATGTACATTGCCTAAATGCTACTGGGGACATACAAGGGAAATAGAGAATTCATCAGCTTGAGGGTCATACCTGGGAGCTTTTCAGAATGCAGAATCCTACGTTCACATCCGACTCAGTGAGAATCTGTGTTTTAACAAGATCCCCAGTAATTATGTGCACACTAAAGCTTCAAAAGCACTGTACTGCAGCATGATTTGCTCAAGTAAATTTTAAGATGCTCTCGTAATCATTATTTCACTGTAGAAGGTATGTATATTTCTAAAAAATAAATCATAACCTGGATGTTCAGTCAGATGCACCATAGGAGACCCCACTATTTACTATAATGTTTCTCAAATTATTTATCAGGCATTGGACTTCCATGTTCAAACGCAGATTCCTGCCTCACACCTTATACCTATGAAATCATAATTTCTGATGGAGACTGAATTTTAAACAAGCTACCTACACAATTAGTACATCCATTAAAGTTTGAGAACCACAATTAAACGGGTGCAATTATGAAATCTATTGCCTAAAGCCCCCCTTTTTAGGCTAAATACAACATTATAAATAACATCCTGATGATCTTGTATGTAAATATGGAATTTGAGCTTATTCATGCCTTTTTATGCATTTGTTTATCTAATCTTTTCTGAGTGTCTACTACATGCAAGATTCTGCTTAGATGCTGGGAAATTCATGATAAAATAAGATAGTACCTCTTGTCTAAAAATGCTCAGTCTGGTTGAAAGAGCATAGATTATTATTCAGCTTGATGATGGCCAAGTTATATAATGTAAAACAGTTTCTGAGCATCAAGAAGAGGACGTCCCTAGCTATGACTGTGGATGGAGCCTTTTAGGGAGGAAGGAGACCAGATTTCTTTCTAAAATGATACATGCGCAGTGGTTAGATCAGATCACCTTAAAAAACTCTGCCAGATTCTGTGTTTCCTAGACACAATTTTTTATTGATTCATTGATCACAGGAATATAAATATGATAATAATGACCAAATCATTATTTTCAAGCTATTAAACACATGCATTTTCTCTCTTTTCCCAAACAACTGTATGGTCCTTAAGGTGATGGATTTTCTATTTCCCTTGTACGTTCCCAGTTGCATTTAGGCAAAGTATACAGATGCACACATTGTCCAACTAACTCAAGAATATCTTCCTATAATATGCTGTAGAGCAATTTTGTCTTAATGGAGAAGAAGCCATTGATTTGACCTGATTCCTTTTTTCTTTCCTGGGTTGAGGATAGGAAACCTATCCCTAACCCTAACCCTAACCCTAACCCTAACCCTAACCTGTTCATAATTATCCACTTAGTATTACATCAAAAGAACCTTAAGTGAATGAACTTTAAGTTATACTAGACTTTGAGTGATGATAGTGCCCTCATTACCTAGAAAAGGTCACTTATGTGGAAATTGCCAGAGGATTGGAAGCTGAACATCCAGAAACACTGTGGGGCATTATTCTCGAGTCTCAGTTCTGCACAGGTATCTGGGGAGGAAGAACGTTTCTGATGAGCGAATCAAAGAGATTAACCCTGTCTAGGGAAACTTGGCTTAAAAGGTTTTAAGACAAAGTATGGTTCAATTTCTTCAGTTTTCTTATCTTTCTGCTTGTTAACAATAATTTGTGGAATGTCTACAATTCACCATATATTGTTTCTGTAGTACTTAGCACTGCTGAAAACCTGGTGTTGCCTGAAACAAAACCTCAGCATTGCCTAACACATTACAACACGAAGGGCCTTTCACACAGAAATACACTTTACACAATGCTAACTATGTAGTTAACCACATGTAATCCTATTTGAAGGAAAACTATGAAAAAGACATACGAAAACTATGGACTGTATGATGATGTCATTGACCAGTGTCCCAGCTCAGAGAGTTCAGGTTCTGCAGCAGCCAGGACTGACTTATTCAACAGATATAATAAGTGCCGTGCCCAGAGTGCACATATGTCTAGGAGCCCAAGAAAATATTTTAATTTCTTTTAAAATCGGAAGGAAAAAAACTAAACTTTTAGGTTAAAGAAAATGTTTGAATATATGATCTTAATACATTAATCTGCATACCAGTGCAGTTGTAAAATATAAGTTTTATCTTATTTTATTTTTTTATGTAGGAAGAGACCCATGCAAGCAGAAGTACCTTGACCCCATGAAGGTCATCATGCAACCATAGCAGCAAAAACAGGGGCTTCCCCATCCCTACCCGACTAGGTGTCTAGGGGTCTCTTCTTTTCTTGACTTAACAGGCTTCCTTCTGAAGGATTGTGTGTTAGTTTCCTAGGGCTGCTGTAAAAAGTACCACAAACTGGGTGGCTCAAAACAACAGAAAGTTGTTCTTTCACATTTCTGGAGGCTAGAAGTCCAACATCCAGGTGTTGGCAGAGTTGGGTCCTTCTGAGGGAGACTCCATTCCATGCCTGTCTTCCAGCTTCTGGTGACGACGGTAAACCTTGATTTCTTTGGTTTGCAGCTGCATCACCTCATTCTTTGTCATCACATGGTATTCTCCCTGTATGGTTCCATCCACATTTCCCTCTTCTTATAAAGACTAGTCACGTTGGATTAGGACACACCCTAATGACCTCGTCTTAACTCCGTTACATCTGCAAAGATCTGTTTCCAAATATGTTCCCACTCATAGCTACTGGGGGTTAGAACTTCAACATATCTTTTTTGGGAGCAGGATTCAACCCGCAACAGACTGTTTACATGAGATAATCAGAAGGACGTCAAACAGAATGGATGGTACCCTCCTGAGGGCAGAGAGGTGAGATGCTGATAAAAGTCATCATAGGAGGTGTTGGTGACAGAGGCCCAGCCTCTTTTCTCCCATCAGCTCTGTGATCTTCTAGTAATCAGACCGCAAACCAGGCCTTTATCCCAGGGCAGCAGGTCCACGCCTTGCTGGACAATCTGTTCAAATAGTTTAGATAATGTCTCTACCCTAGTCTCTTTTTAGTTCTGAGGAAATCTTACCACCTCTTCTTCTTTCTTTCAGGGGTGACCTCTCCTCACATCCTCCTTCGGTCTTATTTACAAGAGACCTATTTGACTGAAAGTCTGAAACTTTAGCCATGAAAAAACTGGTTTCCTCTTATCTAGATCAGAGAAGGCTGAATGTTTAAAACTTCTCCAGGAGAGAGGGGTAATATAAACCTTCTTACTATGTGGCAAAGGAAAAGAAACTAACCCAAACCCACCAAACCAAATGGAATCACTCTGGTTCCAAAGTAAAGCAGACTAATCACGGATACCCTGACATTGGCATCATGTCACAGAGGAGAGAAAGTTCCTTTTTCCTGAGAGGGAAGATGGTGAGCATAGAGGGCCTCATAGAGGAGATGGTGAGAAATCGAGGGTCACTGGGAACAGAGAGAGAACTTTTGGGACAAGTAGGTGGGGAGAGGATTCCAGGCGAAGCCCACAGCATGACTAGAGACCCCAGTGTGACAACAGATGACAAATCCACAAAGTGACAGTCCAGTGTGGCTACAGGACGAGAGCATGAGGAGAGGCAGAGCGAGAGCTGAGCCTGGAAGGGGCTATTTGTTAGACGTCCTTTTCCCGTGACTCTATATGGCGGGGGGAGGTTATTGGATGTTTCTCCTTCGAACCACCTCTGCTCCAGGAATCTCACCACATAACAGTGATACTGTAATGCACATGCTCATGGGTAGTTGTCCATGGCTGCTGGAAGTCAGAACCGTGAACTTACAGGCTTACAACCACATAGACGTATTATCTTACCGTCTGGACGCCAGAGGTTGAAATGAATCCCTTTGGATTAAATCAAGGTATTGGCAGGGCTGTGTTTCTTTCAAGAGGCTCTAGGGAAGAATCTGTTTCTTACCTTTTCCAGCTTCTGGAGGCTACCCCTATTCCTTGGCTCATGGCCCCCTTCCACCTTCAAAGCCAGGAACGGCTGGTCCAGTCTTTCTTACACTGTGTCACTTGGACCCTCTCTTCGGCCTCCCTGTTCCACATATGGGGCCCTTGAGAATATATTGGACCCACCAGGATCATCCAGGATAATCTCCCCCCTTCAGGGTCAGCTGATTAGAATTCTTAATTTCATTTACAATCTTAATCCCCCCCTTTCCCTGTAATAGACGTATCCATGGGTTCCAGGGATCAGAGGGGTATATTCTGCTCACCACAAAGTTCCCTGTTTACACAAAGCTGGGGACAGAGCTTTAGAAGTGTCTTAAAATATGACATTCCAACTTCCCCAGAACTCCTCCCAATCATCTCTTTAAAGGCTGGGATGTCAACTCCCTGAGTCATGCTTTTGTGCATGTGAGTATGTTTTAAGAATAGAATTACTAGTACACCCCTCTGCCCTCTTTCTCTCTTTTGTGTCTTCCCTGGTCTTTCTGTTTCTGGCCTTCCTACACATGTGTTTGCTCTGCCTACATCTTATTCTAACATCAGCCTCCTGTGCTGTCTAGTTAGAGGGGATTAGCAAGCGACCATGACTGAGAGAATGGCATTTGCAGCATCTTCATTTAAAAGGCAAATCCTACGCTGCATGGGGATCTACCATTTAGTTACAAGTAGTAGGAGTCTCCAGTGCCAGAATTAATGCACTGATGTATTTAAACCCCTTATATCTCATGACACTTAGCTTGCAGAGTCTTACATGACTAAGAAGATGCAGCTAGGTGACACTACCTGTGACTCTTTGTCATCCACCTACTCCCTGACAATGACTAAACTGCATTTCCTCTGGGCTGATTACGTACTTTATACTCTAAGCAAAACGGGGTGGAGGCAGAGGGACTGGATTATGGCAGCCTCACATCCGTCATCTCAGAGAGCATGATGGACCTCACATGACCCGGTGGTTTTGGGGACATGACTCATGCAACCTTGCTGTCTAAGGCAAGCTGAGTTGCACTACAGGCAGCAGCCGAGGTTGTTACCCATCAGGACCACCTCCAAGTTGCCAGGCACCTTGTGGCCAGTAGGATCCGGAGTGATGACTCAGTACTTGACAGATCTACTCTGTTTAGGAGAAATAACCATACTATGGGTAACTTTAGTCTTCTCATTCGAAGGAGGATGGCTGAATCCTGAATAAAATGCCTCTTTGAGGTCCCCATTATTCACTCCTGCTTGTAAATGCTACAGGACAAAAGGATTCATTCGTGGCATTGAAGATTCAAGGTCTTTTCTAACCCTGGGAGTTGGCTCTGTTCTTGCAAAAGGGATTAAATATGCCTTTAATAATAGAGTTTGGAATATTTATCACCATGGCACTACCTAAAAGTGAAACATCCTCCTGGCACTTAGAACAGGGGAGAGAAAAATGCTCATTTATGAACATGCATGCTCAGAATTTATGCCCATGTAAGAATAATCATTGATGATAGCAATTAGATTTTTCTCCGGTAAGTTCTCTCTTGCCCTTCATTCAGCTGATTTAATGCAACAGTTACTAAGAGAACATAATTGTTGAGTCACTACTTCCTGACTGTATCTCACCAGAAAATATAGAATCGGATTATAGCACTTCTGTGTTGAATGCCAAAGCTGCCCAAACTCATCGATTTGACCGCAATCTACCTTTCCAGCTTGCTTTACTTCTCCTCCATTACCAAACTCCTGGTTCTGGCCAGCTGACTCATCTTCCCCCAGCACCTCTTGGGTTTTCAAAACTCATTGGTTTGGCTCTTACCATGGCTTCTCTCTAAAATGCCCTCCCCATTATGTTCTGCCGCTTCAGAACACGTAGCCTTCAAGGGTCAGCACAAATTCCACCTCTTCCATGAAGCCATTCCTTACCCGCATCATCTAGCTCATGATGAGCTTCTAATCGGCACAGTTCACAACACAGAATTCAGCCTCTCTTATCCCAAATACCTACATCCAGCCTTTAAACTCTTCTGTACTATTAGTTGATACCAGGCACCACAAACTGTTGGTCCAAAGTATTGGCCTCTCCCGATGACGCTTTGAGGCATTCCATACAGTAGTTCAGAATTAGAATATCTTAAAAATCTGGGCATCTGGACCCTTGAAGCATTACAACAGCTGGCAACATTGGGTCTATATTTAAAGTGGCAACAATTAATCAGAACGGAGTGGCAACCATCCTCTGTAACTAGGAATGCATTATTCAGTTTGCTAAAGATCACACCATTCCCTTTTGACTTTATGCAGCCAGCTTCACTCATTTATGTTCTTGCATTGTTCTCTCTCCCAGCACTCTGCAATAACACACAAACTGGCCTTTACCTTTCATTTTGTTTTTCTTTTATTTATTACTCTGCCTCCCTACTATTCGCTCTCCACATAGAAGCTGGAATCATCTTTTAAGAAGGGCGGGGAAAGACAAAGTATATAAGAGGTTGTCATCACTGTTGGTTAAGCTCTCCCCAACCCCAGTGATTTTCTATTGAATTAAGAGAAACTGCATATTCTTGTGACAGCCCCCCTCACTTGGAGACCCCTCTCCCAGTTACTCATTATGCTTCAACGATATTGTCTTTCTTTCTCTTCGTTGAACATGCCAAATTGCTCCCTCCTTACATATTTTCTTTTCTTCCAAATCTTTTTTTTTTCAGTTTTATTGAGATATAATTGACATACAGCGCTGTGTAAGTTTAAGGTGTACAGCAGAATGACTTGACTTACATATATTGCAAAAATGATCACCACAAGAAATTTAGTGAACATCCATCATCTTGTACACATACACACAAAAATATTTCTTTCCTTGTGAGAAAAAATTTTAGGATTTACTCTTTCAGCAGCTTTCATCTATACAGTACAGCAGTATTAAGTATAGTCATCATGTTGTCCATTACATCCCCGGTACTTATTTATCTCATGCCTTTTGCCCACCTTCATCTAATTCTTCCACCCCTCCCCCCACACACCCCACCTTTGCTTTCTACTCTGGTAACCACAATCTGATCTGTTTTTCAATGAGTTGTTTATTTTTAGATCCCACATACAAGTGATATAATATTTGTCTTTCTCTGACTTACTTCACTTAGCATAATGCCCTCAAGGTACATCCATGTTGTCACAAATGGGGCTGAATTGTATTCTGGGGTGTGTGTGTGTGTACATACACACTCATCTTGTTTCCATGTCTTGGCAATTGTAAAAAAAAAAAAAAAAAAATGCTGCAATGAATATGGGCGTGCATATATCTTTCCCAATTAGTGTTTTCAATTTTCTTTGGATAAATACCCGGAAGTAGAATTGCTGGATCACAAGGTAGTTCTATTTTTCTTTTCCACATCTTTATTGGACTATAAATACTTTACAGCGTTCTGTTAGTTTCGCTGTACAACAAAGTGAATCAGGTATATGTATACATATATCCCCATATCCCCTCCCTCTTGAGCCTCTCTCCCACCCTCCCTATCCCATCCCTCTAAGTCGTCACAAAGCACTGAGCTGATCTCCCTGTGCTATGCAACAGCTTCCCACTAGCCGTCCATTTTACATTTAGTAGTGTATATACGTCAGTGCTACTGTCTCACTTCATCCCAGCTTCCCCTTCCCCACCGTGCCCTCAAGTCCGTTCTCTACGTCTGCATCTTTATTCCTGCCGTGCCACTAGGTTCATCAGTGCCGCTTTTTAAAATTCCACATATATGGAATTAACACTATGCGTTAGTGTATGGTATTTGTTTTCTCTTTCTGATTTACTTCACTCTGCAGGACAGATTCTCGGTCCATTCACCTCACTACAAATAACTCAATTTCGTTCCTTTTGGCTGAGTAATATTCCATTGTATATATGTGCCACATCTTCTTTATCCATTCATCTGTCGATGGACATTTAGGTTCCTTCCATGTATTGACAATTGTAAATAGTGCTGCAATGAACATTATGGTACATGTATCTTTTTGAATTATGGTTTTCTCAGGGTATATGCCCAGTAGTGAGATTGCTGGGTCATATGGTAGTTCTATTTTTAGTTTTTTAAAGAACCTCCATACTGTTCTCCATAGTGGCTGTATCAATTTACATTCCCTCCAACAGTGCAGGAGGGTTCCCTTTTCTCCACAACCTCTCCAGCATTTATTGTTTGTAGATTTTTTGATGATGGCCATTCTGACCAGTGTGAGGTGATACCTCATTGTGGTTATGATTTGCATTTCTCTAGTGATTAGTGATGTGGAGCATCTTTTCATGCATTTGTTGGCCATCTGTATGTCTTCTTTGGAGAAATGTCTATTTAGGTCTTCTGCCCATTTTTGGATTCGGTTGTTTGTTTTTGTGATATTGAGCTGTGTGAGCTGCTTGTATATTTTGGTGATTAATCTGTTGTCAGTTGGGTCATTTACAAATATTTTCTCCCATTCTGAGGGTTGTCTTTTCGTCTTTTTTATGGTTTCCTTTGCTGTGCAAAAGCTTTTAAGTTTCATTATGTCCCATTTGTTTATTTTTGTTTTTATTTCCATGTCTCTAGGAGGTGGGTCAAAAAGGATCTTGCTGTGATTTATGTCATGGAGTATTCTGCCTATGTTTTCCTCTAAGAGTTTTATAGTGTCTGGCCTTACATTTAGGTCTCTAATCCATTTTGAGTTTATTTTTGTGCATGGTATTAGGGTGTGTTCTAATTTCATTCTTTTACATGTAACTGTCCAGTTTTCCCAGCACCATTTATCGAAGAGACTGTCTTTTCTCCATTGTATATTCTTGCCTCCTTTATCAAAGATAAGGTGACCATATGTGCATGGGTTTATCTCTGGGCTTTCTATCTTGTTGCATTGACCTATATTTCTGTTTTTGTGCCAGTACCATACTGTCTTGATTACTGCAGCTTTGTAGTATAATCTGATCAGAGAGCCTGATTCCTTCGGCTCCTTTTTTCTTTCCCAATATTGCTTTGGCTAGTCGGGGTCCTCTGTGTTTCCATACAAATTGTAAAATTTCTTGTTCTAGTTCTGTGAAAAAATTCCATTGGTAATTTGATAGGGATTGCATTGAACCTTATAGATTGCTTTAAGTAATATAGTCATTTTCACAGTATTGATTCTTCCAGTCTTTCCAATCCAGGATTGCATTGAACCTGTAGATTGCTTTAGGTAATATAGTCATTTTCACAATATTGATTCTTCTAATCCAGGAGCATGGTATACCTTTCCATCTATTTATGTCCTCTTTGATTTCTTTCATCAGTGTTTTATAGTTTTCTGAGACAGGTCTTTTGCCTCCTTAGGTAGGTTTATTCCTAGGTATTTTATTCTTTATGTTGTGATGGTAAATGGGATTGTTTCCGTAATTACTCTTTGATCTTTTGTTGTTAGTGTGTAGGCATGCAAGAGATTTCTGTGCATTAATTTTGTATCCTGCAACCTTAACAAATTCATTAAATAGTTCTAGTAGTTTTCTGGTGGCATCTTTAGGATTTTCTATGTATAATATCATGTCATTGACAAGCAGTGACAGTTTTACTTCTTCTTTTCTAATTTGTATTCTTTTATTTATTTTTCTTTGATTGCTGTGGCTAGGACTGCCAAAACTATGTTGAATAATAGTGGTGAGAGTGGACATCCTTGTTTTGTTCCTGATCTTAGAGGAAGTGCTTTCAGTTTTTCACCATTGAGAATGATGTTTGCTGTGGGTTTGTCGTATATGGCCTTTATTATGTTGAGGTAGGTTCCCTCTATGCCCACTTTCTGGAGAGTTTTTATCATAAATGGGTGTTGAATTTTGTCAGAAGTTTTTTCTGCATCTATTGAGATGATCATATGGTTTTTCTTCTTCAATTTGTTAATATGGTGTATCACATGGATTGATTTGTGTCTACTGAAGAATCCGTGCATCCCTGGGATAAATCCCACTTGATTATGGTGTATGATCCTTTTAATGTGTTGTTGGATTCTGTTTGCTATTATTTGTTTGCTAGTTGAGGATTTTTGCACCTATATTTATCAGTGATATTGGTCTATAATTTTCTTTCTTTGTGATTTCTTTTTCTGGTTTTGGTGTCAGTGTGATGGTGGCCTCATAGAATGAGTTTGGGAGTGTTCCTCCCTCCGCAATATTTTGGAAGAGTTTGAGAAGGATAGATGTTAACTGTTCTCTAAATGTTTGTTAGAATTCACCTGTGAAGCCATCTGGTCCTGGACTTTTTTTTTTTTTTTTTTTAAATAATGACAGTATCTTTTTTTTTTTAAATTAATTAACTTATTTATTTTTGGCTGTGTTGGGTCTTCGTTTCTGTGCGAGGGCTTTCTCCAGTTGCGGCAAGCGGGGACCACTCTTCATTGCGGTGCACAGGCTTCTCACTGTCATGGCCTCTCATTGCAGAGCACAGGCTCCAGACGCGCAGGCTCAGTAGTTGTGGCTCACGGGCCCAGTTGCTCTGCGGCATGTGGGATCTTCCCAAACCAGGGCTTGAACCCGTGTCCCCTGCATCGGCAGGCAGACTCTCAACCACTGTGCCACCAGGGAAGCCCTGGTCCTGGACTTTTGTTTGCTGAAAGATTTTTTAATCACAGTTTCAATTTCATTACTTGTGATTGGTCTGTTTATATTTCCTAATTCTTCCTGGTGCAGTCTCAGAAAGTTGTACTATTCCAAGAATCTGTCCATTTCTTCCAGGTTGTCCATTTTATTGGCATAGAGTTGCTTGTAGTAGTCTATTATGATCTTTTGTATTTCTGTGATGTCAGTTGTCATCTCTCCTTTTTCATTTCTAATTTTATTGATTTGAATTTTCTCCCTTTTTTTCTTGATGAGTCTGGCTAACGGTTTATTAATTTTGTTTATCTTCTCAAAGAACCAGCTTTTAGTTTTATTGATCTTTGCTATTGTTTCCTTCATTTCTTTTTCATTTATTTCTGCTCTGATCTTTATGATTTCTTCCCTTCTGCTAACTTTGGGTTTTGTTTGTTCTTCTTTCTCTAGTTCCTTTAGGTGTAACGTTAGATTGTTCATTTGAGATTTTTCTTGTGTCTTGAAGTACGCCTGTATAGCTATAAACTTCCCTCTGAGAACTGCTTTTGCTGCGTCCCATAGGTTTTGGATCATCGTGTTTTCCTTGTCATTTGTTTCTAGGTATTTTTTGATTTCCTCTTTGATTTCTTCAGTGATCTCTTGGTTATTTAGCAGTGCACTGTTTAGCCTCCATGTATTTGTGTTTTTTACTGTTTTTTCCCTGTAATTGATTTCCAGTCTCACAGTGTTGTGGTCAGGAAAGATGCTTGATATGATTTCAGTTTTCTTAAATTTTCCAAGGTTTGATTTGTGACCCAAAATGTGATCTGTTTTGGAGAATGTTCCATGTGCATTTGAGAAGAAAGTGTATTCTGCTTTCAGGGGGAATGTCCTAAAAATATCAGTTAAGTCTGTCTGGTCTATTGTGTCATTTAAAAGCTTGTGTTTCCTTTTTTATTTTCTGTCTGTATGATCTGTTTATTGGTGTGAGTGGGGTGTTAAAGTCCCCCACTATTATTGTGTTACTGTCGATTTCTCCTTTTATGGCTGTTAGCATTTGCCTTATGTATTGAGATGCCCCTATGTTGGGTACATACATATTTATAATTGTTATATTTTCTTCTTGGATTGATCCCTTGATCATTATGTAGTGTCCTTCCTTATCTCTTGTAGCAGTCTTTATTTTAAGGTCTGTTTTATCTGGTACGAGTATTGCTACTCCAGCTATCTTGTGATTTCCATTTGCATGGCATATCTTTCTCCATCCCCTCACTTTCAGTCTGTATGTGTCCGTAGTTTTGAATTGGGTTTCTTGTAGACAGCATATATAAGGGTCTTGTTTTTGTATCCATTCAGCCAGTCTGTGTCTTTTGGTTTGAGCATTTAATCCATTTACATTCAAGGTGATTATTGATATGTATGTTCCTCTTACCATTTTCTTAATTGATTTGGGTTTGTTTTTATGGGTCTTTTTCTTCTCTTGTGTTTCCTACTTAGAGAAGTTCCTTTAGCATTTGTTGTAAAGCTGGTTTGGTAGTGCTGAATTCTTACAGCTTTTGCTTGTCTGTAAAGCTTTTGATTTCTCCATCAAATCTGAATGAGATCCTTGCTGTGTAGAGTAATCTTGGTTGTAGGTTTTTCCCTTTATATCACTTTAAATATGTCCTGTCACTCCCTTCTGGCTTGCAGAGTTTCTGATGAAAGACCAGTTGTTAACCTTATGGGGATTCCCTTGTATGTTGTTTGTTGCTTTTCCCTTGCTGCTTTTAATATTTTTTCTTTGCATTTAATTTTTGATAGTTTGATTAATGTTTGTCTCAGCGTGTTTCTCTTTGGGTTTATCATGTATGAGGCTCTCTGCACTTCCTGAACTTGACAATTTCCTTTCCCATGTTAGGGAAGTTTTTGACTATAATCTCTTCAAATATTTTCTCAGATGCTTTCTATTTCTCTTCTTCTTCTGGGACCCCTATAATTCGAAAGTTTGTGCATTTAATATTGTCCCAGTGGTCTGTGAGACTGTCCTCAATTGTTTTCATTCTTTTTTCTTTATTCTGCTCCCTGACAGTTATTTCCACCATTTTATCTTCCAGGTCACTTATCCGTTTTTCTGCCTCAGTTATTCTGCTCTTGATTCCTTCTATAGTATTTTTAATTTCAGTTATTGTGTTGTTCATTATTGTTTGCCTGCTCTTTAGTTCTTCTAGATCCTTGTTAAATGTTTCTTGTATTTTCTCCATTCTCCCAAGATTATGGATCATCTTTACTATCATTACTCTGAATTCTTTTTCAGGTAGGTTGCCTTTCGTCTTCATTTATTTTGTCTTGCGGGTTTTTACCTTGCTCCTTCATCTGTAACATATTTTTTTGTCGTTTCATGTTTTTTTTTTTTGATGGGTGGGGCTGTATTGCTGTCTTACTTGTTGTTTGGCCTGAGGTGTCCCACACTGGAATTTGCAGGCAGTTGGATAGAGCCAGGTCTTGGTGCTGAGATAAGTACCTCTGGGAGGCCTCAATCCAATTAATATTCCCTGGGTTCTGAGGTTCTGTGTTAGTTCAGTGGTTTGGACTTGTAGCTCCCACCACGGGGACTCGAGCCTGAACTCCAGCCTGGGAACTAAGATCCTGCAAGCCATGTGGCACAGCAAAAAAAAAGAAAAAAGAAAAAAGAAAAAAAGGAGCAGTACAATAACAAAGAATAAAAAAGAAAATAAAATTAGATAAAAAATATTATGAAAAATAAAAATATAATTGAAACAACTGCAACAAGGTAAAATAAAACCACAGAAAAAAGAAAAAAAAGGGGTGGGGTGGGGTGGGGAACCAAGCCAAAAGGAGAGAACAAAAACAAAGTATAAAGAGTAAAATAAAATTAGAAAAATGAAAGATTTATTAGAAAAAATAAAAATATAAATCAACAACAATGAATCAAAAAGGTAAAACAGAACCCCAATTTAAAAGAGGAAAAAAGAAAAGAAAAAAAAAGCCTTGGCCATAGGGGTGGATTTTGACTGGGGGTGGAACTTAAGCAGGGGTGGGGTTTAGGGCAGGATGGGACCTAGGCAGGTGGTGGGGTGACGTTCAAGCTTGGGCCGGGGCCTCTGCTTAGGACTGTGCAGAAGGGGAGATGCAGCACATCCAAATGAGGGCCTCTGGAGTGTGGAGTTCAGGAGTTTAGAGGTAGGGACATGGATGAGGGTGTGTGGGTGGGGTTTAGGCCCAGGGTGGTTGGAGGGGGTCTTAGAGGGCATCTCCGAGTGTAGAGGTGGGGCCCTGGGTGAGAGTGCAGGGGTGGGGCTTGGGCTCCGCCCGGCAGGAGGGAGGCTCTGAGGGCAGAGGATTAGGTCCAGGAGCCCAACAGGCTCCCTGGTGCCTAAGTAGACAGGGAAAGGGCTGGCTGTGTTCCCTTCCTTTCCTGCACACCCCCACCCCTCCACCCCCCACCCCACCCCCCCGATCTCCCCCAGGGTCTCCCCTGTCCCTGCTGGACCCCTAACAGTGGGTGGATCCCGCTGGGTGTAAGAACTCCTCCCTTCCCCCAGCCTCCTCTCAGGGGTGCTGGGAATAAGACCTATGGGAATGGGGCCAGCCTTTACTTTTGCTCCCCCTTCCCTCCCTCCCCCTCCCTCAGGACCCACGCAGCTGGAGGGGGCCTCTGTGGGCAGAGCAGGCCTGGGATCTCAGCAGGCTCCTGGGGGCCCAAGTGGGCAGGGGAAAACTGGCTATGCTCTCTTTTGATCCTCTGCCGCACTGGTCCCCCAATTTCCCCCTTCGGGTGTGGGAGCCCTTCTTCTCCCCCAGCTGCCCCTCAGGGGCGCCAGTCCAGTCCCGCCTCCACTTCTCCTCCCCCCCTCACTCCCCCCCACACCCCACGTCCTACCCAGTCTCTGGCAGTTCCTCCTGTCCCCTTAGGTATCTGTGGTCCCCCACCGGTGCCTCGTAGGTGCCTGGTAGGTGCCCTAGTTGTGTGGAGATGCAAATTCCACCTCCTCCTAGTCTGCCATCTTGATTCCGCCCCCAAGGTCGTTCAAGACACAGACCTACTATTTTTAATTTTTTTAGGAACCTCCATACTGCTTTGCATAGTGGTTGCACCAGTTTACATTCCCACCAGCAGTGCTCAGGGGTTTCCTTTTCTCCACAACATCACCAACACTTGTTATCTCTTATCTTTTTCATGATACCCAGTCTAACAGGTATTGAGGTAATACTTCATTTTGGTTTTCATTTGCCTTTCCCTAATGATTACTGATTTGAGGCTTTTCTTCCAGATCTTTAGCTGGCTGGTTCCTTCTCATCATTTAGGTCTTAGGACTTATTTGGCTACCCCATATAAAGTCAGTCTTGTTCCTCCCAAATCATATTTGATTATTGTATTTTATTTTCTTCTACTGCTTATCTGACATGATCCTATTTAAGTATTTCCTATTTCCTTCCATTACTATGTAAGCTCCTAGAGGGCAGAGATCCTGTGTTTTTCGTTTTGGTTCTCCAAGTGCCTAGCACAGATCAGAGCAAACCTGGGTGGACAACAGTGAAAACGTCAGCTTACTAAGTATTTCTGTCTGCCTTACTTCTAGCTTATGATGTTGTATAATAACTATTTCTGCTTTTTCTGACCAGTGGATTTATAAGCCTCTTGTAAGTGGACACCTGTCTTTGCTGATATTTTTGAAAGTACTAAAAGTAAAAAATGTAGTTAGCTCTTTTATAGATGTTTAGTATATATTTGACAATATGTTTATAGATTGATTCAAGAATGGATTATAAAAGACCAGGATAAGGAAATGTATTAATTAGTTTAAAACCTTTCAGATAACAACCTTGGCTTAAAAATAGTAAATTTGGGGCTTCCCTGGTGGCGCAGTGGTTGAGAATCTGCCTGCCAATGCAGGGGGCACGGGTTCGAGCCCTGGTCTGGGAAGATCCCACATGCCGCGGAGCAACTGGGCCCGTGAACCACAACTACTGAACCTGCGCGTCTGGAGCCTGTGCTCCGCAACAAGAGAGGCCGCGACAGTGAGAGGCCCGCGCACCGCGATGAAGAGTGGCCCCCGCTCGCCACAACCAAAGAAAGCCCTCGCACAGAAACGAAGACCCAACACAGCCAAAAATAAATAAATAAATAAATAAATAAATTTAAGAACAGTTTAAAAAAAAAAAAAAAAAGTAAATTTGGACTTCCACTTTTGGCCAAGATGGAGTAACAGGTACCAGATTTAGGCTCTTATCTGAAACAACTGTTATGAAAAAGAAAATATATAAAATAATGCTTTTTTAAGACCCTGAAAATCAGGCAACTAAGAACAGATCTTCCTGAGGGATGGGAAACAAACAAGGTGTGATCCCTGTGGTCGTGTCAGCTAACTGCAGAAATAAATGCATAAAAAAGATGCTCAGCACAGTTAGTCATTAGGGAAATGCAAATTAAAACCACCATGAATTACCGCTACACACCTATGAGAATCTTTAAAATGAAAAAGACGGACCATATCGAGTGTTTGCAGTAATACAGAGGAACAGGAACTGCTAGATGAGATATATAATAATTTGCCAGTTTCTTAAAAAGGCATTCAAAATAAATTGAAACTCTTGCCCATTGCTTGCGGGAATATAAAGTGGTGCAGCCTCTGTGGAAAACAATGTGGCAGTTCCTCAAAAAATTGAACGTAGAATTACCCTATGATCTATAAATTCCACTTCTGCAGTTGAAGGCTGGGACTCAAACAGATATTTTACACCAGCATTGTTGGCAGCACTGGTCACAGAAGCCAGTGGTGGAAACAACGAAAATATCTATTGAAGTATGAATAGGTAAATAAAATGTGGTGTGTGAAATCCTTACTCCTGCTACAACATGAATGAACCTTGAAGCATTAGGTTAAGTGAAATAAGCCAGACATAAAATAACCAGTATTGCATGATTCCAGTTATATGAGGTACCGAGAAGTTTACAGGGAAAGTAGGATGGTGATTGCCATGGGTGGGGGGGAGGGGAGAACGGGGAGACATTTTTAATGGGTACAGAGTTTTGGTTTGAAAAGTTAAAAAAGTTCTGGAGATAGATGGTGGTGATGGTTGCACAACAATAATGTCCTTAATGCCACTGAACTGTACACTTAAAATAATTAAAATGGTACACTTTATGTTACATATATTTTACTGCAATAAAAAATTAGGCATTCACAATATGACCCAGCCATTCCACTCCTAGGTTTATACCCAAGAGAAAAGAAAGCATACATCTCTGCAAAGACTAGTACATAAATGTTCATAGCAGTTTTATTTCTAATAGCCAAATACTGGGGACAATCCAAATACACATCAATAGGTAAATGGATAAAAAAATTGTGATATCTACGTAACAAAATAATGCCCAGCAATTAAAAATGAATGAACTCTCAAGCAGGCACCAACACTGATGAATATTAAAATAATTATGTTCAGTGAAAGAAGTCAAGTATACAGTCTGTGATGTCATTTATATGAAGCTTTAGAAAATGCACTTGAACCTCTAGTGACAGAAAGCAGATGAGTGATGGCCTGTGGCTTTGTGAGTGGTGGAGAGGGGGGCGGGGAGCGGTAGCAAGACAGGATGGGGTGGAGGGCTTCCAGAGAGCCAGTAGGAAACTTTTAGCGGTGATGGATATTGTCCTTTTGTATCTGCCTTATTTCACTTAACATAATGCTTCAAAGTTCATCCACATTGTAGCAAGTGTAAGAATTTCATACACCACATTATATTTATCTACTCATGTATCATAGGATATTTGGGCTGTTTCCACTTTAGGCTGTTGTGAATGTTCATTATCTTGATCATGGTGATTTTATAATAGTCATATACTAGGTCCTATATTATCAAATTGAGCACTTTAAATATGTGTTGTATTTCTATTATACCTAATAAAGGGTGTTAAAAATAGTAAGTCTAACATAATAGTCATCCTGTTGGATACATCTGTTGGATATTTCAGAAGGCTGGCCTTCTGATACACAAGCCATTGTTATTTGTGAAGCGCACAGCCAAGACCTGGCTCATAGTCACAGTAATTTGATCAAACCGATCCTGGAAATCACTGACTTTAAGGGATGGAATGTATTTGGTATCCATGCATCTCAATGAAAATTAATGATAATGATTTGGAATTTAATGAATTCCTTGCAGTCTTTCTGAGATTTAATGGAAAATGATATAATTTGAAATCAATTTAAATTATCCAAATTGATAATTAATATGCCTGTCATAAAATTGTCTAGCATCTATTATTTAGAAGTAAATGATTTAGAATCAGGTTTACCAAGTACTCTAGCTCTCTTGAAGTGTAATATTAAAGCATCTTCCTCTCGGCTATCTTTGGACAATTCTTGAAACAGAAGAGATAGACTCTACATTTTATATACTTATTGAAAAAAATATACTTGTAGCAAGAGATATCTTATTTTGTATGACACTTATATAAGGCATATTCATGAACACTATCGCATTATTCCTTAGGTAGGAAATAATGAAATAAATACCACTCTTCTCATTTCACAGTCATAAAAATTTTAATATCTGCCAATTAAACTCAGGATAAAAATGCAGCCACTTCATCCCATGCCTGTCTCCTCCTTGTTTTTACTGTGGTGTGCTTGCTTGCTTTAGCTTCCTTCAAAACACTAAGTTCCTTCCCTCACCTAAGACTCCTAGAAAGCTTTCCCCTTTGCTTAACTTGCATGTTACTTTCATGTCCTCAGAGTGACCTTCCTTGAATTCCATTGGAATCTGGACCCTCTTTAGAATGTTACCGCAGACACTTTTCCTTTATAGTCCTTGGTGTTGCTAATATCATGTGTTAATTATGTGTTCATATGTTAATATCAACGTATAAACATACAACTTTATTTGTTTAATTTGTCTCTCCAGTAAGCCATATGTTCTGTTTCCATTTTGTTTACTAATTTATCCCTAGTATGTAGTGCAAGGCCTAGCACAGATATGCATCGAGGTAATATATATGGTAAAAATGAATCAATCAAACAGAGACATAGAGAAATTAATGACTTGGCCAAGGAGACTCAGCTAAGCGTACTAACAATCTTCTGACCTGTGCCCTCTCTGTTAACCCACCTAGACTCTAACATTCATCAGGGGTTGAGGGAAATGGTACTCAATGCTTCTCGAAGAAGAGATGCAGGTGAATATTGTGTTTGAAGTGTCTGATCTCCTAAAATATGTAAAAGGCATTTCACACAGATGTCAGCCACTGTGGGGGTCAGTTTGGGAAGCCAGCTTGTGGAACAGCATGCTCTTATACTTCGACGGTTTTGCTGTCTAAAACGCACGTAGGCCTTCTGAGGGAGAGGAATGTAGAATCCATACTTCATCCCCAAACACATGACTGATTACGTAGCTGTGGACAGATGTGGCTTTCAGCCCAAACTCTGCTTATATGCCCTGGAGTTTATCCTGTGAGTTATTTGGTTAGATATGAGGAGCCCAAGTAAGCAATTCTATAATATTTCATGTCAATTTCATTAGCCTGTGTGAGGATTACAGGAGATAATATGCACAAAGCACTTAAGAGAGTAAAAGCTAGTAAGTAGTCAGTAAATGTTAATTATTATTATTATTCCTCATGCTCAGGAGAAAGTCAACCAGAAATATACTTGGAGACAGACCCTCTCTCCTCCACAGCCAGCGTGTTTTGGGTCAAATTTCCTAGAGTATTTTTTAAAGCAGGAGCAGACAGATGTGTGGGGTTTCAAGTTGTTTGCTCTGAGACACTGTGGTATGCGTTGTGAGTAGGAAGTGACTGGTAAACCCATGGACACAATGATAATACAAAGATAATAAAAAGCTTCTCTCAGATCGTGGATTATGAGGTGTTGGAGGGAAACTCTTTGGAAATCGTCTAGTTCTACTCCATCCTCTCATTTTGCAAATGAGGAAATTAGAAGCCAGTAAGTAACATGTTTCAAATTTAAAAAAAATGAGTCAAAGGCAATACTGGGATTAGAATTTAGACTCTCTTTTCTCATTGCAGGGGTCTTTCCAATGCCCTTTAATATATCCACTTATACAGCAGATTACCTTTCAATGGGTGACATAGCCAATTACCACAAACTGGGTGGAATTTTATCCTCTCACAGTTTCAGAGCCTAGAAGCCTGAAATCAAGGTGTCAGCAGGGCTGGTTCCTTCTGGAGTGTGCTGGGGAGGGTCTGTCCCAAGCCTCTCTCCTAGCTTCTGGCGGTTGCTGATGATCCTTGGTATCCTTGGCTTGTTAACACGCGCCTCTAGTCTCTGCCTCTGTCTCCACATGGACTTCTCCTCTCTGTGCGTCTGTGTCTCTGGGACTCTCCTCTTATAGGGACACCAGTCATTGGATTTAGGGCCCACTCTTATCCAGGAAAACCTCATTGTAACTAATTTTATCTGCAAAGACCCTAACTGCAAATAAGGTCACATTCTGAAGTTTCAGAAATGAAACTTGGATTTGAATTTGGGGATATGCTCTTCAACTCACAAAAAACAGAAACTTATGACCTGTTAAAAAAGAAAATGAGATTAAAATCAAGTTTTCACTGTTTTGTACTGTTACTTAGGGATAAACACCAAAAGCAACACTATTTATGAAAACACTTTTGACATATAACCGTAAAACTATAGTTCCTCTCATGCTAAACACATATATTCCCAGGTGTATTCTTGAAATGTGCTTCTTTCACAGCCCCGCCATATAGAAAATGTTTTGTGAAAGGCGTCTCCCCCTAAGGCTGCAGGTGGCCTACCTTCAGTCACCCTTATCTTCTTCTGCTTCCTCAAGGCTCTTGATATACTTTTTCTATGACTAAGAAACAATAAGCAAAAATTTGCCGAGGATGTCCCAGGTTTAGATTGATAGTCTTGCATCCTTGGGAAACGTCCATCACAGGCAATCTGGGAGAGTTGGCCACCCTAGCAGGGGCTCTTGAGGGAAAGTGACTCCAGGGGGTTAAGGTGATGAAGAGGACTAACTGGAATCCAGTTGCCAATTTATTATATTTCTGAAAGTGCATTCTTCAGGGAATTGCCTTAGTTTATAGGTACAATAGAGCAATGATCAAAATATTCAAATATGGTTATTGGCTACAGTGCCCAGACACTATTTATATGGCATGTTTGACTCTTTCCTTTAATAGTCATCTTCAGTTTGATCATACACACCTGTTCCCCCTAAAGCTGAAGAGCCGTACAACAAGATTTAGGAACCTGCCAAGGGTAGGCAAAGGGAAAGATTTTCCTCTGGGTAAGATTTTACCATGTTCCTTGAATGATCTCATTCCATCATTGCTCATTTGTTCCTAAATTGGACTCATTACCCAAATCACTTGGGGAACATCTTGGGGAAAGAAGGATTTTCTGACCCTATCTCCAGAAGTTTAATAAGTCTTTGGTGGGGATTAGAGATCTGTGTGGATCAGAAGCTACCTCAGGTGCTTCTGATAATCAAGCAAGTTTGAGAAAAACAAACCATTGAAATATTTGGCCTACACTTGAATTATCCAAAAAGAGCCAACCCCAAAGCATTGACTGGACAAATAACTCTCACAAATAGAGGCATCTGTACTTGATTTATAACTACTCTAGACTAAAGCATAAAAATAATACTAAAACTTGAGTATTATGACTTCCTTCCAGACTTGAGTAGCCATGTAATTTGAGAAGCATAAAGCCATCACAAGTGATACTCTCTTCTCAGATTTGGCAGTTTTAAACGCAGGAACCAGGCGCATATGTCTGTGATGAAGGGCAATAAAAAGTCCAATGATCTGTGTACAGTAACCAGGACCCCATGCAAATATAGTGTGACTGGCCAAGTCCATTTGAGCTGGACAGTTGACATCTGTGTTGATTCCCTACCCTCCCCTAGCTCAGGAGGGAAGGGATTGTGATGATGGCTGGGGGACAGTGTAGCAGTATGGAGGGAGACCTCTCAGATGTCCAGAAAGGGTAAGACATCCCAAGAAAGGAAAAGTAGCCAGAGGATACAGGTCTGGATGAGTTAGGCTTGTACAGAGAACATGGCTTCCTGGAGGGTTGGTCTTGGCTTGGTTTGTGGGGAGACCCCTGGGTACGCAGTTGGAAGAGCAGGTGGAGGGATGATTCTTAGCACTGGCCAGCTTTTGGGGACTGAGCAGCTGCACTCTCCCGGGGACTGTGGGTTTACCCTGTGGCAGGAGGGGTAGGGTTACTTGTCAATAGAAGATTCCTCTTTGACATCAGAGATGCACAGTTCCTGAAACGGCAGAGCTCTGGACCACTGAAATAGCTACAGAGAAAAAGGGAAGCAGAAGCATCTAGTTAGGGTTTCTTGCTACTCAGTTAGGGAAGAGGACATTTCAGGTACTCTATCCAGGGACTTAGAATCTCACTGGAATAAAATGTCTCCTTAAGAGGAGGGCAAGTATGAAAGGCAGTGAGGAAAATAAAGAATAGAAAATGCTGTTTCAAGGCCTATTCAGAGAGTTGCATAAGGAAAGTGCTGTCTGCAGGAAACAGCCCAAATGACATATTTCCTTTTAGACATAATTTTAAAGGAGGTATCATATCTTAACAATGATCTGCCTTCCCATGAGCCTGTAGACGTGTGAAAGCGAGGAAACGTCGAGGGTGGAGGGACTTTCAGAGACCAGTCCCAGAGCCACCTTCTCAAGTACCTTGTCTTGAAATATTCACGAGTTCTTTAACACATACGTGGCTTAAGCTTGCATTGGTCTTTTCTGTTTGCTAGCATTTCATTAAGCATATGCTGTGTGCTGGGCTCTGTTGCTAAATGACTTTGTAGGAGTGGAAAAATAATTTTCCCTCTAATCTTCTGAGTTCTTAGCTGAGACCTCTGTAATAAAAGATCAACAAGAATAAAACGCAAATATTTGTTAACATGCGTACTTGATGTATACGTGGGAGATACCTAGGAAAAGTGAGTAACTCTCAAAGAGATGGCTTTAGAATTCAGGATTAAATATCTTCTTAATAGGAAAAAGGGAGGTGGAGATTGTAGGCCTCTTAGGGAAGAGTAAACAATTTTTAGGAAAGATGAATGGACCTTTAGAAGAAGAGGTGGGAAATTTGATAGTCTGTGATAGTTTGTCTGGGTATGGGGTCCACTTCTAGTCTCTTCTGGGATAAGAGAGGGGATTTATGGCAATCCAGTTCCTTGTGGAGGATTTATCTTTAGGTAGATAAGAGGAGTTCAGAGAAATCCTTTCCCTGAGTTTGCTGTTTTCCAAACGCCTACAGCTCAAAATAATCAATATACCAAAGTGGCATATTTTAGGGGGGGTATGTCCTGGATTCCTACACTCCCATATTGGTGTGGCATGTTCTGCTCCCTTTAGCTTGCATCGATTTGTTTATTCTTGACAACAAATGGTAGTGTTTTTATTACTCCCATTTTACAGATGAGGAGACTAAGAGTGACAAAGATGAATTAACTTGTCTGAGGTCAGGGAGCCAGAGGACATAAATCTAGGTTGACCAAACTCCAAACCAATTGTTGTATAGCCCACATATAGAGGTTACTGTATTATGGTTTGTGGATTGTATAATAAATATCCCTGAAAAGGGGAGATAAAGAACAGGCTAATAACTGAGTTGTGATCATTGGTTTAGAGTAGAATTGAGAAGAAAACGAAAAAGTAAGGACATTAAAGCATAAGGACATTCAAATGTAATTTCTTTGGCTAATTTTATTTATAGAAGTGAATTTACTTGCATTGTGGGATGAGAATGTGCCTCATATTGCTTGACCACTGTCTGAATGATAATTTTGAAAATGGGAAGAGCTCCGGAGGTCATAATCTTCAGAACTGCCTCCAGATAACCATGCTATGAGATGATTATGTAATCTCTAACTTGTATATCTAATTCATTAAAAATATCCTCTGGGAAAGGGGGGCGGCAAAGTATAATCCAATTAGAGTTCAATGAAGAGTTAATTGAATTATAAAGCAGACATTTTATTTGGATGACTTCTTTGTTAAAATCTTATATACCTTTCATTTTACTGAATGGCTGCAAAGGGTTCCCATTTAATACAGAAATGACATCAAACTTTATTTTCTTTGTTAGTGTCCATAATTTTGTAGTTTAAATCACTGCTTTTCTAAAGACTTAGAAACATCTTTATTGCTTTTTTTTTTTTTTTTAAAGCAGAGTGAATAGCAGTTACAAACTCAGTCACAAATTTTGAATAAGATTCAGACAAATCTTGGACTGCCCTGTGTTTCAAATCCCTCCACCTACAATGCTCTGGCCAAAAAGTTTCCAGAAATTTATGAAATGAAGGGGGCATGACCGAATGAGTGATCCATGTATGAGTGGTGTATCTTGAGTGTCAAGTTTCTCCATTTGTGAAATAGTCTAACCACTAAGCCCCCTGAATTACCTGAAATAGAGATGGCACGGCAGCATGGGTAATCAGTAGATGGATGGCTTAGGGTGTTGGAATGTTTATTAATAGTTCTAATGATGCTTCATCAAGTACCTAGGAATACCTTAGGACTTGGGTGAATACCTAGAAATATTTAAATATCTGTATGAGTTTTTTCCAAACTAGATGAGAAGGCATCAGTATTTTACATGGAGTTTACTAGCTCACTCAACTGATGGGCTGCTGGTGGGCTTTACGTTACCTATATCAAGAACAGAGTTATGCTTATCAGGTTGGAAGATGCATACTCTATACATGACTATGTTATGAGGAATCAGGATACCAGACTGCGTGGGTTTTAGAACCTGGTTTTGTCAGTTACTAGCAGTGACTCTTTGGTTAAATTACTTAACCTGCTCCTGTCTCAGTTTCCTCGTCTTAAAAACAAGAATAATGAAACTACAGCCTGGTCTTGTTTTAAATAAGTTCATGCATGTGAAGTGTTTAGAATAGTGCCTGGCACACAGGAAGTGCTAGATCAGCATGAGCTTTTACTTTTCTCACCTTAATTGGAACTCGGGTGCCTTTCTACAGAGATACAAAATATTTTTCCACACGTCTTGAAGAACTGAAAAGAACTTTAAGCATACCGTGTCTGACTGAACAAAGGAACCAAAAAGCATGCAGTGTATTTGCTATTGTGCTAAATGCCTGTAGGAACAGGAAGAATTTATTTGGTACAAATATTTTGATTTCCTCAAGAAATAGAACCTATTACTCTAGCGGCAGCCATGCATCTGACTACAGTGAGTTCATAAAATAAAGGAGAGAGTAGTCATAGATGCCACAAAGCGGAAATCATATTCTAAGCAGATTTCCAAGTCTCTAGTTATTAAATAATAAGCTGAGACCTCCTAAACATGGAAATATATTCTAAATGTTAAGTACTCAAGCTCTGTTATACTAATTTAACTAAAGTCTAATTGTTTTCCACATTAAAGAGATAGTCACTTTTTTTCAGTCTGCTACTCTCTTCTGCTGATGAAATATGAGAAATAGTATAATTTCAGTCGATAAGAAAAGTCTTTCAAACTAATAAAAGTTTTCTCCTCACATCTGGAACCCCGTATGTTGACTGAAGATGAGTTGATGCCCTGCAACTTTTTTTGTAGCTCCATCCTCGGCTAGGGACCAGGCTGTCTGATGCCTAGTGCGCCTATATAAACTTAAACACTCTTGCATACTATTTAGAAAAGCTTTGCTCAACCAACTTCTACTCTGTAGCCAGCCGAGAAGGGAGGCTCCGAGGTATTCGTTGGCACACAGCCTCACAGATCAGTCTTCTTAAGAATATGGAACCTCCCTCTACCCTCAGCCTTACTATACTGCCAACTATTGACCCATTTGCCCAGTTCTCCTTTCCCTTTCTTTTTCCCTGAGCTCAAAAAGATTTTACCAACAGATGAGAGAAAGCAAAAGCAAAGCTCATTGACTAGAAGCTACCCAAGAAAATCCTTAGCTTTGAGGGTCAGAGCTCATGGATAGGCAGGGAAGGGCTTTGTACAGTGAGGAGCTGGGAAATGACTCACCTGGTTATGAAACCTAGGCTCTCCTTCCCCAAAGGCTACACAGCTACTATCTACATGTTTAACTGCTGTTAATGATGGTGAGTTGGCTAACATTTATTTATGCCTACAGCCTGACCTGCAATGATAAATTTGTTAAAAGCATTATTCTGTATAATTCTCTCATCAGTAAAAAAAAAAAAAAAAAAAAAAAAAGACATTGATAACAGTTATTAATTTTATTTTACTGATGAAGAAGCCACGGCTTACCAGTACTTGCTCAAGGGGGTTGGATGCAGATCACAACGTGATTAATAACTACCCAAACCCTGTTTTATGTTATACGAACACCCAGGTTCTCAACTTTTATGCCAGTGGTTCTCAAAGTAGCATCCCCAGAAGGCAGCAACAGCATCGCCAGGGAATCAGAAATGCAAATCCCCAGGCTGCATCCCCGACCTACTAAATTAGAAACTCTGGGGGTGAATGCCCAGCCATCTGTGGCTCAGCAGGTTCTCCAGGTGATTCTGGTGCATGCTAAAGTTTGAGGGCCACTGCTTCATGCTCCACTGCCTCATGTTAAAAACAAAAGACAAAAAAAACCTCTTGGTTCAAGTATCAGAAAATGACCTCGTGTAAAAAAAAAAAAAGAAAAAATCTCTTGGCTCAGGTATCAGAACATGACAGCTGAGCTTGCTGGGTTTCTTATAATCTTATGATTATGGAATTTGCCCGGTTCCTTGGAAGAAAGAACTAGTTTTTAAGAAAGACTTGAGGTAAACCCAAGACTTCCAAATTTCCCAAATTCCTGTCACATGGTGGTGTGATACGTATGATCCTAACCATAAAGGAAGGCAAATGACATGGAGAAAATTGACTTAGTCTTCAATGAGAAAGTATTTTTTATGTTTTGTGACAGGTATTATATGGATCAAGAAATTCCATTTATGTCTTTATTTCTCTAATGAAGTGCACTGAAGTAAAAAGTAACCTTCCTTATCCTGAGCGTTTGTGACAGCTTATTTCCTTTCAAGGGATTAGAGCAATACATATGCTAATAAATCTATAGTGGCATCGTTTTACTTGCAAAGATGACAGTATAGCAAATTCATGTTACATGTATAATATTGGATGTACTGTGATAGAAAGCAAAAAACACGTAACTTCCACCTAGGAAGTGTTAATCAATACAAAGTTGACATTTAGTTCAGGAGAAATGTCATTCTTACGTTATTCTGGCACATTAACTAGGAAAAAAAAAAAAAAACCTCTGTGAGAATTCCTAGAGAAACTACAGTGTGTTCCCCGACTATGGATTTGATCTGTTGTAGCTAATCTGTCTTTTGTAGTTAAGTGGCTCTTGTGAATATGAAGACTGGTATCTCCTATATCATTCAGTGTTTTGGAATGCTTATGGGTAGGAAAACATTTCCATTTTCCCTCGTCCTATCCACAGCATTTTAAAAATGATCGTTTTGCCAAGTTCAGGAATGCCAGTCTTATTTGTTATTGTTTCCCCGTACCAGGCACACAGTGATAGCTTAATAAATATCTGTTGGGTAGATGGATGCTGCTGCCTTCATTAGTGAAGTTATTCCCTAGCCTATTGCCCTTGTATTGTTTTCACTAGGCCAGTATATCCTTTCCATGGCCACCTTCCAATACTGAGAGTTTATAAAACATATTTTCTTGAAGTTTAAGTTTAGTGAATCATCTAATTTTAGCATTGCAAGGAAGCTCAGAAGTGTTGTATTTCCAGCCTCTCTACGACATGACTGAATACTAGTGACTTTTTCAACACCTCTAACGGAACCCTCACTGTTGTATCGTGGGGTGTGTTTTCATGATTCTGCCTTCTTTCTGCCACCCTGAAATCTTAACCTTGTTGCCTGGTTCTGTTGTCTAGGGTACCATGTATGACTCTGGTCCCTTGCTGCTTCACGGATTGTTCTGAGACTAGCAGCGCTGTTCGCACCAGGCACATGTTAGAGATGCAGAGTCTCAGGTACATTCCAAACCATTGACTCAGAAGTGTCATTTTAAAAAATCTTCAAATTCACAAATATTCTTTTCAGAGATCTCTAATCTACTTTTAGTTCTATCCAGTGTACTTTTCACCTTGGACGTTATAGTTTTCATTTTCAGAAGTACTATTTTCATCATTTTGTTCCAGTCTTCCATGTCTCCACTTACCATGCACAGGCTTTCCTCTAGCTTCTTGAGCATATGGAATGCAGTTATAGTGATTGTTTTAATGACCTTGTCTGTTAATTCTATCATTTGTATCGTTCCTGGGTTGATTTCAATTGATTGGTTTTCCTCCTCTCTACAGGTCAGATTTTCCTTCTTTATGTATGCTTGATAATTTTTGTCCCACTTGTTTATTTTTGATTGTCTTTCCTTTGCTTTTGGAATCATTGCCAAGTCCAGTGTCAAGGACCTTACCCCCTATATTTTCTTCCGGGAGTTTTATGGTTTCAGGTCTTATGTTCAAGTCTTTAATTCACTTTCATTTGATTTTTGTGTATGGTATAAGGCAGTGGTCTAGTTTCATTCTGTTGCATAAGACTGTCCAGTTTTCCCAACACTGTTTACTGAAGAGGCTATCCTTTCTCCTTTGTATAATCTTGGCTCCTTGGTTGTAAGTTAATTGACCATATATGTGTGGGTTTATTTCCAGGCTTTCTATTCTGTTTCATTGATCTCTATGTCTGTGTTAATGCCAGTATCTTGCTGTTTTGATTACTATAGCTTTGTAACATAGTTTGAAATCAGGGAGTGTGATGCCTCCAGCTTTGTTCTTCTTTCTCAAGATTGCTTTGGCTATTTGTGATCTTTTGTGGTTCTGAACAAATGTTAGGATTTTTTGGGTCTATTTCTGTGAAAAAAAGTCATTAAAATTATTTATAGGGATTGCCTTGAATCTGTGGATTGCTTTTGGTAGTATGGACATTTTAACAATATTAATTCTTCCAATCTATGAGCACAGCATATCTGTCCATTTATTTGTGTCTTCAGTTTCTTTCATCAATGTCTCGTAGTCTTCAGTGTACAGGTCTTTCACCTCCTTAGTTAAATTTTTTCCTAGTTAAATTTTTTCCTAGATATTTTATTCTTTTTGATGCAATTGTAAATGAGAGTGTTTCCTTAATTTCTCTTTCTGATAGTTCATTATTAGTGTATAGAAATGCAACTGATTTTTGTATATTGATTTTGTATTCTGCAATTTTACTGAATTTGTTTATTAGTTCTATAAGGTTTTTTGGTGAAGACAGCTTATTTCACTGCCTTTTATTTCTTTGTCTTTTCTAACTGCTCTGGCTAGGACTTACAGTACTATGTTGAATAAAATGGAACAGTGGGCATCCTTGTCTTGTTTCTGATCTTAGAGGAAAGCTTTCAGTTTTTCACCATTGAGTGTGATGTTAGTTGTGGGCTTGTTATAAATGGTGTTTTCCTGGTAACTTTTGATTGGCTATCAAAAATGGTGAATTGATCTTGTTGAGTTCTGGATCTTTTTTATATTTTTATAAATATTATTGAACTTTGTTCTAGGATGTACTTAAGTTACCTGGAGCCAGTTTGATCCTTTTTCATGTTTCTCTTAAGCTTTGATAGGTGGAACCAGATCACTGTTAAGTAAAGAGATTATTTTTCTCCACTGATGAGAAAAACATTCTTCTGAGTATTCTATCCAATGCTCATGAGTTGTGAGGTTTTCCATTTTGGCTAGCAGAGAATTTAATTCCTGAAGTTACACTGACTGAGAATGAGCAATTTCAATTATAAGTTCTCAAAAAGCCCCAGAGTGAACTTCATCTGGTAAAGATCACCTATGCTCATAAAGATTTCTTTCCATCTCTTCACTGAACTTGCATTGATATTTATTTTATAAAGCCCAATTTGCAGGTCATTTATTATTCTTATTATGTCTTGACAAACTTTTGAGGTGAAATAAGTTGAAATATTTAACTCCCATTCTGTTGATACTTATTGTTGCATCAGTAGCTCAATAGCCTATTTTTCTTTCGCTTTTTAGCTTTCAGTATGGAAACTCAATTACATACAAATAGACAAAGTTTTTTAAGAGCTACTCTCAAGTGCGCTTGGGACCACTAGTGCCGTGTGCTAATGCGGTGTGCTTTTGAAGGGTAACCTGTCCTTGTTCGTTACTGGGAAATGTCATAAGGTTGAATTTCCTAAGTATGATGTTATGGCTGTTAACATCAGCTGTAATAAATTGCATAAAATCTCCATGATGTAACATCAAAGCATATAAATTCTAATCAGATGTTTGACAGACAGCCTTCAATGTGAATTGCTTTCCATCTTGTGATACTGGCATCTTACAGAACCTCTTCCAGAATCTTCTGCATTTGCCTGGGCAACAAGGAAAGAGAGAGTGCAAGAAACCTCAAATTTCAAGGGTCCATCTTACATGGAAGAGAGCCTGGGGCTCCTTTCTTTGAGACCATGGGGAGGAAAGAGGAATCAATGAGCATCTAGCCAGATTCAACCACAGAAGAGAAGGCTTTTTAGATTGCTCTTCCTATTTGGCACACTGCTGAGAGTTTCTAACCTGTTTATTTTTTTGGTTATACTTGCATGTCTCCATCTTTTGTTTATCTCTCCCCTCCTTTCGTGCACTGCACAGCAAAAGTGAGCATCACTCTGATGTAGGTGGGCACTGATATAATGGACTTTTTCCTCATTTGCCTGTAGGTGGCCCTTCCCAGTTTGGTGGCTGGACAAAGCCTTATGTTACCCTCTCACTCAGATTTGTCTGACTCATGAGCCTGTTGTATGTTTCTCAAGATAAAGAAGGTCCTAAAAACTCAAAGAAACTAACCCAAGTGTTGGATGAGTAATCCTCTCAAATAGCTGGGTAGATTCCCTCTTTCTCCTTTTCCTTTCTACTGCCCCTCAGGAGGGACAGTGTTGCAGGAGACCTTGCTCTCGAGGTGCCCATTAGGATCTGAAGGTGTTGCTAGTTGCACTGTTTGCAGACTTTCCTAAACTGGACCCTAAGGTGAGTTTGAAGGTCGTGAATGTGAGCAGTTGGCAGGGAGTTTGGGGAGCTGAAGCTTGACTCATTACAGATAATTTATATGTCACAGTGTTTATCGCTTCTGTCCAAATATCAACATTTCTTCAACATGAGAAACCACACGAAGTTGTTAGCACTCTGCTTGCACTTGGGGGTTGATATGGTGGGAAGAGGACTCTTTTTTTCAGATTTTGCCTTTGCTTACTGTCTTTTTCTGAATCTAGCAACAGCCAGATTTGTTGCATATTCTGGTTTGCAATTTTGTCATTTCCAGTATATTTTATACCAGGCATTCCCCTTGAAGAGGCATATACAGGTTATATGGGTAGCTAGCTGTCCTCTCTGAAAGGTTTATTCTGAGAGGTAAAGTCCAGTAAGTGAGTGAGCCTAGACGCAGATTATTGAAGAGAGAAATAATGGATTCCTTTACAAGCGTTGAGAGGCAAAACCTTATCTGGTTGGTAAAACTTTAGTTTCTGGAAAGGATAATCTGACGTGGAAGCCTTTGGATCCATCATTGCCAGAAAGTATTGCATTTTTGTTATGAACTATTTTCTAATGAATTGTGGGGAGTAAATCTGTAAGAGCAGCGAAGTGGCTTTTGTAAAGAAAGAGAAAGGCAGAGCAGTATATAAATAAAGAATGAGTGAGAGATAAGGAAATGAACTCTGAAAAGAGGAATAGAAATATTGGTTAAATATGTCTGAGCCATTTGGGTAGGTCTAGGGATAGAAATGAGGTTTTTTATCTGCAAATCCATCATCGTAGTTGTATGGTATACACCGGGGGCTGGAAAAATCCAGTCTATGCGTCATATCTGGCCCACCACCTGTTTTTGTAAATAAAGTTTTACTGGAAAACAACTCACTAATGTATTTTCAATGGCTGCTTTTGCTCTACAAAAGAATGGTAGAATTGAGTAGTTGTGACACAGAGACTCTACGGCCTAAAAAGCTGAAAATATTTACTATCTGGCCTTTTATAGGAAAAGTTTGTCAACACTTGTAATACACAGTAAACATGTAAGTACTAGAGAATTGTTGTTACCCAAATCCAACGTGAATGGTCAGAGCTACCATGTGACTGGGAAATAATGTCTGAATTTAAAAGTGAGCTTGGCATCTTGTTGGAGTCAGCCAGTCCAACCCCCATCTCTCCTGCCAGTGGAAAACCAAGAGCAAGCAAGGTGAAGTGACTTGCTCAGGGTGACTGCAAGTAAGTGACAAAGTCAGAATAATCCTCCAGGCCTCTACATCTTCAGCCAGAACTTCTTCTAGAGGTTGATAATGAAGGTTTACATCATGAATGAATAAGTGGTCCCTTATATTTAGGTAAATTCTTCCCCGATTAGGGAGCTGTTGCATAATGGAACGCTGTGTTCTGGATTCTACCCAAAGACTGTTTAATCCTTAGTAATAATAGAAAGACCTCACTGTAATGTAGACTCCTTGTTTAAAGAAGATTCTGGAAGGGACTTTTGGGTCAACATTGTCATAAAGTTTGGGTGATCTTTCACAGAGTATCTGTATGGATTACAAGGATGATTTTGCTCTTAAAAATCTGTTTATTTTGAAAATTTCTGTGAGACTTCAAATTCCCAATTCTACCAATGTAATTCAGACCCTTGCTGCTTAATTATATTTCTTTTCAGCTGTACTTTCTTGATGCTAGGTATTGGCAATGTGAAGATTTTGATGTTAAATAACTTCCTCTGACATGAACATAATTAATGATCTTTATTCTGAGTTCAGGACTGCAATGAAATGGAACGCAGCTGAATGTGTGCCTCAAGTTCTTGGAATATTAAAGTCCTCCACAAAGTTTGATTTCCTATATTTTTAATTATCTCTGACTTACATTGTCAAGCATAAGAGATAAGCAAAGTAACAGATTACATTCCAAATTTGCTCCCTCCTGAGCCAAGCATAACTGAGTCATTGTCTTTTTATATGTCAAAGCCCATAACTCAGAGTTGGGTTAGCATCTGACATGGGAGAGTTGAATAGCTTTTTCATCCTTGTTTGTTGTGATATTGTGTATACTGAGACATACACAAAATCAATACTTTGCCATTAAAATCAGTGTCTGAAGTGTTCACATTAAATAATAGTTAATTGAAATTTATGCTAAATTGATGCTTGTATTTTTGTTTTGCTGACCGAAGTAGGTGCAGGTTATTGGTTCAAAGGAAAAAGAAAAGCAGCAGCAGCAGCAGCAGCATTGGGGTGTATTAACTTAATTAGAATTAAATAAGGTTTATAGGTTTAGAAAGACAAGCTTTATTTCGCCTGTACAATTTCTTTCCCTTAAGGATTCTTTTCCTCAGTTAGATAAAGGAAAGTATGCTTCTGGAACTTAAGTGAATTATCATAGTGTGATTACTCAGGGATTAAATACATATTAAAATCCTGAAATGAAGTAACTCCTTCATCCATGTCCATGTGTTCTTCCCATACTTGGTCATTAAACAAGTATTGATTGAGAGCTCACTCTGTTCCCAGCCTCTATTAGGCACCTGAAATAAATGGGGACCCCAACCAGACACTATTGTTTTCACACAGCATGCAACACACACAGTGAGGGAGGCAGCTATTAATAAAATCACCCCACAAGAATAAACATAGAATTATGTCCTGAGAAACACGTAGAGGAAAAATTATGCAAAGGAAATCCGGCCGACTAGGTGTTCAGGGCCCCTTCCTGTCTATTGAGCTGAAAGCTAACTGATAAGTAAGGAGTTAATTAAGGGAGGTTGGGGGCCTGGGTGAGCACGTGCCCCATGCAAAGTAAGCTGCCTGTACAGGGTTCTGTCATGGAGGAGGCAGGGCCGTGCCTTGTTCAAAAATGCACACCAACCTAGTTCATTGTGAGAGGCCATGGACACGGAAAGTAGAGATTCCACCCTACTGCAGTGTTTTGTCTTTATCCAGGATCGCAGCCACTGGGGGGTTTCAACAGAGAAGTCACATGCCTCTGTTTGATAGTTGTAAATTCCACTCCTGCTGCTAGGGTGGTACTGAATTAGCGCAGGGGTGAGATTGGAAGACTACGGGCTGTGGGGAGGTCTGTGCTGAGTGATGTGTGCAATGGGATGTCTCTTCATACTCCACTCTTTCAAGACTGGAATTTTCTGTGGACCTCACCCATGTGGCCTTTTGTGAAACAGAAGACTCTGCTAATGAAGAAAGAAGAAAACTGACATGGAGGTCTGCCCTCAGCCAGAAGCCTGCGTGCATCAAACTGTTCAATGCCAACTTCACTAATATCAGGGAGTCCTGTTCCGCTTACGAAGAGATCAAGGTTTATAAATCTTCAGTGACTCTCAACTGCTTAGGTTAGGAATCAAATTTAAATCCATGATAGTTTCATCTCTAAACCCAGGTTTTATCTAATATAATCACCTCAGATATCTCCCTTAATGTAAATACTTTAAGAGGGATCAATGACCAAGTAGATTGTTTAAGAGAATCTAATAAAGTTGTGGAAAGTTAATCCACGTGTCTTTTTCAGAGGTACGGCTAATAACCTCAGGGGCAAATTAAATCATAACCTAAACGCAGGGGGGGGGAATCCACAAACATTCATTCTAATTTACTCTCCCGTAATTTGTACAGAAATGTTTTTGTATTGAATATTGCTTATGTAATGTGGTCATCTGCCGGAATTGGAAGCACCCAAGCCTGTCTTGTTGTTACAGTAGGATTCAACTTATGAATGTTTACTCTTTCCTCCACAGTGTTTGATTCTTCACCAGTTAGATGCCAGTTGAAAGAAACTTTCAGTTGTTTTGAAATCAGAATTCTATTTGTTTTATATTTGGTTAAATGTGTCCACATGTGAAAGCTCCCCAGGAAAGTGTGAGTAGAAGTATTAAAACTTAATTTTTCCCCATTTTTACAATGTCCTATATATGTAGAAAATGCGTACCTTCACATATACATACATGTACATATATTTCCTTAGTTTTGCGATGGCAAATTTAAGGTAAAAATCTGACAGGTGTTTGCAATTGAGGAAACATGGGGCTTACAATACAAGATGTACAGAATCAAAGGCTTCATCTTGGGCAGGAAAGTTCCTTATCAAAGATCCTTTAAACTTTACAAAAATACTTAGACATTTTCTCATTTGATGTTCACCCCAACCCTGTGAGATTAATTAGTTCATTGAAAATAACGGTTGGCCTGAACTTCAGGGTGGTTCACATCCAGTGAGTAGAAGAACATAAATTCCTGCTCAGCTGAACATGGTAGTAAAGTTCCCAACAAATTTTAAGGGAAGATAATTGTGAAGCTGAATCCAAGACGGCAGTCCACGAGAACCTTCACTTCTGTCTTTCAGGCCCTCAGGTAGCGCACCTCCAGATGTGAAAATCTGGAAGTTCAGAAGAGAGTCTAGCTGTGGAACATATAAGCAGTTGAGTTTTGGATGAGTTTTTCCTTTTAACTGAAACCACTCCTGAAGAAAATTCTTTGAAAAAGCGGGTCCACGGAAAATTCCACAGTTAGGAAAGTGTGGCATGTGAAGAGACATCCCATTGCACACATCACTCAGCACAGACCTTCCCATAGCCTTGTAGCCTATAAAGTGTTCAAAGGAATTAGGTAACCGTGAAGCTTTCTCTTTTTTTTTTTCCCCCAGTAAATTTATTTATTTATTTATTTATGGCTGTGTTGGGTCTTCGTTTCTGTGCGAGGGCTTTCTCCAGTTGGGGCGAGCGGGGGCCACTCTTCATCACGGTGCGTGGGCCTCTCACTGTCGCGGCCTCTCTCGTTGCGGAGCACAGGCTCCAGACGCGTAGGCTCAGTAGCTGTGGCTCACGGGCTTAGTTGCTCCGCGGCATGTGGGATCTTCCCAGACCAGGGCTCGAACCCGTGTGCCCTGCATTGACAGGCAGATTCTTAACCACTGGGCCACCAGGGAAGCCCGAAGCTTTCTCTTTTTTCCTCCTTGTGCCCATAGTTTAAAAGATTGGTTTAAGTTTTTTAGAGATTCAAATGAATTCAGCAATTTAAAATGCCTTTTTAATGCAAGAGCATTTCTTGTATTCTGCAACGGTTCCTATTGATTTCAGCCAGAACAATATTTCTAGAAGCATTCAGAATAGATAATGAAAATAGGAAGAGTTGCTGACCTGTCAGATAAACCTATAATCTCAACATCAATGGGCAACTTTATTTAATAGTTTGGAAACTAAATAAATCTAATCTAATTAACTTGCTCAGCTATAAATGATATTTTTGTGAGTTAATTTTTAATTCCTTATGCCAGAAGGCAAGATGTTGGTCCCCACCTCCTTCATGGAAGCAGAGTCCTAACCTAATAAATTAATAAATCATTATTAGGGAATCACATTAGGGAAAAGTGATCTCATTGCTTTAGAAATTTTCTTTCTCCTTATACTTTGCTTCAGGGGTCTAATTTTGGAGCTTCCCAATTATGAAGAAGTAACAGAATATTTAGACCAAAAAAAAATTTTTTTTGAACGAATGATTGTTGCCAATGATTGTTTGCCTTGGAGTTTGCTTGCCTTGATTTTTTTTTTTTGATCTTTATTGGAGTATAATTGCTTCACAATACTGTGTTAGTTTCTGTTGCACAACAAAGTGTATCAGCCATATGCATACAAATGTCCCCATATCCCCTCCCTCGTGAGCCTCCCTCCCATCCTCCGTATCCCACCCCTGTAGATCATCGGAAAGCTCTGGAGCCTATCTCCCTGTGCTATGCTGCTGCTTCCCACCAGCCAACTATTTTACATTCGGTGGTGTATGTATATCGATGCTACTCTCACTTCACCCCAGCTTCCCCCTCCCACCCCATGTGATCAAGTCCATTCTCTATGTCTACCTCTTTATTCCTGCCCTGCAGCTAGGTTCATCGGTATCGTTTTTTGTTTTTTTTTTTAGATTTCACATATATACGTTAGCGTACGGTATTTTTTTTTTCTCTTTCTGACTTACTTCACTCTGTATGACAGTCTCTAGGTCCATCCACTTCACTACAAATTTACTTCACTCTGTATGACAGACTCTATGTCCGTCCACTTCACTACAAATAACTCAATTTCATTTCTTTTTATGGTTGTATTCCGTTGTATATACGTGCCACATCTTCTTTATCCATTCATCTGTCGATGGACACTTAGGTTGCTTCCATGTCCTGGCTATTGTAAATAGTGCTGTAGTGAACATTGTGGTGCATGTCTCTTTTTCAGTTATGGTTTTCTCAGGGTATATGCCCAGTAGTGGGATTGCTGGGTCGTATGGTAGTTCTGTTTTTAGTTTTTTAAGGAACCTCCACACTGTTTTCCATAGTGGTTGTATCAATTTACATTCCTACCAACAGTGTAGGAGGGTTCCCTTTTCACCACACCGTTTCTAGCATTTATTGTTTCTAGCTTTTTTGATAATGGCCATTCTGACCAGCGTGAAATAATGATACCTCATTGTGGTTTTGATTTGCATTTCTCGAATAATTAGTGATCTTGAGCATCTTTACAAGTGCCTCTTGGCCATCTGTATGTCTTCCTTGGTGAAATGTCTATTTAGGTCTTCTGCCCATTTTTTAACTGGATTTTTTTTTTTTTTTTTTTTTTTTGATATTGAGCTCCATGAGCTGTTTGCATATTTTGGAGATTAATCCTTTGTTGTTTCATTTGAAAATATTTTCTCCCATTCTGAAGGTTGTCTTTTTTGTCTTATTTATGGTTTGCTTTGCTGTGCAAAACCGTTAAGTTTAATTAAGTCCCATTTGTTTATTTTTGTTTTTATTTCTGTTACTCTAGGAGGTGGGTCCAAAAAGATTTTGCTGTGGTTTATGTCAAAGAGTGTTTTTCCTAGGTTTTCCCCTAAGAGTTTTATAGTGTCTGGTCTTACATTTAAGTCTGTAATCCATTTGGAGTTTATTTTTGTGTATGGTGTTAGGGAGTGTTCTAATTTCATTCTTTTACATGTAGCTATCCAGTTTTCCCAGAACCACTTATTGAAGATGCTGTTTTTTCTCCATTGTATGTTCTTGCCTCCTTTTTCATGAATTAGGTGCCCATATGTGCGTGAGTTTATCTCTGGGCATTCTATCCTGTACCACTGATCTATATTTCTGTTTTTGTGCCAGTACCATACTGTCTTGATTACTGTAGGGTTGTGGTAGAGTTTGAAGTAATGTGGTATAGTTTGAAGTATAGGTTGAAGTAATGGAACCTGATTCCTCCAATTCCGTTTTTCTTTCTCAAGATCGCTTTGGCTATTTGGGGTCTTCTGTGTTTCCATATGAATCGTAAGATTTTTTGTTCCAATTCTGTGAAGAATGCCATTGGTAACCAAGTTTGATAAGGATTGCATTGAATCTATAGATTGCTTTGGGTAGTATAGTCATTTTCACAATATTGATTCTTCCAATCCAAGAACATGGTATATTTCTTCATCTGTTTATGTCATCTTTGATTTCTTTCATCAGTGTTTTATAGTTTTCTGAGTACAAGTCTTTTGCCTCCTTAGGTAGGTTTATTCCTAGGTATTTTATTCTTTTTGTTGCAGTGGTAAATGGGAGTGTTTCCTTAATTTCTCTTTCTGATTTTTGATCATTAGTGTATAGGAATACCAGAGATTTCTGTGCATTAATTCTGTATCCTACAACCTTACCAAATTCATTAGTTAGTTCTAGTAGTTTTCTGGTGGCATCTTTAGGATTTTCTATGTATAGTATCATGTCATCGGCAAATAGTGACAGTTTTACTTCTTCTTTTCCAATTTGCATTCCTTGTATTTCTTTTTCTTCTCTGATTGCTGTGGCTAGGACTTCCAGAACTGTGTTGACTAAGAGTGCTGAGAGTGGGCATCCTTGTCTTGTTCCTGATCCTAGTGGAAATGCTTTCAGTGTTTCACCATTGAGTATGATGCTTGCTGTGGGTTTGTCATATAGGGGCTTTATTATGTTGAGGTAGGTTCCCTCTATGCCCATTAGTCCAGTGGTTCAGACGCGGAGCTCCCACTGAGGAGTTTCCGCCCGGCCCCAGGCTCTCGAATCAAGATCCCACAAGCCATGTGGGGTGGCAAAAAACAAAAAGAACAATAACAAAGTAAAAAATAAAATTAGACTAGGAACCTAACAGATATGTTAGAAAGAATGTAAAAATAAAAATATAGATGAATCAACAACCGGATGGTACATCAGTACCACAGTAGTAAAAATGAGGTGGAGGGAAAAGAAAAAAAAAAGGTGGTGGGGGGTGGGGTAAGGCCTTGGCTGTGGAGAGCAGGGCCTAAGCCAGGGTGAGGTTTGGGCAGTGGGCGGGGCCAATGCTCAGGACCCACAGGGCTGGAAATGGCCCTGGGAGCTGTGGGAAGTGGGACTTAAGCTCAAGGAACAGAAGGGGCCCAGGCGTGCCCCCCACCCCTGGTCTCAGAGGGCAGGGGACCTCACCTGGGAGCCCAGCAGGCTTCCTGGGCTTGAGTGGGCAGGGCAAATGCCCTCCTCTCCTCTCCTGCTCCTCCTGCAGGGCCCCCCCCCCCGCCTGCCTCTCTTCATCTCCCTGGCCTCCCTCCTATGCCCTCAAGGACCCACGTGGCCTGGAGGGGACTTTGGAGGGTGGGGGATCGGCCTGGGAGCTCAGCAGGCTCTCCGGGCCCCAGTAGGCAGGGCAGTCGCCCTCTACTCCTCTCCTGCTCCTCCTGGAGGGCCCCTCCCGCCTTCCTCTCCTGATCTCCCTGGCCTCAGGGATGCCGATCTTGTCTGGCCTCCACTTCTCCTCCCCCCTCAGTCCCCCTGCATCCTACCGGTTCACTCTGGGGTTCCTTCCATCTCCTTGGGGGTCAGGGTCCCCCACCAGCGGCCAGCAGTCACCCTAGTTGTTGGGAGACGCTAACTCCGCATCTTCCCACACTGCCACCTTGACTCTTCCCCCTGCCTTGATTTTTAATTTGGCATCTTCATTACCTGAGGTACTATGCTGGTCAAAACTATCCATCCTCAGTTCTCTGCTTAACAAGAATACAAAAAAAAAAAAAAAGTTTCATATAATAGTTTACTTATTGGACTCTTTGAGGATTGTCCAAATCTAAGTATTTAAGATTAGCTTTCAGACATTGATTTTTTTCTTCTATTTTCATTAGTTTAATTGAAGTATAATTTACATACAAAAGTCACCAACTTTATTGTATAATTCTGTAAGATTTGAAAATCCAAATCCCCATCACAATCAAAATATAGAACTTTTCCATCATCCTCTAAATTTCTTTGTTGTCCTCCTCTGAATTCAATTCCCTCCCCCACCGACAGACCCTAGTAACCACTGGTCTGCTTTCTCTTGTTGCAGTTTTGCCTTCTCCATAAATGAAATCAAACAGTGTGTAATCTTTTTGTCTGGCTTCTTTCATTCAGTTTAATAATTTCAATATCCATCCATGTTATTGCAAGTATTAGAAGGTGGTTTCTTTGTACTGCTAAGTAGTATTGCATTGTTTAGATACACCATAGTTTGTGGTTTATGTATTCACTACTTGCTGGGCATTTGGGTTCTTCACAGTTGGATATTAAGAATAAAGCTATTATAAAGGCTTTTGAACAAATCTTTAAGTGGACATATGTCTTAATTTCTCTTGGGTAAATACCTGGTCATGTATTGCTGGATTTTATTTTAAGTGCATGTGTACCTTTACAAGAAACTGCTAATCTGTTGGCTACGTCGTTTTGCATTCCAACCAGCAACATATGAGTAACAGTTTTTCTGTATCCTCAATGACACTTGCTTTTTCTTTTTTTAATTTTAGTCGTTCTAGTTGGTGTGTAGTGGTATTTTATTGTAGTTTTAATTTGCATCTTAAGGCTTAATTGTGTTAAGAATCTTTTCATATTCTTATTTGCCATTCATATATCTTTCTACTGTCTTCACAGTTTTACCTTTTTCAGAATGGCATGCAGTTGTAATTAACCATTTCAGATTGGCTTCTATCACTTATAATATGCATTTAAGCTTCCTCCATATTTATCTTGGCCTTTAGTTCATTTCTTTTTAGCCTCAAATATTCTGTTGTCTAGATGTACCACAATTTATTTATCTATTTACCTACTAAAGGACACATTGGTTGCTTCTAAGTTTTGGCAGTTATGAATAATGCTGCTATAAACATTCTCGTTCAGGTTTTTGTGTGGACACACACATTCAGCTTCTTTGGGTAAATACCAAGGAGTGCAGTTACTGGATCATATAGTAAAAGTATGTTTAGTTTTGTAAGAAACCACCAAACTGCCTTCCAAAGTGTGCCTACCATTTTGCATTCCCACTAGCAATGAATGAGAGGCCCTGCAGTTGATCCAAATACTCCCAGCATTTGGTGCTATCAGTGTTCCAGGTTTTCGTCACACACTAATAAGTATGTAGTGATATCTCATTGTTGTTTTAATTTACATTTCCCTGATGATATATGATGTGGAGCATCTTTTCATATGCTTAATTGCCATCAATAAATCTTCTTTGGTGGGGTGTCTGGTGAGGTCTTTGGCCCATTTTTTTAATCAGGTTTTTTTTTTTTTAATTTCAACTTTTTTTGGGTATAATTGGCAAATAAAAGTCTAAGATATTTAAAGTGTACGTCATAGCAATTTAATATATACATGTAGTAAAAGAATTCTCCCATCAAGTTAATCAACACATTCATCATCTCTCATATTTATGTTTCGTTTGGTTTTCGTGAGAACATTTTAGTATACTCTCTTAGCAAATTTCAATTACAAAATAAAGTGTTATTAACTGTTGTCACCATGTTTATATAAGATCCTCAGAACTTACTCATCTTATAGATGAAAGTTTGTTTTCTTTTACCAACTTCTACCTATTTCCCCCATCCCCAGCTGCTGGTAACCACTTTTCTACTTTCTGTTTCAATGAGTTACACTTTTTTTTTTTTTTTTAGATTCCATATGTAAGGGATACTATGAATGATACCACTCAGTATTTGTCTTTCTCTGTCTAGCTTATTTCACTTAGCCTGATGCCCTAATGGTCCATCTGTGTTGTACTAAGTGGCAAGATTTTCTTCTCTCTCATTGCTGTAAAATATATATCTTACATATTCTTTATCCATTCATTTATTGATGGACACTTAGATTGTTTCCATATCTTGACTACTGTGAATAGTGCTGTAATGAACATAGGAGTGCAGATCTCTTCAATATCCTGTTGTCATTTCCATTGGAGGTACTACTCAGAAGTGGGATTGCTGGGTCATATGGTAGTTCTAAGTATTTTTAATTTTTTGAGGAACTTTCATAATGTTTTCCCTGGTGGCCACGCCAATTTACATTCCCACCAAAAGTTCACAAGGGTTCCCTTTTCTCTATATCCTCAGTAACACTTGTCTTATTGAAGATAGACATTCTAACAGTTGTGAGGTGATACCTCATTGTGGTTTTGATTTGCATTTCTCTCATGAATAATGATATTGAGCACCTTTTCATATACCTGTTGGCCATTTGGGTGTCATCTTTGGAAAAATGTTGATTCTGCCCATTTTTTAATTTGGAATTTGTTTTTGCTATTGAGCTTTATGAGTTCTTTATATATTTTGGATATTAACTCCTTATCAGATACAGATGGTTCTCTACTTATGATGGTTCACCTTATGACACTTTGACTTATGATGGTAAGAAAGCAGTACGCATTGAGTAGAAACCGTACTTTTTGAATTTTTGTCTTTTCCTGGCCAGTGATGTGCAATATGATACTCTTTTATGATGCTGGGAAGCAGAAGCAAGCTTCAGGTCCCAGTCAGCCACACGAGCACCAGGGTAAACAACTGACACAATTACAACCATTCTGTATGCTTTTCCCTTTTAGCACAGTGTTCAATAAATTACATGAGATATCCAACTTTGTATTGTGTAGTAATCTTTGTATTAGATAATATTGCCCACCTGTAGACTAATATAAGTGTTCTGAGGACGTTTAAGGTAGGCGAGGCTAAGCTAAAATGTTTGGTAGGTTAGATGTACCAAGTGTATTTTTGACTTAGGCTATTTTCAACTTATTATGGGTTTATTGGGATATACCCCATTGTAAGACAAGGAAAATATGTATATGGTTTTTCGAGATTGTCTCCCATTGCATAGGTTGCCTTTGCATTTTGTTGGTGGTTTCCTTTGCTGTGCAGAAGCTTTTTAATTCGATGTAGTCCCACTTGTTGATTTTCTTTTTCTTTTGTTGCCTTTCTTTTGGAGTCAGCTCTAAAATTTCAGTGCTAAGACCTATGTCAACTTATTGCCTATGTTTTCATCTAAGAGTTTTGTGGTTATAGGTCTTACGTGCACGTCTTTAATCCATTTTGAGTTGATTTTTGTGTATGGTGTAACAATAGGGGTCCAGTTTCATTTTTATTTTTTTCTTCTATGTGGCTGTCCAGTTTTCCCAGTACCATTTATTGAAGAGATTATACTTCCCCCATGGCATAATTGACCATATATGTATGGGATTAGTTCTGGGCTCTCTATTCTGTTCCATTGGTCAGTATGTCTGTTTTTATGCCAATATCATACCATTTTGATTACTCTAGCCTTGTAATATAGTTTGAAATCAGGAGAGTTGATGCCTCCAGCTTTGTCCTTCTGTCTCAAGGTTGCTTTGGCTATTTGGAGTCTTTTGTGGTTCATATAAATTTTAGGATAGTTTCTTTTATTCCTGTGAAAAATGTCATTGGAATTTTGATAGATATTGCATTGAATCTGTAGATTTCTTTGTATACTGTGGGAATATTTACAATATTAATTCTTCCAGTCCATGTGCATGGAATAGCTTTCCATTTATTTGTGTCTTCTTCAGTTTCATCATTATCTTATAGTTTTCGGTGTACAAATCTTTCATCTCCTTGGTAAAATTTATTTGTAGGTATTTTATTCCCTTTGATTCAATTGTAAATAAGATTTTTTCTTAATTTCTCTTTTTGATAGTTTATTATTAGTGTATAGACACACAACTGATTTTTGTGTTTTAATTTTGTATTCTGCAAATGTACTGAATTTGAACTTCACTTTTTTTTTTAATTTTTAAAATTGCGATTGCTGCTGGACGTTGCATAGTTTACTTTGTTTGTTGCCAGATTTGTTGTATTCTTTTCATTAGTGTAGGATTTTGTTCTGGTGCACAGCTACTTGAAAGCCATTTGTTTTTCTTGAAGTTTGCTTCATACACCATACATGTGTATGTATATATGGGTTGGCCAAAAATTCTTTCAGGAAAACCCCGAACGAATTTTTTGGCCAACCCAATATATGGTGTATGAATACATATGTATTATATGCATATGTATATATACTCATAGAAATATTTATTTTCACATCTATTCATATGAATTGTAAATATATATTCCAGTTTTCCTGTTGCTTAAGGTGAGCATATAAAGTATAAATCTGGTCTCTGTTATCCCATCATGACCCCAAAGTAAAAGTTCAGTTATTGGTTTGACATCAATCATTCTTTTTGCCTTTCCCATTTTTGTTCATTTGTTTCTTGCTTGGACTAAATACAAATCTTCTATAGTATTTGAATGATGTTTTAATTCATTCTCTAGTATAATATTATAGTTATGATAGCAAATAATACATTGGATTTTCTTTTTCCCTCCCTCCCTCCCTTCCAACTGGGGAGGGTTGTTGCTTGTCATTTGCTATTTTTCAAAACCATTTTTTAAAATAGTTTCTTTTCTTTTCTTTTTTTTTTTTTGGCTTTGTGAGTTTTAGTTGCAGCACGCGGGATCTTCGTTGAGGCATGTGGGATCTTTTCAGTGCAGCACGCGGGCTCTTTGTTGTGGGACACAGGCTTCTCTCTAGTTGTGGCATGCAGGTTTTCTCTCTCTGGTTGTGGCACACAGGTTCCAGGGCGTATGGGCTGTGTAGTTGTGGCACGTGGATTCCAGAGCACATGGGCTCTGTAGTTTGTGGCACGGAGGCTCTCTAGTTGAGGCGTGCCGGCTTAGTTGCCTTGTAGCATGTGGGATCCTAGTTTCCTGACCAGGGATTGAGCCCACATCCCTCGCATTGCAAGACGAATTCTTTACCACTGGACCACCAGGGAAGTCCCTCATAACCATTTTTAATGCCAGTAATTACTGTGAGGTTGCCAAACGAGCTGGTTGCATCCGTATTTAAATCATTTATTTTATAGGTGGAAGACCATTTTGTTGAATTTGTACTTAATGATTGTCACTTTTACACATTAAAAGCAAGAACTTAAATATATGTATTCTGCATTTACACACACTTGTGGCCCTCTTATTGCTGATCAGGAGAATCATTAGTCTTTGTTAAATAAGTTCCCACTGCTACTCATCTTGGAATAAATATGTCCAGTTGTTCAAGTGAGAAGCAACTCAGGACTAGATCAGCTCTTGAAGCAACTCTGGAAGATGACTGCTCACTTCTCTGGGATCTGTTTCCCACCCCAACCCAGTCATTACGGGGTCTGCAAAGAAAACTTTCTGCGTGCCATGTTACCTGTATTTATTAGATATGCCATCCAGATATTTTTAAAATCTTGCACCTCTTTTCAAATAGTAGGATAACAAAGAGACAGAAATCTTAATTATTTTCTTTTAAAATTAGTATAATATTTTGTTACATCATTACCTTGAATTTGAATTGTTAAATTATATTAATATTATAATTTAGTGCTTGCTTTTACTGTAGACCTCATAGATGTCCTTATTAGATATAAGATTTTGAAAATGTCATTTTCTTTTCCTTATCTGATTTAATTTTCTAAATCATCCTACACTACAATTAAATATACCAATTTGGACTTTGGAAGTGTGTATAAATGTGTGAATTAATGAAAATCTTAAAAGAAATTCGTTTCATTTCAAAACCATTTGGTATGAAAAGTTTGACTGACAAAGTAAGTGTTGTCTCTGATAGATCCCTAAGAAACTTGTTTGAAGTAGTAGATTGGAATGATTTTCAATTAACATATGGGTTGTTTTTATGCAAATAAAGGTTTCTCAAGTGCTTAAGGGAATGTTTGAGAAGTTCTTTTAATTACAATAGTTGTATTACCTCTGAAATCTGTTTACCCCTGTATTTATACATATCTTTTGTTTTATAGATGATCCTTCATTTCAAGTAACCTATTCAAAGTATAGTACAAAAGTAATGCAGTGGTTATCTCTAGGTGGTAGAAATATGGGTGATTTAAATTTCTTCTTTAGATATTATTTTACTATTTTTTTGATACATTGAATCACCTTTTCCCTAAATAATTAATTCTCATTCACACTGCAGGTAAAAATGCCCAAGAGCTTTCTCTCTAACAAATTAAGCATTTTCTTATTCATGATTGAATTGTGGCAAGTCATTACATTTCACAAAGAAAAACCGGTGTGCTATTTCTAGAGAATATATGACCTACAGCATGTCTGCTTTAGAATACTGGGATGTTGGAGTAAGGTGAACTGATCGCTGAATTTTTTTTCCAATTTGAATTTTCCAGCTGGAGAAATTGAGGCTCAACACGATTTTAGGATGTGCAGTGTAATTCGTAATTCAGTGCATCGCTATATCACGATAGACCACATCCTCATTTTTAGGATGACCTCCATTTCCACTGCACTCTATCTTCTACTGATTAATTTCTTTTTAGCCAATTGATCTGCTCAGGTAAATGAATGATAAATAGTAAGGCCATGGATTCATCAAATATCTGGATAGGATATGTTTTGTATAATATGTGACTTTCAGTTTCTAGACCTTCCATTAATATTTGGTTAGTTCCTCTTCTGTGACCTAATTAAATTTTCTGGGCATATGGTGATAGTCTCGAGCCAATCACTCGGACCTTAACTTCTATGCGTATAACCACATCAAGTGTTCTATATTTTGTAAATTCAGATCCCCTTTTATTGAAACCCAGATGCTGAGCATTTTGGCCTTTGTGAGATGATTGATCATATCCAGTGCTCTTTCTTTAGGCTACCTGTAGTTCTAGGTAACTAGCTCTAAAAATGTCTATAAACTAACTCTAGAAAGTGTCAACTAAATAATTTGTTATTTATAGATTTATGTTCTATGCATTTTACATTTGGAAGTGGTCAACAGAAGCATTATATTAAAGCTTTTTCTTCCATGTGAATTGGTTAATTTAGGATCTTACATTGATTAATATTAAATGTTAGGTTTGGAAAGGCTTGGCTCGCTTTGGTTCCACTGAGTTTTTGTTTTGTTTTGTTCTCCATCATGTCTTTATGCTTCTAGGTGCTTATGACCCTGCAGTTTTGATTGTTGGCAACATTGTCATTTATTTGGTTTGAGTACATTTACTGGTATTTCATTATTATATATTTTAAGTAAGACAAAGTGAATCCAAACAGGACTGAGAGACTGAGGTTAATTTTTGAATGTTCCAAAGCAAAATATTTCATATTGATGGAATGGGTGTAAAGAGAGACTCTAGACTACCTCTGTACAATCTCTCCTTCTTCTTCATTCCCAACCACTGTTGAATTCACAGATTACTGTAACTGGAAAAGTCTTTACAAGTTTTTTCACCATGAGATAAGAAAAAGGACATCTCCAAAGATTAAGAGGTTTGTCTATATTAGCTCTGTTGATCATGACTAGTGTTAAATACTCCCCAGAAGATTGCTAGAGTTCTCAAAATGTAACCTAAATCTTGCTAAAATAGTTTTCTTTTCTTAGAAGTGGACCGAGTGTACATATGCTTGGAAAAATCCAGCCTCAGATCTTCCCCTTTATCCCACAATTATTTGAGGGGAAGAGGACAACTCTAAGAAGGTGGAACAAAGTTCCTCAGGAGGCCCCTTCCACTTGGGCTTCATTTCTGTCCTTTCATTGCCTTTAAGTCATGGGCGAGGCCGTTGGGTTCAAAACTACAAGTGTTTTCCTTTAGAGTGTGTAGCTGATATAACTGTGGTAGGAGACCAGGGTACCAGGATTCCAGCTCCCTTGCTGTGGTGTGGTATAAAACCATTGGGAATGGCTGTCCGGATGGTACTACCTTTACAGCTGCTGCCACTGTCACCATCTCAGCATCCTTGCATTTGGGTGGGACTATAGGACTAGTTTTTGTCTCCTGAGTAAGAGTGGAAGGATATAGTGTTGTAGGGACAAGATGGCAGGACACAGACGTGCCTTTTCTACCTTCCCTTTCTTTCTTTGTTGACTGAGTACAGAGGAATCTGGTTGTAGGAGTTGCCAGTCACACAGTAGAAACGATCAGTTTGGGGAAGAGAGCCACCCATGAATTAGGAACATCCTTAATGAACTGTTACAAGAATGATAAACAAACCTTTCTTATGTTAAGTCCCTCTAGTTGAGGTGTATATTCCATACAGCCACTGACATTACAGTGACTCAAATGCCTTTTTGGATTAATCATGTCAAATAAAAATAATATGCTTATTTCTTTACTGCCTAGATATATTTCACTGTGTCTGTAAGTGAAGAAATAGCCTTACTTCTATTGTGAAAAGTAGGAAAGAAAAAAATCTTATCGGGAAAGATAAAGGCAATGTCTTTGAAGCATATGTTTATAACACATATCATTGTTTATCTCTCAAGCAATTTTCCCATCTCACATGAGATGCATCATCCCCTTTCACAGTGCCTACTGTCATACTGGGTGCCTGATTTATAGAACACATTACCGTCAAATCCATAAGCCTTCTCCCAAGCTATTTCTGTGAATGTAATATAATGCCCTTTAAGCTTTATTTGGAATTCACTGTCGTGTTAGTACAGCCATTTTGTGATGTGTTTTCATAAAAATATTAAGATTTATATGCAGGGCAGACTCCTGAAAAATCACATTCTTCATATTACGATTTGGGGTATGTAAGATAAATCTCATAAGGCTGTGTGTGAAAATTCAACATGACATGGACGCATTCCTTTTGTATTGGTTGAATTGTTCTTTGGTACTTATAGAGTGAATGTTGGCTATAAAACATGGTAATAATAATATTCCTAACAGTAACAATAATAATAGGCAGCATTATCAGAGCTTTAGCTATGTGACAGATACTGTTCAAAGTTTATAACATATAACTAACTCATTTAATTTTCGTAGAAAATGTCACTACCGTTACCCTCATTTACAGATGAATAAAGGAGAGGCGGAGACTTAAAGTAACTTGTGTAAGTCTCTGCAGATAGTAAGCTGATGTTCAAACTTGGAGTTGGTCATTGTTAGTCACCACACTACACTACCTCCCAAGTAAGACCTTGGAATTATGACAGGAAATAATAAAAGTTTTATGTCTCGATCTTCCTTGATGGGAGCAACTACGACTGCACATGAATTAGACACCTCAGCAAAGAAAATGATAAAGCATAGATTTAATGAGAAGGAGTGACATTTGATCCGAACGCTGGATGGTATAAACATGATTTGACAGGGAAAGAAATGAACAGGAACTATTATACGGGGTGCTTTGCATGTACAAGTCTCATTTACTGTCCACCCAAAACACCTAGCCAAATTGTTTCTACCATTGAGTTTTGAAGCAAGGCAGCTGAAGGTGGAGGAAGTTAAGTAAATGTCTTTCAAACTAAGAGTAAATGTAAGAGCTGGGATTTGAACTCCCTTTTAAAACACAAAGTAGCAAATTTTCCCCCTTGTTACCTATATAGTATGTTAAAAGGATCTTCCAGGAAGGAGAATGGTACCGGAACTCTTGCAGAAATTAACATGTTAAGAATCAAGCAGCTTAGAAGGATCTTAGAAGATGAGGGAAAAAAAGCATGGGAGTCAGGAGATGGGTAGTTAGTGGACAGGAGAAAGCATTATATTGAGTATATATTGAACATGTGTGTACACCATTGAACATACATAATGTATATATATGTTCAATGGACATGAAGAAGATACTGTATCATTTTAGTCAGAGAGTAGGGCTGCAGAGTTTCATTCTAAGAAGAGAGAATCCAAATAAATTAAGGAATACAGTACGTAGTATACTTACAACATTACACCGTTTTAGAATAAATGCAAAGAAATATAAGATGTGTAGTGTAATTCACTACCTTTAATTGTGCCAATCAGTCCAGAGCGTGTGCCGTTTTGAAGAAATGTGACCCAGATAATGGGTCAGCCCAAGGCATAATTTGAGAATGATAATAAGCAATAGAAGATTCCACGTACAAAGTTGACTTTTAACATATTTGTCTAATCCTGTATTCCCACATCTAAATTCAATGAAATTATTAATCTATATAAAAACAGACAACGTCTATCAGTATTAGATGGTTATCATTAACAAACTTAAAAATTTAGGTAATGACTGTCACCTCTGATTATAGTTCCCTTCCTGGAACAGGCCCTTTATCTAAATTCCTTTCGGCAGTTAAGGGGAAGGTAAAAAGAAAATCTTCTTAGTCTTCTCTTTCTTAAGAATAATCAGCCTAAAATAATCCTCATGCCAAAGAAACACATTTTGGGGTGGCAGAATTTTGTTCCCCTACACCATGTTAGACCATAATCCTGATGGGTAAGCAGGGAAAGGTAGTGGTTGGAGAAAGGATGGGTTGAACATGCAGAAACAGCAGGGAAAAAAAAACAACAACAACACTAGCTGCACCTCAGATGCAGCAGATTCCTCAGTTCCTGACATATCGTACTTTCTTTGAGCAAAGTTCAGTCTCCATAAATTTAGTAAGACTCTATGTACCTTAAAATAATTCCTTTTTATGTGAAATAATTTGGATAGGTTTATGATCCTTTCAACCAAAAGTGTCTTGGTTAAAACACATCAACTGAAAAAAAGAAACCTATTGGCATGTAGCTGAAACTCCCTTCTGGGAAAGACCCCAGACTGTTCCTTATGCACTTAAGTGCTGGATTACTTGCAAATTAACACAAAAACTTTTTAAAGTTACCTTTTTGTTCTCCATCTGAGTTTGCAGTTTTTGAATGAGAACCTAATGAAGTGCAATAGAAGCTGCCTATATTAGTTAAGGCACCATAAGCTTCTGTAACAGATGAACCTGGAAGTCTCTGTGATTTAAAGCAATGAGAATTGGTTTCTAACTCATGTAGAATAAAAAGTGGTGGGTACATATGTTCAGAACCTCTGACCCACCCAGTCATTCAGGGGTCTAAGCTGACAGAGGGTCTGCCATCTTTAACGTACTACTCCCAAGAATACTCTGATTGTCAGCAGGCAGGAAAGATAGAAAGGGAAACGAGAAGTGTGGACCAGGAAGAGGCACCCATGGTTCAAGTCTGGAAAGATAATACATTATTTATGTCCAAAGTGGCCAGAATTTAATCATAAGGTCACACCTGATTGCACATAAACCTGGGGACCATACTCTAGCTGTGTGCCTAGAAAGAAAGGAAAAATGTTGGGTGAACTACCAGCCAGTTTGTGCCAGGATATCTCAACTTGTAGTATTTACCTCAGTTAAGCTTAACTATAATACTGATTACATAATATATTGTGAATATATTATCTTTCACTTAAAATAAAGGAGCAGTTTAACCCACACCCCAGCCTATTTAGAACAACTGCCACCCTGTGATGTGGTTATTATAAGAAATAGGAGAACACTTTAGATGTCTTTTGATTCATGGTGCATAAAGATATTGCATCTGTGATGATGAAACAAGTCTTTTATGACAAATCATCTGAGACTGGGAGATTGCATGGAAATGAAAAACAAATTCAGGTGTGTTTTTTAAAATACTTAGAGGTAATTACTGATAAAATAAATGAAAAGTATACATCTTTTAAATCACTGGTAGAACAACTGAGCAAAAGAAAAAAATGATAGCTGTGTAGACCTACAGTCTATTCTGGTACAACACATGCTTCTGCGATGTGACTTAACCCATATGTTAACTTATAAATAGGATAAGGATGTCAGCATAATATGGAAGTCACCTTGATTTATACACTTTTTTTCCCCAGTCCATTAAGGATTTTTGCCATCCAGTAACAGTAGTTAAACAGAAAGTACACTAGCACAGCTGGTTACAGTAAACTGTGGAGCAGTGTTCTACTGTCTTGGATACGCATGCACTTCATGGTCTTCTCCAAGGACCAGTTTTGATCATATACTCTATCTTGATAGTGTTTTGTGCAACATTGCTTACCTTGGCTTACTTATATTGAAAGTGTAGTGTGTCTTTTTAAAAATGAGATAGTATTTTTATTAGGATTATGTTTGCTGGTGAGTGAGACACAGAGTTGTAGTTGTACAGGTTTTGAAGGCTTTGCCGTCAAACCTCCTTTTCTCCTAAACCATATAATTATTATTGATGTTGCAGAGCATGAAGGTTCTCAGCAGTACATACATTCCATTACATTCTTTTCAGTCGCCAGTGTCAAAAACGCAATCGAAAACTACGTCAAAGAAAATGGAAATGTATGAAATCATATAACTGAAATGCTCAGGGGTTTTGCTGACTTCAGGCGCACTTGTAGCCATGCCTAAAAAAAACAGTTTTTAGGTATTCATCACTTTTTCTCCAACTCTTAGCTGGAGTTCTCTCAGTGGATTTTAGTTTGAATTCAGGCTTTCTCTATAAGGTAGATGAAGTGGGCATTTTCAGACTAAGGCTCATTTTCATAGTGTCATGATATATATACATATGATATATATAGATATATGATGTATCATATGGCATATATATCTAGAATATGATATATTCCATATATATATATATACACACATACTTTGCAGGAAAGAAATGGTATAGTCAAAGTGATGATTAAAGAGACTGAAACGAGGAAGCTATTTGCAAGTTCCAGGCAGGTTAAGAGACGGCTACTGCGGATGGTGGGGCACTCCGTGGTGGTGTGGAGCGGAATGCTTGCAGTGCTGGGCTGAAGGAATAAGTGGTAGCGTGGGTTACCAGAACCATCCACTACTGCAGTTATGAGAGAGGGCTACCAAACTGTAGCTGTGGCCTTCAGTAGAAAGACACAGCCACTGCCAACCTGCAGCCCAGGGGGAGAGAACTGGGAAAATAGACATTCCAGCCACTTTCTCCATTCCCTCTAATCTTCAAGTGCCTCCCACGAGCCCAACCCAACTGAATGTAAGAAAATCCAGTTGGTGCAGGCCATAGAGGTCAGCTTCCAAAGGTATAGAGCAAGATGGGAATTAAGTATTGAATGGGAGATGAGACTGTCTAACGTGCCAAAAGTAGACACTGCAGTAAAAAGGTAGTTTTTCTTCCAGTGGGTATATGTGATTTTCAGGGAAACTTTTCATTGGTGTATGTGGACCACACATCCACACATGGTGGCGAGGGAAATTTGGTGTTCCTGGTTGCATACCTCTGTGAGTGGGTGTCTAGATAGAGTGATTAACAAACTGGCCCAAAGCTCCTTTATGGGGGAGGAGTTTTCAAATAAAACACGTTTATGGATCCAAGAAGCTGACAAAGTAGGAGAGAAGCATGGTAGACCCTGATCCGGTTTTGAGACACAAATTTTCCCCTACAGTGACAGCCCAGTACATTCCAAGTACTTTGCACTCATACCAATCAAATGATTCACTTTTCCACAGAGAAGGAGGAGGAGTAAATACTGAGGGTGAGTGGCGTAGATTAAACCACAGTATTTTCTTTTGGGAAGATGAGCTAAGTCTCCTTTGGGGAAATGTATGGAAGATGGAGGAAGAGCATACTTTCTCACATCTCAAAAAAATGTTTATATCTTCAAAGTCTAACCCAACATTGGAAAAGAATAGCTGGTCAATAAATGTTTTACAAAATGGTTAACTTTCAGAGTAACAGTTTCCAAACTGTATTATGTTTATAATTCCCCAGGTAGATGAGGAAGAGGAAAAATAACCTACTTTAGACCGTGTAGAATCTAAATCCACTCCAGATGCTTAACACTCTCTCCTTATGGAATAAAGATATGTATAAATTCCAAATAAATACTAAAAAAATCAAACTAATTTGCAATTAATATATGTTAATTTAATAGTTAATGCTACAGAAAAATACAGTGGTGTATAAATACTATTCCGATGGAAGTACATAAATTGTTTTTCAAGTAAGGTCTGTTCCTTTGGTTTGATGGAAATAGACACATAACAAAAAATTTAAAAAAAAAACCCAACAGAAACTGTGGGAATGTAATAGACATCAAGCTGATTTTTCTCCCTGTTCTTCCTCTTTTCCCACAGTAATTTGTACCTTGAGAGAGCTTCTGCATGACTTAGTACAGACAGTTGCTCATAATTCCTTTTTAGTGTTGTGAGAATGCAAGTTTAAGTGATTGAGAGGTGGAAGAACTGAGAAATATAGACATTGCTAATGAAAATTTTGTGCATCAAATAGAAGACTATTGATTTAAATATATATATATATATATTTTTTTTTTTTTTTTCTAGGAGTCCTAGTGTGACACTGGGCTTGTGAATTGTCAGCTGGTTTAACATCACTAAAATGACTGTTTCTTTAATTTGCCTTTTAAAATTATTGTCCAAGGCTTATTTCAAGAGTGTGGAGGGTTTTCCATTTTAGATCCCCTGGTGAGAGAGAATGTTCATTCTCCACATAAGAAAATAGTCACAGTGTGTTCATTTAAAAAATTCAGCTTCACATTCTGCAGTGACGAAACAGTCAGTGGGTCTCATTTGAGTAAAGGTTAGCAGGGGATGGTGGATTTTTTTCTGTTTGCTTCTTACCTAGACCCATTTATGTATGCCTGGGTATTTGTTTTTAAGATGCTTTCCACTTTGGAGTAGAGTATTGCAGTCTTAAGGGAAAAAAGCCAGAAAAGAGTTGATGGGAATCAAATAGGTGTCATTTTTCTGTCACTGTTAAAATAACTTTTAACACCTCTCAAAGGAACATCTAGGACTTGAGAGACCCAACAAGTTTCATCTGGACAAAACTTCCTGCTTCTGTCCTTCTTACTAAGGAGGAAAAATACTCTCACCGTTCCAGAGGTGAGGAAGCACTTTCCTCTACTTTCTGAGCATTCTTAGGTTTCTTGGTCTTTTCTCCTCAAGTGCTGGGATGGTTTCATGACTCACTGCCTTTGCATTAGAGTGAGCTATGTCTAAGAAATAGATGAAAAACTCTTGTTCCCCCACTGAGGATAGAAAGATGTGTCACAAAAGGAACCATAAAACAAGAAAGAATCTTTTAGTAAGACCAGGTCCTTTGCATTAAGTATGTACAATTTTTATTGATTCGGAGTCACACCAGATTTACTGTTTTGACAATGATTGTATTGTTGGTATCAATCAGTGACTAAAGAAACTGCCTCTGCAGTTAGCTGATGTATGAAGTTAGTGTTGAATTCCTCCGGGAATGAATTCCATTTGGTCATGTTAAACCTGCAGAAGCATTACTACTGATTTATAATAATACTTAATATTTACTCAGTATCTCTTAATCTCAGAGAACCAACAAAAGTACTTGAGTAAAATGTTAAATTCAGTCCCACTGTTACCATGACAACTGCAAGGAAACGAAGAAGCCTGTCTTCCCCTTTCATGGATAAATTCACATTATATCTTAGGATTTGCTGCCGCTGGTAGTCCTGGGTCACTCTGGGTGACAGTAAGATGCTGACTTTCTATCTGGGTGAGATTTCTGTTTGGAAATAACCAGCAGTATCTCTTGTATGTGGCTCTGGTGTATAATCCCCCTCCTGCTTTGTTAGTGATCCTAAACTCTCACAGTGGAGCCAGAAAAAGCATCTGTCATAGAGGGGGTTCTATAAGCCCTTGAAACCTTAAATATTTTTGGTAAGTTATTGTCTGTGTGTTCATTCATCTGCTGGATTATGTCATATCTAAAGGTCTCACCTCAAGTTACTAAAGGTGAAAAATGTCCCCTAACACTGTGTGTCTAGAAACTGTGAGAGATAATGATAGTCTTAGAATTTCAAAATGTGTCTTTTTGTTTGAGGGTCTGCTAGTTTCTTGAATCATATCACCCTGGCTAAAGTCTGACTAAATTTAGATTATGATACTGAACTCACCTCCTCAATGTGAGGGCTTTCCTACCGATTTTGTGGGGGACCTGTAAGAAGGATTTAAGTGTTCATAAGGGGAGATTGATGGCTCCTCTGTTAAGTAAACTTTAGGGTAGCTAATGAGATGTATTTTTACATGATAGCAAGGACTACAGAAAATTTTTTTATCTTATATGTTTCTTGGTTTCCATGTAACAAATAGTTAAGAATCACTATTTTACTTTTAATGACAAATATACAAAATGCATGACCGATGTGGTAAGGATCCTTTTAGATCGATATGGTGATAAAATAGTTAAATGGATCTGAGATATGAAGAAAACACACTGAATATATTGCCTGTTGTATCTCAAAATGCGGCTTCTTTGTGCTACACCTGTTGCCTTGTCAAAATGGGTGCTGATTAGCTAATGGCAATACAGTTTGAAAATAATGGGTCACGTACTCCATTAAATCCTTGGAGCTGGAAGGTATACATGAGAAGTGTTTGATTAAGCCCCTTGATTCAAGGCAGCGCTAGACCTTCGTATTACAGACAAGTAGGCCATCTTTTTTATTTGAATGACAAAACTATTGTTACCTTCCTCTAATAGTTGATTGGCAGGCCAAACTTCAAGAAATCTTTGATTCCCAAATGACTATGGGATAGGCTAAGGGTTCATTATAGAAAAAGAAACAAGGTCGTGTTCATCTAATGCAAAGACACTTGTTCATGAGTTCTGTCAAACTTATATGTTAGTCCCTTGTAGATACTTTATGCTAAGATTTCCAGGTTTGACTGGTTATTGGGACTTTACTTCAATAAGTATTTATTGAGCTCTGACTAGGTTTAGAATAGATTAGGTACACCTGATTAAGATGAAGAAGACGCAGTCATGGTTTCTTGCCCTCATCTGTAAAGAACGGAAGAAATAGAGAATGTGTCCAGCCTTAGGCAAGAGCTGTGTAGGGGCCCTGAGGGAGGTGAGACGGAAATGTCATTGAGATTAAACATTCCATAAATGTTCCCTTATTGTTGGATTTTTTCTAAATCACAAAGATAAAAGAAGAATACAAAATTGTGGGGATTTAAAGAGAGAGATCCCTCGATACTATTGACATGTAAAACAGCACTGAAAAGCAATACATATGACAAGAGGAGAAGGATGAGGATAACTTGTTATAATTATTATTAGGAGTAACAATAAACACATTCTGAGTGTTTCCAATGTACTAAACTGTATTCTAAGCATATTACATGCATTGAATCATTTGGTCTTCGAAATAATGCTATGGAGTTTGTTCTATTGTTGTCCCAGTTTTGTAGCCAAAAGGAAATGAGGCTTAGAATTCGAAGCACTTGCCTCAGCTTGCGCTAGTGGTAAGTGGTAGAGCTTGCATTCAGATCCAGTAAATCCTATAAACATCAGCACGGTGTTAAAATAATTTTGCTTGACTCACAAGGCGCAGAGAGGCAAGCAGTAGGAGCTGAGAGTGGAAGCATTGTTTGTCGGCTGTGGTGTGAGAAACACCGCTCTCAGATCTGTGTGATGTAGGGAGCACTTCTCAAAGTGTGGTCTGTGGGCTTCTGCCAGCTGTGTTTGTTCCTGTGATGTGGCAATATAAGTATGAAATTTAAGAATCAGCACTTCTGGACCTAAAGATTATTGTACTAAGTGAAGTAAGTCAGAGAAAGAAAAATATTATATGATAGCACTTATGGGTGGAATCTAAAAAATAGTACAAATTAACTTAATTACAAAACAGAAACACTCACAGACATAGAAAACAACTTACGGTTATCAAAGGAGAAGGGGGAGAGGAGTGGGATAAATTAGGAGAACTAGATTAACAGATACACACTATTATATATAAAACACATAAACAACAAAGATTTACTGTATAGCACGGGGAACTGTATTCAATATCTTGTAAAACTTATAATGGAGTAGAATAAAAGAAGAATATAAATACATACATAGGTATAACCAAATCACTTTAATGTACACCTGAAACACAATATTGTAAATCAACTTCAATTAAAAAAAGACTTCAAAACCGTCATGACAATTTGACAGTAACTTTGTCTGTTGAATATAATAATACTAAAAAATCCAAATTTTATTTTATACATTTTTTCATTTCATATTTCTAGGACTTTATTTTTAGTGTGTTCTACAAATGATCAATAACATTTTGGAAAAATTAAAACAAACAAAATGGTGATTTATGGTGTATCATTTGAGTACCACCAATGGAAAGACCATCCTGGTTTCAATTAATTTCTTTTATTCTTTCAATGCATTTAATATCTATCTAGTAAGATTGTTACCGAATTTAAAAGCAGGAGCCTATTAGCTAGCTTGTAACACTGTGCTTTGCAAGTGGTCAGTTTTTTTTTTTTTTTTTTAACATCTTTATTGAAGTATAATTGCTTTACAATGGTGTGTTAGTTTCTGCTTTAAAACAAATTGAATCAGTTATACATATACATATGTTCCCATATCTCTTCCCTCTTGCATCTCCCTCCCTCCCACTCTCCCTATCCCACCCCTCTAGGTGGTCACAAAGCACCGAGCTGATCTCCCTGTGCTATGCGGCTGCTTCCCACTAGCTATCTATTTTACATTTGGTAGTGTATGTATGTCCATGACACTCTCTCACCCTGTCACATCTCACCCCTCCCCCTCCCCATATCCTCAAGTCCATTCTTTAGTAGGTCTGTCTCTTTATTCCCATCTTGCCACGAGGTTCTTCATGACCTTTTTTTTTTTTTTTCCTTAGATTCCATATATATGTGTTAGCATACTGTATTTGTTTTTCTCTTTCTGACTTACTTCACTCTGTATGACAGACTGTAACTCCATCCACCTCATTACAAATACCTACATTTCATTTCTTTTTATGGCTGAGTAATATTCCATTGTATATATGTGCCACATCTTCTTTATCCATTCATCCGATGATGGACACTTAGGTTGCTTCCATGTCCTGGCTATTGTAAGTAGAGCTGCAATGAACATTTTGGTACATGACTCTTTTTGAATTATGGTTTTCTCAGGGTATATGCCCAGTAGTGGGATTGCTGAGTCGTATGGTAGTTCTATTTTTAGTTTTTTAAGGAACCTCCATACTGTTCTCCATAGTGGCTGTATCAATTTACATTCTCACCAACAGTGCAAGAGGGTTCCCTTTTCTCCACACCCTCTCCAGCATTTATTGTTTGTAGATTTTTTGATGATGGCCATTCTGACTGGTGTGAGATGATACCTCATTGTAGTTTTCATTTACATTTCTCTAATGATTAAGGATGTTGAGCATTCTTTCATGTGTCTGTTGGCCATCTGTATATCTTCTTTGGAGAAATGTCTAGGTCTTCTGCCCATTTTTGGATTGGGTTGTTTGTTTTTTTGTTACTGAGCTGCATGAGCTGCTTGTAAATCTTGGAGATTAATCCTTTGTCAGTTGCTTCATTTGCAAATATTTTCTCCCATTCTGAGGGTTGACTTTTGGTCTTGTTTATGGTTTCCTTTGCTGTGCAAAAGCTTTTAAGTTTCATTAGGTCCCATTTGTTTATTTGTGTTTTTATTTCCATTTCTCTAGGAGCTGGGTCAAAAAGGATCTTGCTGTGATTTATGTCATAGAGTGTTCTGCCTATGTTTTCCTCTAAGAGTTTGATAGTGTCTGGCTTTACACTTAGGTCTTTAATCCATTTTGAGTTTATTTTTGTGTGTGGTGTCAGGGAGTGTTCTAATTTCATACTTTTACATGTACCTGTCCAATTTTCCCAGCACCACTTATTGAAGAGACTGTCTTTTCTCCACTGTATATGCTTGCCTCCTTTATCAAAGACAAGGTGACCATATGTGCGTGGGTTTATATCTGGGCTTTCTATCCTGTTCCATTGATCTATATTTCTGTTTTTGTGCCAGTACCAAACTGTCTTGATTACTGTAGCTTTGTAATATAGTCTGAAGTCAGGGAGCCTGATTCCTCCGGCTCCATTTTTCGTTCTCAAGATTGCTTTGGCTATTCGGAGTCTCCATACAAATTGTGAAATTTTTTGTTCTAGTTCTGTGAAAAATGCCTGTGGTAGTTTGATAGGGATTGCATTGAATCTGTAGATTGCTTTGGGTAGTAGAGTCATTTTCACAATGTTGATTCTTCCAATCCAAGAACATGGTATATCTCTCCATCTATTTGTATCATCTTTAATTTCTTTCATCAGTGTCCTATAATTTTCTGCATACAGGTCTTTTGTCTCCTTAGGTAGGTTTATTCCTAGATATTTTATTCTTTTTGTTGCAGTGGTAAACGGGAGTGTTTTCTTAATTTCACTTTCAGATTTTTCATCATTAGTATATAGGAATGCAAGAGATTTCTGTGCATTAATTTTGTATCCTGCTACTTTACCAAATTCATTGATTAGCTCTAGTAGTTTTCTGGTGGCAGTTTTAGGATTCTCTATGTATAGTATCCTGTCATCTGCAAACAGTGACAGCTTTACTTCTTCTTTTCCAATTTGGATTCCTTTTATTTCTTTGTCTTCTCTGATTGCTGTGGCTAACACTTCCAAAACTATGTTGAATAATAGTGGTGAGAGTGGGCAACCTTGTCTTGTTCCTGATCTTAGTGGAAATGGTTTCAGTTTTTCACCATTGAGGACAATGTTGGCTGTGGGTTTGTCATATATGGCCTTTATTATGTTGAGGAAAGTTCCATCTATGCCTACTTTCTGCAGGGCTTTTATCATAAATGGGTGTTGAATTTTGTCGAAAGCTTTCTCTGCATCTATTGAGATGATCATATGGTTTTTCTCCTTCAGTTTGTTAATATGGTGTATCACGTTGATTGATTTGCGTATATTGAAGAATCCTTGCATTCCTGGAATAAACCCCACTTGATCATGGTGTATAATCCTTTTAATGTGCTGTTGGATTCTGTTTGCTAGTATTTTGTTGAGGATTTTTGCATCTTTGTTCATCAGTGATATTGGCCTGTAGTTTTCTTTCTTTGTGACATCTTTGTCTGGTTTTGGTATCAGGGTGATGGTGGCCTCGTAGAATGAGTTGGGGAGTGTTCCTCCCTCTGTAATATTTTGGAAGAGTTTGAGAAGGATAGGTGTTAGCTCTTCTCTAAATGTTTGATAGAATTCGCCAGTAAAGCCATCTGGTCCTGGGCTTTTGTTTGTTGGAAGATTTTTAATCACAGTTTCAATTTCAGTGCTTGTGATTGGTCTGTTCATATTTTCTTTTTTTTCCTGGTTCAGTCTCGGTAGGTTGTGCATTTCTAAGAATCTGTCCATTTCTTCCAAGTTGTCCATTTTATTGGCATAGAGTTGCTTGTAGTAATCTCTCATGATTGTTTGTATTTCTTCAGTGTCAGTGGTTACTTCTCCTTTTTCATTTCTAATTCTGTTGATTTGAGTCTTCTCCCTTTTTCTCTTGATGAGTCTGGCTAATGGTTTATCAATTTTGTTTATCTTCTCGGAGAACCAGCTTTTAGTTTCATTGATTTTTGCTGTTGTTTCCTTCATTTCTTTTTCATTTATTTCTGATCTGATCTTTATGATTTCTTTCCTTCTGCTAGCTTTGGGGGTTTTTTGCTCTTCTTTCTCTAATTGCTTTAGGTGCAAGGTTAGGTTGTTTTTTGGAGATGTTTCCTGTTTCTTGAGGTAGGCTTGTATTGCTATAAACTTCCCTCTTAGAACTGCTTTTGCTGCATCCCATAGGTTTTGGGTCGTCGTGTCTCCATTGTCATTTGTTTCTTGGTATTTTTTGATTTCCCCTTTGATTTCTTCAGTGATCACTTGGTTATTAAGTAGTGTATTGTGTAGCCTCCATGTGTTTGTATTTTTTACAGATCTTTTCCTGTAATTGATAACTAGTCTCATAGCGTTGTGGTCGGAAAAGATACTTGATACGATTTCAATTTTCTTAAATTTACCAAGGCTTGATTTGTGACCCAAGATATGATCTATCCTGGAGAATGTTCCATGAGCACTTGAGAAAAATGTGTATTCTGTTGTTTTGGGGTGGAATGTCCTATAAATATCAATTAAGTCCATCTTGTTTAATGTATCATTTAAAGCTTGTGTTTCCTTATTTATTTTCATTTTGGATGATCTGTCCATTGGTGACAGTGGGGTGTTAAAGTCCCCTACTATGATTGTGTTACTGTCGATTTCCCCTTTTATGGCTGTTAGTATTTGCCTTATGTATTGAGGTGCTCCTATGTTGGGTGCATAAATATTTACAATTGTTATACCTTCCTCTTGGATCGATCCCTTGATCATTATATAGTGTCCTTCTTTGTCTCTTGTAATAGTCTTTATTTTAAAGTCTATTTTGTCTGATATGAGAATTGCTACTCCAGCTTTCTTTTGATTTCCATTTGCATGGAATATCTTTTTCCATCTCCTCACTTTCAGTCTGTATGTGTCTCTAGGTCTGAAGTGGGTCTCTTGTAGACAGCATATATATGGGTCTTGTTTTTGTATCCATTCACCCAGTCTGTGTCTTTTGGTGGGAGCATTTAATCCATTTACATTTAAGGTCATTATTGATATGTATGTTCCTATTCCCATTTTCTTAAATGTTTTGGGTTTGTTATTGTAGGTGTTTTCCTTCTCTTGTGTTTCTTGCCTAGAGAAGTTCCTTTAGCATTTGTTGTAAAGCTGGTTTGGTGGTGCTGAACTCTCTCAGCTTTTGCTTGTCTGTAAAGGTTTTAATTTCTCCATCAAATCTGAATGAGATCCTTGCTGGGTAGAGTAACCTTGGTTGTAGGTTTTTCTCCTTCATCACTTTAAGTATATCCTGCCACTCCCTTCTGGCTTGCAGAGTTTCTGCTGAAAGATCAGCTGTTAACCTTATGGGGATTCCCTTGTGTGTTATTTGTTGTTTTTCCCTTGCTGCTTTTAATATGTTTTCTTTATATTTAATTTTTGATAGTTTGATTAATATGTGTCTTGGCGTGTTTCTTCTTGGATTTATCCTCTATGGTATGGGACTCTCTGTGCTTCCAAGACTTGGTTAGCTATTTCCTTTCCCATATTAGGGAAGTTTTCAACTATAATCTATTCAAATATTTTCTCAGTCCCTTTCTTTTTCTCTTCTTCTTCTGGGACCCCTATAATTCGAATGTTGGTGCGTTTAATGGTGTCCCAGAGGTCTCTGAGACTGTCCTCAGTTCTTTTCATTCTTTTTTCTTTATTCTGCTCTGCAGTAGTTATTTCCACTATTTTATCTTCCAGGTCACTTATCCGTTCTTCTGCCTCAGTTATTCTGCTATTGATCCCGTCTAGAGTATTTTTAATTTCTTTTATTGTGTTTTTCATTGTTGCTTGGTTCCTTTTTAGTTCTTCTACATCCTTGTTAAATGTTTCTTGCATTTTGTCTATTCTATTTCCAAGATTTTGGATCATCTTTACTATCATTATTCTGAATTCTTTTTCAGGTAGACTGCCTATTTCCTCTTCATTTGTTAGGTCTGGTGTGTTTTGACCCTGCTCCTTCACCTGCTGAGTGTTTTTTTGTCTTCTCATTTTGCTTATCTTACTGTGTTTGGGGTCTCCTTTTCACAGGCTGCAGGTTCGTAGTTCCCGTTGTTTTTGGTATCTGTCCCCAGTGGCTAAGGTTGGTTCAGTGGGTTGTGTAGGCTTCCTGGTGGAGGGGACTAGTGCCTGTGTTCTGGTGGATGAAGTTGGATCTTGTCTTTCTGGTGGGCACGTCCACGTCTGGTGGTGTGTTTTGGGGTGTGTGTGGCCTTATTATGATTTTAGGCAGCCTCTCTGCTAATGGATGGGGCTGTGTTCCTGTCTTGCTAGTTGTTTGGCATAGGGTGTCCAGCACTGTAGCTTGCTGGTCGTTGAGTGAAGCTGGGTCTTGATGTTGAGATGGAGATCTCTGAGAGATTTTCGCCATTTGGTATTACGTGGAGCTGGGAGGTCTCTTGTGGACCAGTGTCCTGAAGTTGGCTCTCCCACCTCAGAGGCACAGCCCTGATGCCTGGCTGGAGCACCAAGAGCCTTTCATCCACACAGCATGTTTGTTACAGTAATATTTCTTAACAGCCATCTGAGTTTGAACCCCAGTCTCTTCAACTCAGGAACATTATTTGGTAGAAAGAATCGAAGTCATTCTACCAAAACCAAGGACTCTGCAAACGTGCCTTGCTGTGAATGTGGCGCCTGAACTACTGCTTACTCAAGTGGTCAGTTTTTAATCAAAGCTCGCTAAAGATGCTACCATAAGAATGAAAACCAAGAATTGCTTATCAGCATTTTCGTTGCCTCACTCCAGTGAGCCTCGTGGTCTGAGGAAGAGCACTGAAGCAGAAACTTCTCTTCTGCCAGAGCCTCCTTCAGCCAGTCTGTTTTTGTAATTTGACCCCAGGGGAAAGAGGCAAATGAGATGAAAAGGGTTCCTGTCAGGGATTCATGCAAAAAGAATTGGCAAAGAATTTGGAGTCTGGACGGGACTAAGATCCAGCTTCTGCAGTAGTTTACAGTGAAAATTGATACCTTAGAATGAGGACTGGGGCACTCAGAGAGTGACAGCTGTCCTAGGGAAGGCCCTGGTGCTCAGTGCCCACAATTTCCCAACCCAAAGTGGTCAGGGGAGGATTTTGAGCAGTAAGGAGGCAGCCTTAGCTGCTGCCTTCAGGGATTTCAACCTCATGTGATGTTTTGCCAGGATCATCTTTGAGGTCTTTCTTCCCTTTGACTTCTGTACCTTATCTACCCTCCTTCAAGTCCACATGCATGGCGTCCTCTTTATCTCTTTTCCGGCTACAAAACTTCCTTCTTCGAAGGCCTGAATTGCCACATACCTTTCACAGAATATTCTAGAGAGAGTCTTTCATTGAATATTCTGGTCCTATTGCCAACCTGTTTCACCAGTTCTCTGTGCCACATGCCTGGAAGATAGAATTTTCCCTTCCATGCTTCAAAATAACTTTTTATTTTCTGGCTATCTCCCTGCATTCCAGATTCTGAAACCTTAATGAAAGTAATCACATCCAGGATTTTAAAGTAAAAAAAAAAAAAAAAAACTTTATTAAATGAATGAGGACTTTGTAAAAATTTACTGTGTACCTGATATGTACAGGGCCCTCTGCTGGGCAGGGCGAGAGTGCAAAAAAAATTTTTTTTAATTAATTAATTAATTAATTAATTTATGGCTCTGTTGGGTCTTCGTTTCTGTGCTAGGGCTTTCTCTAGTTGTGGCAAGCGGGGGCACCCTTCATTGCGGTGCACGGGCCTCTCACTATCGCGGCCTCTCTTGTTGCGGAGCACAGGCTCCAGACGCGCAGGCTCAGTAATTGTGGCTCACGGGCTCAGTTGCTCCGCGGCATGTGGGATCTTCCCAGACAAGGGCTCGAACCCGTGTTCCCTGCATTGGCAGGCAGATTCTCAACCACTGCGCCACCAGGGAAGCCCGAGAGTGCAAATTTGGGTCAGTTACTCATTCAGGATTTATTGAGAAGGTCACTGTAATACACATTAGGGATAATCCTAAAGCACATACGAATATACAAATTTAAATAGAATAAGGCAAAATAAATTCAAGTAGAAGGCCCATTGTTTTCTTTTTGTACCCCAGTGGGCCATCTGGAACATTCCTTAGGCAAGTGTACCCCACTGTAAAGACCACTGTTCCAGGGTGTGATCATACAGGTATTAGATAAGTATATCAAGAAGTAGAAAATTATGTATCATAAGAGTTGCAGATAAGAAGATATGAAGTGGTGGATGGGAGCTAGTTTTTCAAGCTGAATGGATCGTAGCCATTTGTTTCAGAACACTATATAACCAGCTCTGAGAATTTACAAAATTAAAACTTAATATGACAGAGGTCAGTGGTTAAGAGCAGGAGTTGGAAAACTTGTTCGAAAAAGGGTCTGATAGTAAATATTTTAGGTTTTGCAGACCACATTGTCTTGGTCACGGCCAACTCAACTCTGCCATCTGTAGCATCAACAAACACTGCCACAGGTAACACTTCAACAGCGGGGCCTGGCTGTGTTCCAGTCCTGCCTGTGGGCTGCAGTGTACTGAACCCTGCTGAGGAGTGCGGGCTTTGGAATCATGCTGGGTGAGGAACTCCAGAATCTATGCCAGGTGTGTGGAAACGTGCCAGTTATGTAAAGGCTCCGAGCCTTGCTTTACTGTCTCTGAGATTCCGGTAGGTGTCACCTAGGAACTAGTTAGAAATGCAGACCCTCAAGCCTTGTCCATGGTCTGTAGTTACAGAATCTGCATTTGAACAAGCTCTTCAGGGTAGTAGTTGGCACATTCTAGTTGGAAACACTGGGCTAGATAATGGTGGTGGTGAGAGGATCTACTAACTAGGACTGTCTAGTTGTGGTTAACTGAGATGATCTCTGAAAGGCTTTCCCATAAGGCTAGGGCTGAAATAATCACTCCCTCGAGTTTGCTCACAGTGACTGTGTTAGGATTTCTCAGAGAGCTTAGAGTCTAGTGGGATTTAGGAGGGTATTATATGCAGTTGCCCTTGAATGATGAGGAGGATTTAGGCCTGGAGTGATACGGACTGCAGCCTACTAGGGTCACTGCAGAGTGTTTAACCAGTAACATACCTGTGCTTTCAATAATGAGTTAGTCAGTGGTTTCTGTGAATGGGGAGAATCTAGGCTCACCGCCTGTTGGCATTTTTTTAGTCCTCTTGGAATCCTGAGATTGTTTTGTTGTTGTTGCTTGCCTGTGGTAGAGTTGATAGATGACATGGAGGAATATCTCAAAAAATGTCTGTCTGTTTGTTCTTATAGCTAGACAGTCTGATGCCAGAGTTTACTTAACATATGGCATTTATGTGGAACAAAGAGTTGTGGATTTCCTTCACAAAGCCGCCCTAATTCTTTCTACTCATTGCAGCCAAGCCTCTAAAAAGAACTGCTCAGCGACATCCCTGTGCTGTCCCTTTATCATCTGTTTTCTGGTGTTTATAGTGTGTCTATGTCTTCCCCTCCCACTCACTCCATTAACTTCTCCATACTGCCCGTTTTTCCGTAAAACTCCATCAAAAAATGTGGTCGCTGACCACTTTGGTGTTTTCAAGGTCAAAGCCGAATCGTGTTAAGTCACTCAGTATTTTTGACACTGTTAATTATTTTTCTCCTCACGAAACACTTTTCCTGTGGGCTTTGTAATACCAGAGTTTCCCTTTGTCACACTTGGTCCTCTGTCTCCTCACTGTGTACATTTTGCTTTGGAAATATCATTCGTAGCCATGACTGGCAGGTGGTGAGGATATTTTTATAAATGTGGTTTATTGTCTTAGCGTATGACAAGTCCAACATGGAGATGGTCAGTTGGGTTTTCCCTCTGACTTCACACTGATAGACCGTCCTACTTACTTAACTGGCATCTCTTCTTAGCTGTTTCATAGGCAACTGAACTGTAACAACTCCAGTCTACACTCCTGAACATGGTGTAATCATCTTTGTTATACACTGTACTCTCCTAGGACTGTAATATTCCATTAGCTTCATCTCATCTTGTAATTAGACATTAAAATGTATGGTGGTTATATTCTTTCCCCTCTAGACTAGAAATGGAAACAACTCTGCCTTCTCCTCCTCCTTCTCCTCGTTTTCTTCCTCCCCCCTCTTTTCCTCCTCTTCTCCTTCTCTCCCTTCTCCTTCTCTTTCTTCTTTTTATTACTATCCTTAAGTGCCCTATACCTAGATAAATATTGACATATTGACACTCACAATATTTACCAAATGAAATAATCCAGTTCAATGAAAAAAGCATAATCTAAGCTGCAGAGGCACAAAGACTTGACTCCACATCCTAGGCCCCGACTCACAGCTGTGTTATTCAAGGTAATTATGTATCTTCTCTGAGTCCTCCTCTTGTCCTCTTAGTGCTGTTCATAGAAACAGCTACAGCACACAGTGCTCGTAAGGATAGGAATGATGCCGTAAAGTAAGTGTCCTTCGTGGTGCCTGATACAAAGCACAGTACATAATCTTATGGTAATTCATCACTCCTTTTCTAGGCCTATATCCATTTATTTGTTTTACGGATTGATCGCATAATGTGTGTAAGAAGATACTCTTCCAGATGCTGAGAATACAGTGATAAACAAACTGGGCCGTATCTTTACTCTTGTGATTACTTGTATTTTCATAGGGGGAGACAGATACAAAATAATTAAATACATTTACTAAATTTTAAATACATTCTCTGGGCGTGCTAAGAGGAAATAGGAAAACCGTTCTGGGAGGGTGCCATTTGAACATTCTCAGCGAGAGTATCCTGCCAAAATGTGGAGGGTGAGTACTGCAGGCACAACTGCCAGCAAACTGAGCAGCACTGAGATGGGAACGTGTTTGGATGTTCCTGGGGCATCTTCCAGTACGGCTGGAGAGGATTCAGTGTTCGAGAGGTAGGCGGGGACCCCAGTGCTATGTAATGATCTGTAATCTAGGTCATTATAGAGACTCTAGATTTCTCTCTGACTGAGATACGAGTCATGGGTGGATTTTAAGAAGAAGAGTCACATAATTTGACTTAGATTTAAAGCAGATCATATGGGCTCCTTTCTTGAGGGAAAACCTGGCAGAACGAGGGCTGAAAAGGGAAACCAGAGATGTGTCTATGAAATAGACTAGGCAAGATGTAATGGGAATTTAGTCTAAGACAGTCTTTCTCAAGGGTGTTTCCTGCAGCAGGATCAACATCACCTGGGTCCCACTTTCTGAATTTTAGAGACTCTAGAGGTTGGCGGGGCCCAGGAGTCTGTGTTGTAAGAAGCGTTCCAGGAAATACTCGTGCTCAGAAACAATGGAGAACCATTGCTCTTGGACACTAATACCTTTAAAACAGTAAAATAAAAAAAAGTGGTCAGATTCCTGATATATGTTGAAGGTAAAGCTAATTGGATTGGCAGATGATTTTATGTAAAGTATATGTGAGAAATGGATAATCATGTGGTTTTTGAACTAAGAAACTGGTGGAATGGAGTCACCACATGCTGAGGGAAGACCCTGGGAGGAGCGTTTGGAACGAGCATCACTTTAGTTCTGGCTGTGTTCATTTCAATGTGTCTGTTAGGCATTCAACTAGGCTTGTTGAGTAGGAAGTTGGATATTCAAGTCTGGAGTCCTGTTTCTCTTAATAAATCTGTTTAAGTTGTTATGTGGAGACCGATATATTGCTATTCTGGAATTTTTTAATTCAAGAAGTGAAACTAGAAGAGGACCTGCAGAGATTAAAGAACTGTCTAGAGCAGCATTTTTAAAATTAGCTCAAAAAGAAAAGTGAATTCTTAAATTTCTCCCAAGAAGAATTCCTTCAACTTGTCGTATGCTGTGGATCACCTAATAGAATCTTTTAAATGACTAAGTATGTTTTAATGAGCCCAGAAATGAAAATCATTCCATTACTACTTTGAAAGACAAAGGTGTCATGAACATTTCATATCCTCGGGTAGTACTCTGTATCTGATTTAATAGCTTGCTGAGGGGCTGGGTTGCTTTAGAAGTCCATAGTATGGCATGTTTATGTAGTTACTACCAAGGATATTAATAGTCTGTGAAATCTGTTTCCTATCAGGCCTGTTCAGAATCTGCTAGGCCTAATTTGCACCAATCAATTTAATTTTGAACAGCCCAGACTCAAAATTATATTCGATACTGATATATAATTTATTCTTTTACAAAATTCACATACCCAAATTATGTATCATGTTATCCAAATTTCCCCTTTGTTTAAAATGCAATAGATTTTCTTGATGTTGAAAGAATTGAATGTTTTTATTTTTTAACTAACCATATGCATGAATTTATAATGGAATAATTAGTTTTATTTAACCCTGTTAACAGAATTAAGAATCTAAAGTAATGGCAGTAATCTACCTATTTGAAAAGAACTGTAGTTGCATAGCTCTGTCCTGAATTATAGTTCTGATATGTTTTGATGCTCCAGAGCTTCCAAAGTGGCAAACTTAGAAGAAAGTGTTGGAAACCAGAATAAACTTTAGAGCTAACTCTTCTAGGTGCCTTGAAAATTGAACAGAGATTAATAACTTCAACTAGCTTTTTAAAAAAATTTTTTTAATTGAAGTATAGTTAATTTACAATGTTGTGTTAGTTTCAAGTGTACAGCAAAGTGATTCAATTACACACACACACACACACACACACACACACATTCTTTTTCAGATTCTTTCCCATTATAGGTTATTACAAGATATTGAGTATAGTTCCCTGTGCTATACAATAGGTCCTGTTTATCAACTAGCTTTTTTGCTGAGTCCCTAAATAGGAGTTGAGTGGTTGGCTTACTGGGTGGTAACTATTAAGTTAAAAATCCTTGGGGAGGCTTCAGCTGTCCTTTTAAGCCTCTTTCTGAGGAGCTGTGTCGGTGGCCAAAATATCTACCTTCTCCTCTAGATGTGATAACGACCCAATCTTGAAACATGGATCTTGTTTAGTTGTTTAAAGTCATGAAAGGCTATTCAAACCCAATAGAAATGTCAGCATACTTTAAAGATGCAAATTCATGAATCAGATATAAAACAATGTGTGGTGTGCATAATTAAGAAGATAAAGTATGTGATAAAAATTGTCATGGCAGACTTTGAGCTGTAATGACTCGGCGCTGAGTTGGTAAGGATAAAGTTCCTTCCTGAGTCAAAAGTTTGCTGAAATTGATTCTTTGATGAAAGATCCATTAATCTGTATGTGTCTAATAACTGCTAGCTCTGTGTGCTTGTGGGCGTTCATAGTTTCCGGTTACCCTCATGGGCTTTGCAGCTGCATTTCTCTGTGCCCTGTAACTTTTCCATTCACATCTGGCTTAGCTCAGAGCTACTTCACCTTGATATTAGCTACTTGGACATGCAGCTGCCATTCTGGTTCATGCATTGCAAAGACTCTCTCTTCCATGATGCTGGTCTGGCTTTGTTAGATGACTCTGTCGTGTCATTCAGTGTGTGGTGAGACTCAGAAGTGATGTTTGTGAAAATGCTTTAACTTACGGGTGTGTTTTGCACACCTCTTCCATGGTCTCCTCTCTGGACACGCAAAGGTTCAGTTTCAAGTTTAGTTGGAAACGTGAACAAGGGCTATAGCAGGGGTGTTTTGTTTTCGAAGTGAGGTGACAAGATGCTCACCTCTGCTGTTTGCGCTGGAAAGTGTCTAGTGCAGGTAAGGGGCTGTGGACATTTTCTGCTGTTTTATAAATATCATAATGCCAATATGTCAGATGAGGTTTTAAAATAATAATATTTCTAATAATAAGCCCTGAGACAAAGAGGGTGATATCTTATATTACATTCCTTACAAATTCTCCCATAATGTAAGGCTCCCTCTTGATTTATTTATTTAGAAGAATAACCCACTGTTTAGAGAGCACAAAGTAGCCTGAAATTACCCAAATCAATGCTCATTTTGGATACTTAAGCAGGTTATGTAACAAGAACAAAGAAAAGTTAGAAAGAGAATTTAAGATAGATTTGATATATATGTATGAGAATATTACCTCACAATTATAGGTATTTGGTGTCATTATAGACATGTCTTCAAATTCACTTTACTAAGTAGTAAATAGTTATCTTGTAGCAATAATTATTATACACTTATGGGCTGGTTACAAAAAAATGATGTATTCTATTATTATGGAATTGCGTGTTTTACCTTGGGATAAAATTTTCAGGAATGGTGTTATGCTCAAATTGAATAAAAATAGTATCAACAACACGAAAGAAAGATAATTTACTTCAGGAAAATGTATTACAACACGCACTGTAGTGAAAACAAAGAGGATAATGTTGAAGGCACAAGTAAATATTTAAAATAAAATAAAATTGTTTCATGAATCTTCAGGGAAGTAATAAACATATAAATCTATTTATAGACATAATAAAATTATATATAATATATACATATATCTGTATGTTTTAAAAGTACAACCTTAACTAAATAAATATAAATAGGAATCTATCATATGTATATGTCTATCATAGATATATATATATATCTCATGTGCATGTGTGCCTATTGTATACAGTTGAGGCGGCTAAATACATTTTGTTTTATTTTATTAAATTTGAGATCATAGCGAAAAGAGAAGATCTGTTTAAAATTTGAGTGATTTCTTAACTGGGGCAGATGGTGTTTCGTTACTGCTCTCCACATTTTATCTCTCATTATGTGTAGTTTTCATGGTTATGTTCCTTTTTAAAAAACAAATGTCCCTTGGGAGGACAAACATAGAATCAGTTATCTTTAAAAGCGTTGCATTTTCTTTCTAACATTCAGTTGAACAGTGAATATGTCCGTTTTTCCTGGGCAGAATAGTAAAAGGATATGTGATATTGTTGGAGAAACATATGAAATTGGAACTGAGTTTTAGCTTCACCACTGTAGAGTTTGGGTCTATTGCTGTTAAACTCCTTCTTCAAATGTAGTGAAAAGCTCAGCTCTAATTACATCAGTTATTGGAAAAATCCAGATAGATTATAGAATCTTAGCAATGTAAGACCCGCTACCAGATGATCTAGGCCTATCTTCTCCAAATACCTTCTTCTATATTCCTGGTATGTAGTTTGTAAGGCTTCTCCCTTACTATTTGTAGTGATGGGGAAATCTACCTCCTAAGCATCCTATTTACTAGACAGATTTTTATTTTTATTTTTTATTTTTTTTACACTTGATAAAACTTTATTTATTTATTTTTGTTTGTTTTTTTTGTTGTTGTTGTTTTTCACACACACACACTGTATTTTATTTTTACAAGAGATAAATAGACTGACACCAAGCATTGTACATGGATGACCACAACAAAAACAACAATGATTGCAATTACCAAACATGAAACACACTCATACTATGTCATAATATTGACATTCAGTCCAGTAATCCTCCACTGTAACAGCTCCTTTACTTTGCAGTGGAAATTGATTTGTATATTCTTTGCCTCTGAGTCCTTGCGGGACTTTTTTTTTTCTTTTAATTCAGACAGAAAGTCACAAAAATTATACTCATCCTCATCAGTTCACTCAGTCCCATGTAATTAATTGTTTTTTTTCATCTTGATCTTTTGTTAGCACTTTTATGAGTTCATCAGTTTTTCATCAGAGTTCTGAAAATGCTTATTCATTCAGTTCAGCAGTACAGTCAGTTACCAGAAACCTGTACTTGTCGGAGTCTTTTCCATGAATTTCTTGAAGATGAAACCCTTTTATAGGAACATATTTGCAAAATCATCAGAGTACACCCAGAACTGTCTGTAAATGACAAAAGACTTAAAAATGACCACGGTAAAAGATTTGATGAAAGTTCATAATAATGCAGTTGACAAGAAAATTAGTTATTTCTGAGATATACATTTTAAAGTAATAACTAGGATTATTACTTATAACATTATACCAGAACATATAAGATTTTTAGAAATTTCATGTAATGTCTGAAACATTTATATTAACATATTTCCATACATATTTCCATACAAATACAAATATAAGATTTTTAGAAATTTCATGTAATGTCTGAAACATTTATATTAACATATTTCCATACATATTTCCATACAAATACAAATATAAGATTTTTAGGAATTTCATGTAATGTCTGAAACATTTATATTAACATATTTCCATACAAATAACCCAATGAAAGTTTAGTATTAGTTGTTTTGTTTGTTTTTTTATACTGCAGGTTCTTATTAGGCATCAATTTTATACATATCAGTGTATACATGTCAATCCCAATCGCCCAATTCAGCACACCACCATCCCCACCTCACCGCAGTTTTCCCCCCTTGGTGTCCATATGTCCATTCTCTACATCTGTGTCTCAACTTCTGCCCTGCAAACTGGCTCATCTGTACCATTTTTCTAGGTTCCACATACATGCATTAATATATGATATTTGTTTTTCTCTTTCTGACTTACTTCACTCTGTATGACAGTCTCTAGATCCATCCACGTCTCAACAAATGACTCAATTTCGTTCCTTTTTATGGCTGAGTAATATTCCATTGTATATATGTACCACATCTTCTTTATCCATTCGTCTGTTGATGGGCATTTAGGTTGCTTCCATGACCTGGCTATTGTAAATAGTGCTGCAATGAACATTCGGGTGCATGTGTCTTTTTGAATTACGGTTTTCTCTGGGTATATGCCCAGTAGTGGGATTGCTGGGTCATATGGTAATTCTATTTTTAGTTTTTTAAGGAACCTGCATATTGTTCTCCAGAGTGGCTGTATCAATTTACATTCCCACCAACAGTGCAAGAGGGTTCCCTTTTCTCCACACCCTCTCCAGCATTTGTTGTTTGTAGATTTTCTGATGATCCTCATTCTAACAGGAGTGAGGTGATACCTCATTGTAGTTTTGATTTGCATTTCTCTAATAATTAGTGATGTTGAGCAGCTTTTCATGTGCTTTGTGGCCGTCTGTATGTCTTCTTTGGAGAAATGTCTATTTAGGTCTTCTGCCCATTTTTGGATTGGGGTGTTTGTTTCTTTGATATTGAGCTGAATGAGCTGTTTATATATTTTGGAGATTAATCCTTTGTCCGTTGATTCATTTGCAAATATTTTCTCCCATTCTGAGGGTTGTCTTTTCGTCTTGTTTATGGTTTCCTTTGCTGTGCAAAAGCTTTGAAGTTTCATTAGGTCCCACTTGTTTATTTTTGTTTTTATTTCCATTACTCTAGGAGGTGGATCAAAAAAGATCTTGCTGTGATTTATGTCAAAGAGTGTTCTTCCTATGTTTTCCTCTAAGAGTTTTATAGTGTCCAGTCTTATATTTAGGTCTCTAATCCATTTTGAGTTTATTTTTGTGTAGGGTGTTAGGGAGTATTCTAATTTCATTCTTTTACATGTAGCTGTCCAGTTTTCCCAGCACCACTTATTGAAGAGACTGTCTTTTCTCCATTGTATATCTTTGCCTCCTTTGTCATAGATTAGTTGACCATAGGTGCGTGGGTTAATCTCTGGGCTTTCTATCTTGTTCCATTGATCTATGTTTCTGTTTTTGTGCCAGTACCATATTGTCTTGATTACTGTAGCTTTGTAGTATAGTCTGAAGTCAGGGAGTCTGATTCCTCCAGCTCCATTTTTTTGCCTCAAGACTGCTTTGGCTATTCGGGGTCTTTTGTGTCTCCATACAAATTTTAAGATGATTTGTTCTAGCTCTGTAAAAAATGCCATTGGTAATTTGATAGGGATTGCATTGAATCTGTAGATTGCTTTGGGTAGTATACTCATTTTCACAATGTTGATTCTTCCAATCCAAGAACATGGTATATCTCTCCATCTGTTGGTATCATCTTTAATTTCTTTCATCAGTGTCTTATAGTTTTCTGCATACAGGTCTTTTGTCTCCCTAGGTAGGTTTATTCCTAGGTATTTTATTCTTTTTGTTGCAATGGTAAATGGGAGTGTTTCCATAATTTCTCTTTCAGATTTTTCATCATTAGTGTATAGGAATGCAAGAGATTTCTGTGCATTAATTTTGTATCCTGCAACTTTACCATATTCATTAATTAGCTCTAGCAGTTTTCTGGTGGCAGTTTTAGGATTCTCTATGTATAGTATCATGTCATCCGCAAACAGTGACAGTTTTACTTCCTCTTTTCCAATTTGTATTCCTTTTATTTCTTTTTCTTCTCTGATTGCTGTGGCTAGGACTTCCAGAACTATGTTGAATAATAGTGGTGAGAGTGGACATCCTTGTCTCGTTCCTGATCTTAGAGGAAATGCTTTCAGTTTTTCACCATTGAGAATGATGTTTGCTGTGGGTTTGTCATATATGGCCTTTATTATGTTGAGGTAGGTTCCCTCTATGCCCACTTTCTGGAGAGTTTTTATCATAAATGGGTGTTGAATTTTGTCAAAAGCTTTTTCTGCATCTAATGAGATGATCATATGGTTTTTATTCTTCAGTTTGTTAATATGGTGTATCACATTGATTGATTTGCGTATATTGAAGAATCCTTGCATCCCTGGGATAAATCCCACTTGATCGTGGTGTATGATCCTTTTAATGTGTTGTTGGATTCTGTTTGCTAGTATTTTGTTGAGGATTTTTGCATCTATATTCATCAGTGATATTGGTCTGTAATTTTCTTTTTTTGTAGTGTCTTTGTCTGGTTTTGGTATCAGGGTGATGGTGGCCTCATAGAATGAGTTTGGGAGTGTTCCTTCCTCTGCAATTTTTTGGAAGAGTTTGAGAAGGATGGGTGTTAGCTCTTCTCTAAATGTTTGATAGAATTCACCTGTGAAGCCATCAGGTCCTGGACTTTTGTTTGTTGGAAGATTTTTAATCACAGTTTCAATTTCATTACTTGTGATTGGTCTGTTCATATTTTCTGTTTCTTCCTGATTCAGTCTTGGAAGGTTATACCTTTCTAAGAATTTGTCCATTTCTTCCAGGTTGTCCATTTTATTGGCATAAAGTTGCTTATAGTAGTCTCTTAGGATGTTTTGTATTTCTGCAGTGTCTGTTGTAACTTCTCCTTTTTCATTTCTGATTTTATTGATTTGAATCCTCTCCCTCTTTTTCTTGATGAGTCTGGCTAATGGCTTATCAATTTTGTTTATCTTCTCAAAGAACCAACTTTTAGTTTTATTGATCTTTGCTATTGTTTTCTTTGTTTCTATCTCATTTATTTCTGCTCTGATCTTTATGATTTCTTTCCTTCTGCTAACTTTGGGTTTTGTTTGTTCTTCTTTCTCTAGTTTCTTTAGGTGTAAGGTTAGGTTGTTTACTTGAGATTTTTTCTTGTTTCTTTAGGTAGGCTTGTATAGCTATAAACTTCCCTCTTAGAACCGCTTTTGCTGCATCCCATAGGTTTTGGGTCGTCGTGTTTTCATTGTCATTTGTCTCTAGGTATTTTTTTATTTCCTCTTTGATTTCTTCAGTGATCTTTTGGTTATTTAGTAACGTATTGTTTAGCCTCCATGTGTTTGTCTTTTTTACGTTTTTTTCCCTGTAATTCATTTCTAATCTCATAGCGTTGTGGTCAGAAAAGATGCTTGGTATGATTTCAATTTTCTTAAATTTACTGAGGCTTGATTTGTGACCCAAGATGTGATCTATCCTGGAGAATGTTCCGTGCGCACTTGAGAAGAATGTGTAATCTGCTGTTTTTGGATGGAATGTCCTATATATATCAATTAAATCTATCTGGTCTATTGTGTCATTTAAAGCTTCTGTTTCCTTATTTATTTTCATTTTGGATGATCTGTCCATTGGTGTAAGTGAAGTGTTAAAGTCCCCCACTATTATTGTGTTACTGTCGATTTCCTCTTTTATAGCTGTTAGCAGTTGCCTTATGTATTGAGGTGCTCCTATGTTGGGTGCATATATATTTATAATTGTTATATCTTCTTCCTGGATTGATCCCTGGATCATTATGTAGTGTCCTTCCTTGTCTCTTGTAACATTCTTTATTTTCAAGTCTATTTTATCTGATATGAGTATAGCTACTCCAGCTTTCTTTTGATTTCCATTTGCATGGAATATCTTTTTCCATCCCCTAACTTTCAGTCTGTATGTGTCCCTAGGTCTAAAGTGGGTCTCTTGTAGACAGCATATATATGGGTCCTGTTTTTGTATCCATTCAGCCAGTCTATGTCTTTTGGTTGGGGAGTTTAATCCATTCACGTTTAAGGTAATTATCGATATGTATGTTCCTATGACCATTTTCTTAATTTTTTTGGGTTTGTTATTGTAGGTGTTTTCCTTCTCTTGTGTTTCTTGCCTAGAGAAGTTCCTTTAGCATTTGTTGTAAAGCTGGTTTGGTGGTGCTGAATTCTCTTAGCTTTTGCTCGTCTGTAAAGCTTTTGATTTCTCCATCAAATCTAAATGAGATCCTTGCCGGGTAGAGTAATCTTGGTTGTAGGTTCTTCCCTTTCATCACTTTAAGTATATCATGCCACTCCCTTCTGGCTTGCAGAGTTTCTGCTGAGAAATCAGCTGTTAACCTTATGGGAGTTCCCTTGTATGTTATTTGTCGTTTTTCCCTTGCTGCTTTCAATAATTTTTCTTTGTCTTTAATTTTTGCCACTTTGATTACTATGTGTCTCGGCGTGTTTCTCCTTGGGTTTATTCTGTATGGGACTCTCTGCGCTTCCTGGACTTGGGTGGCTATCTCCTTTCCCATGTTAGGGAAGTTTTCGACTATAATCTCTTCAAATATTTTCTCTGGTCCTTTCTCTCTCTCTTCTCCTTCTGGGACCCCTATAATGCGAATGTTGTTGCGTTTAATGTTGTCCCAGAGGTCTCTTAGGCTGTCTTCATTTCTTTTCATTCTTTTTTCTTTAGTCTGTTCCGCAGCAGTGAATTCCACCATTCTGTCTTCCAGGTCACTTATCCGTTCTTCTGCCTCAGTTATTCTGCTATTGATTCCTTCTAGTGTAGTTTTCATTTCAGTTATTGTATTGGTCATCTCTGTTTGTTTGTTCTTTAATTCTTCTAGGTCTTTGTTAATCATTTCTTGCATCTTCTCAATCTTTGCCTCCATTCTTATTCCGAGGTCCTGGATCATCTTCACTATCATTATTCTGAATTCTTTCTCTGGAAGGTTGCCTATCTCCACTTCATTTAGTTGTTTTTCTGGGGTTTTTTCTTGTTCCTTCATCTGGTATATAGCCCTCTGCCTTTTCATCTTCTCTATCTTTCTGTAACTGTGGTTTTTGGTCCGCAGGCTGCAGGATTGTAGTTTTTCTTGCTTCTGCTCTCTGCCCTCTGGTGGTTGAGGCTATCTAAGAGGCTTGATGGGAGGCTCTGGTGGTGGGTAGAGCTGACTGTTGCTGTGGCGGTCAGAGCTCAGTAAAACCTTAATCCACTTGACTGTTGATGGGTGGGGCTGGGTTCCCTCCCTGTTGCTGTGGCGGTCAGAGCTCAGTAAAACCTTAATCCACTTGACTGTTGATGGGTGGGGCTGGGTTCCCTCCCTGTTGGTTGTTTTGCCTGAGGCAACCCAACACTGGAGCCTACCCGTGCTCTTTGGTGGGGTTAATGGCAGACTCTGGGAGGGCTCACGGCAAGGAGAACTTCCCAGAACCTCGGCTGCCAGTGTCCTTATCCCCACGGTGAAACAGAGCCACCACTCGCCTCTGCAGGAGACCCCCCAACACCAGCAGGTAGGTCTGGTTCAGTCTCCCCCAGGGTCACTGCTCCTTCCCCTGGGTCCCGATGCACACATTACTTTGTGTGTGCCCTCCAAGAGTGGGGTCTCTGTTTCCCCCAGTCCTGTCAAAGTCCTGCAATCAATTCCCACTAGGCTTCAAAGTCTGATTCTCTAGGAATTCCTTCTCCCGTAGCCGGACCCCCAGGTTGGGAAGCCTGACGTGGGGCTCAGAACCTTCACTCCAGTGGGTGGACTTCTGTGGTATAAATGTTCGCCAGTCTGTGCGTCACCCACCCAGCAGTTATGGGATTTGATTTTACTCTGATTGCGCCCCTCCTACCGTCTCACTGTGGCTTCTCCTCTGTCCTTGGATGTGGGGTATCCTCCTTGGTGAAGTCCAGGTTCTTCCTGTCAATGATTGTCCAGCAGCCAGTTTTGATTCTGGTGCTCTCGCAAGAGGGAGTGAGAGCACGTCCTTCTACTCCGCCATCTTGGTTAATCCCTCTCTAGACAGATTTTTATATTGAACCAATGCATCCTTTTTAACTTTAACTGACTGGTCCCAGTTATGCTCACTGGAACCATACTGAATCTGTAGAAGAGATGCCTTGCATTTTGCGGTTGCTTGGGTTTTGAATTTATCTAGTATGACTATCCAAAGTGGTGCTTTATCAAGATAAATAAATATGCATGTGACGATGTGTCTGTGTATGTGTGTATACATCTATATGTGTTTATAAATGTATACCTTAAAATTTTAAAAGCCCTTTAGGAACACAAGTTCATGTTCTTCTAAAACACAGGTCAGTCAAGCTAGATTGGATTTGAGCATTCAGGACTTTTGTTAAAGTAGGATACATGAGAACATTGGGTTTTTAGAAGGTAGAAGCGAGAGATATATAAAGGAAGGAAAGTATTTCCAAAGGAATATTTCCTATCCTTTGTGATAGTTGCCTAAATACCCTGGTGACTTCCGTGCAGATAACTGTTGATTGGAAGGGCTCGGGGTTGGTAACTGGATGTTCCTCTCCTACTCAGCGCTTTTTGTTCATTTCTCAAAATATGAAGCTACCAGGGAACCTAGCCACTTAGAACAGAAAGCTGCAAAGGGCCTAGCAATTGTCAGTGAACTGAAGGGAATAAGGGCTTGGCCTCATTATTGTCCTTTCTTGTTAGGCTTGTGTAAGAAAAAGACAAAAGAATAGGAAGAGGATATCCACGCTCCAGAACTCAGGACAGGGAACTTTGCTTCACAGGGAGACTACCCTCTGGCTGCTGGCTATGGTCAAATGAAGGAGCCCAGGCTCCTATTTCTGCAACCAGTTACGGTTTCGGTTGGCGTAGCTGCTATCCTGGGTCTTTCTTCTGAAAATAAATAAGGACGTGGAACAGGCACATTTCCTGGATGAGGCGATGAGTGATAAATAAAGGAAGACATTACAAAAGGCCAGAATGCAAGTAATAGAAGAAAGCGGAAAACTCTGACTTGTAAGTTTAAGGGCCACTTAAAAAATCACCCCCAAATATCTGATTGGTAGGTATGCCTTTTCTTCTTATGCCTAAGAGAGCTATTTAATGATTAAGAGATTTTGTTTTTCAAGAGAGTTTTTCTAAGTCTTCTAGATGAAATAACCTTCTTGGGAGGTTAAACTTTGTGGAATGTATCCCTTCTCACCTCCAAGTAAACAGTTCTCTTAATTTCATTAAGTTTTTGGATGCAACTGATGGTTCTATCTGATGTGGGCCAAGCTCTCTCCTAAGCGATTGCATATCTTCTATGTTGGAATAGACTCAATTTTTTCACCCTAACTAAAGATTATTTATAGCCACCATGACCTTTTCCCAGTTGATAGTTAGGACAAAGACAAGCTTGTTTACAGCTGAGAGAAGAAAACTTTCAGGATCTAGGGACCTGAGCAGGACAACTGAGGGGAAAGAAAAACGGTGATTTTTCAATATTTTTAGTCTCTGATAAGGTGAACCAAAGCACCTAAATTTTAAATCCTATTATTATAAGTCAATACTCTGTTCTAACGCCCTGAGTACAGAGATGAAAGGGATTAAGTGAGTGAATGAATGATCTCAGAGCTGAAAGCTCCCTAGAGAAGATGTGTCACAGAGGCAGTATAAGGACTCTAGAGCGTTAGGGTTTCCAACATTAATTTCGTTATCTGTAACAGAGAAATGATACCTTGCCTACCTGTTCCAAAGGTTGTGGGAATTAAAGGACTACATCAATATTAAATGACTTAGTTCATATCGACATAAAAGCACTATATAATTTGGCCACCTTGGCTAACCCTTATCAGAGGTACAGCATGGTGTCCTGGGCACAACAGTCGAATAAGCCTTATGTTTTGTAGTCAGGCAGACCTGGGTTCTCTACTGCTTAATAACTATGTGTTCCTGAGCAAAGTCGATAGCATTTTTGAACCTCACTTTTCATTATCTGTTAAAATAATAATGACAACCCCTAGGTAATGGCCATACTGAGAAGATTAATGTGGAGTAACTAGCAGTAAACCTGTAGGTGGTCCATAGAAGTTAACCATTATTTCCATTACTCAGTCCATTTGCTAAGGGTTCAGCACCCTTTCCCCACTCCTGGGACATAAGCCTGAGCTTCTGTACAGAGGGGCCTCATGATGGAAGAAAAAGTCAGCCTGTCCTTCCTTCATGGTTGCCAAAATCTGGGAGGTGTATGGAACTGATTGCCAGGAAGGACATTGCCTGAAATATATCTTGAATAAGAAGCTAAGGGAGTCTTCAGAAAATCTTTCAGGAGGAATCTAAAATGGATTACGAAGTCAAGAATTAGAGACTTTACATGGAATTAAAAAATGGCAGAAACAGTACATTGTAAATGGTGTTTACCTAGAATAAGTGGGGTTTTGAGTTTTGTTTAATGGCTACAGTTGTGCCAGTGTTGATAAGGAGTGGCAATCATCGAAGTACGTGGCCTCAGAAAAGTCATGGTTGTAGTTTCCACATTTAAATTCTGAACGTGGACCGTTGAGAGAATCCCTTTATTCATTCTTTCCACCTCTAAAAGTCACCCAAGCCATGCTGGATCCCACAGTTTTACTGACTTCTCATCCCATAGGAGCACCAGTGGTGCCAGTAGGAATGCCCAAGGTGGTTCCTGTGAGTCTCTCCCCCATCCCCCCATCCTTTAATCCAAAGATTGGAGAACTGGAAACTACTTCTTAGAGCCACAAGTAGAGCATGGAACAGGGATTTTTAAAAGAACTTAATTAAGACTTTTCTAAACACTCAACTCATTATTTGGTGAAAATAACATCCTGAGAAGATGCATTTGTGTGCACATACTGCTGAGCTCTTAAAAGCAAGAACTTACACAGTGGCCAGTTTATTATTGCTCTCACTCAGAAGGAAAAGGCCAGCTTTCCCCAACCGAAAGGAAATGTCAATTACAGAAATTGTGTATGAACTTTTCATTACTTTTGGTATAACCTCTCAGTTTTGTAGTGGTTTTGGTAAAATGTATATCTTTTGGGAAATTTCAATTTCATTTGCTAGAGTTACTTTATTTCAGAGTATTCACCTAATGCCTCACAGAATTCAGTAGTGCCAGGGATAGCATAAAATCTATAGAAGAGAAAATAGGATAAAGAAATATTATAAAGAAAACATCAAGTCATAAAATCAATGAGAAAGATATGATATTATGTAATTTTCTTGAATCAGCTCTGGGTTCCACATAATAAGAATGTTTTGTGTATCCATTTCTTTTGAAGGCTGTTTGTGTTGCTTTCACAGTTCTCCAAACATATTCATTCTCATTGAATAGTATTCATTCAACTAATGCTGACTATCAGCTGTGAGAAAACCAGAAGGATTGTATATATTGTTTCTGTTGTTTAAGCAGAGTCTGGGGGGAATTTATAGCCAGGAAAATTATAATGGAAGACAGTCAGTGACTGAGCACCAAGATAGTTGATCTAAGCACTGAATGACATAGACATTCAGGAATGAGGTGACGCTACGAATTGACATTTAAGTTTTGTTTGAGAATTTGGAAACTACATCTTTGAAGACCTTGTGTTTGAGTTGTCCGAGAAAGGGGAAGATACAAAAAATAAAGCTAGAAAATAACTGCATTTCAAGGGGTGCTGAGAGAGAGCCCTGACTAGAGCAGTGATGGAAGACAAAGCCAAATGCTTAAATTAATATTGCATTTAAAAGAAACGAACTATAAGGAGTATGGAATTTTGCTTCTGTTAATGGATAGGCATGTGATGAGTGGAATTTGTGTATGGTAATGTTGCCATGAGGATTTAGGTTGTTTTTGTGTGTGTGAACAGTGTGCAGCCACTAGGGAAGATGGTCCGAAGGACGGTCCTGGGAGAGCTCAGTGCATGTGGAGAGCTGTTAGGAGGCTATATGAGTGTAATCTTGGCTTAAGTGAAGTAGCGTTGGGAATGGGACAGGGGGCAGACGTAGGAAACTAGAAAGAGTTTCCAAAACGTGGTATTTGTTCAAAATGCAAGACTGTTCCCAGCTGTGATGCTGCTTGAGGTCTCCACCCACTGAAGACTGGAGACTCTGACCAGCTGACACTCAGCTCTGATAACTGGTTAATTCATTGATGTTGTATAATTGTTCTTATCGTGTCAGTAGGGAATTAAACTTTTTTCCTAATATTGATTTATTTTATTTTATTTTAAAAATTAAAAAAAAATTTGTTGAAATATAGTTGATTTGCAATATGTTAGTTTCAGGTGTACAGCAAAGTGATTCAGTTATACACACACATATGTGTGTGTGTGTACATATATATATATTCTTTTTTTTACATTCTCTTCCATTATAGGTTATTAGTATGACCATGAGAATTGATAGTATTCCAGGCCAAAAATAAAATATTGGATTTTATTAGCCCATAGGCAGAGAACTCTTCTGCCATCCCTAAGGAACTCAGACCGGCACCTAGCGATAGGTCATACAGTAAAAAACAAAGAGAAGAAATTCTAAGATTATGAAAGTGATCCTCTATCATGTAGTAGCTGCTAACTCCAGGTTAGCAATGAGCCTTTGAAGTGCTTAAGAAAATGATTTAGCTTCTTTAAAAAAATCCTAAACCATTATGGGATAGTACAGAGCTTTTTCAAACAACAACTTAAGAAAATAACATGGCCATTAAGAATCATTAGAATAATGAAGACACATTGAGATGAACATTAAAGTTTGACTCTAAATGATTAACATACTAAATGTACCTGTAATTATTTGTTTGTCCCAAGATACTGACGTTGTATGTTACCTGTTCTGAAACATCCTGTGGAATTTGCATTGTGTACCAATTAATTGATATAAATTCTTCAGCTCTGCAGAGAGGTAGAGGAATTTTACAGTTTCATAAGTATCAAAAGGATCTATCCATGGGTCCAGCAGTGACCTGCCAAAAGGTACCTGTGATGGAGTAGCCAATGAATTTGTTAAACGCTGATAACTAAAGGCACCTCTTGGGACTTAAACATCCTCTCGGTCCCTGTAGCGACATAAAAAGATACCACAGTAGGTAGCAGAAGCACAAGACATTATTTCTGCCATTTGATAGAAGATGTTTATTATTTTCGTCAAACGCAATACATAAAATACATTATAAATGGCTGCAAAGCCCATTATGAAGTGCCTCCTGGTGCGTTGCTGCTAGAATGTTTTGAAACATTCCCTTTGCTACAGTCATCAAGAAATGACCTTTTTGGCAGCATCTGGTCCCTTTTGGGTTACACGCCCATCTAGAGCCCCATTATCTCATTAAATCATTTATGTGCAGGAGGAGAGATGCAGTAGCGAATAGCAAAATCTCACAATTTGTTTTTGATATGTTCTGCCTTTTCGACAAACACATTTGGAGTAAAACCTATATAAATAACTTAATTAAAGTCAGGCCTTTAATGTCAAGAGTGAGTGTTTTTGACAGTGTGGTACAGGCTGAGTTTAACCACTCAGAATAATTTTAGAAGCTCTGAATGATCCAGTAGCTACTTATGATACTTTGTACTCAGTGTAAGGTTTTTGCCTTAGCACAATGTAGGAAAGGTCTTTCCTGACGGATATTGCAGTGATCAACCCCTGAGTAGTCGCATGGTGTCGCTTTGCTACTTGGAACTTTAGTTTTCTCATTTGTAAAATGGAAGAATGTATTGAACAAAGTTTCTTTTAAGCCATAGAGTAAAGGAATCAATAAGACAATGATGGAGCAGATCAGTATCTAGTTACAAGTGCCTGAATCAACTGTTTTCCATGGCTAATTAGGCACCTTCAGGACAGAATGCTTAATAGATATAGTTTCTTAGTTGATCTTAAATTAGACACATTTGTTGTTCCATTCATAGTACTAAGAGCAGAGGTTTTAGTTACAACTTCGTGGTTCAATCTGGGATTCATGACTTCCTAGTTCTGTGTTTTTGGACAATTGACAATCATTTTGTACTTTCGTTTGTTTTTCTCTAAAATGGTTTATTGGAAGCTTCCAATAAGATAATCTATGCTAAATGGTTGAATTTTGACTGACACTTAGTGAGCAAACATTAGGTCCTATTCCTTATTATTTGTATTGATGTTGTCAGCTGTGATACTCTTCTTTGAAGGGGGGCATCCACTACCTTCATGAATCACTTGGGATCCTGAAGTAGCTTTCAGGGCTCTGAGAATTACTATGGCCAAGTCTGAAGATTAGGTTAATGTTTGTGAGAAAGGTGGCAGTCATGTTTATAGCAGCCCCGCTGGAATATTTGGGGCTAAGCAGAAAGGTAGGCCCTCTAGTACTTTCTCCCAATATTAAGCTTAAAGAAATTACTGAATTTTTAAACTCTGATTGAGGAGAGAAGCATAGAACATTGCTGTTTACTCTCTTTCACTTGAAAACTTGAGGAGATTAGAATATTTTTAATTTTCCAGTGAGGCAGCTAAGGCCCGGTTTGGTTAATTGACTTTCCAAAGTCATATAGGCAGACAAAAATAAAGAAGTTAAATAATACTGAGTTGATGGCATGGGTGTGTGTATGTGTGTGTGTGTGTGTGTGTGTATGTATGTGTGTATGCGTGTATTGGGAGATAAGAGGGAATTCTTATACTCTTTGATCAAGTAGTTGTTTTGCATTTTAAAATTTAGGATATTGGAACCAGGTAGAGTTTTATGCTAAGCTTCAAGGAACTGCTATTGAGCACCTACTGTGAACCAGGGACTATTATAGATGTTGTTGCCTATGTCATCCCATTTAATGTGGTTAGAAACTAACAACCAGAGAAGAAACTATTAGCCCAAGTCCAACTGTTAGCAGGAGTTTAAAAAAAGTATTTATATATATTTTTTTCTTGCTATATACTAATTAGACAGTTTATCTTGATATTGAGTTCTTTAATCATTATCTTTCATTCACTTATTCATTCAACAACTGCTTAGTAAATGTTTACTGGGCACTATTCTAGATGCTTGAGATACAGCAGGAGATAGTATAAATACTAAGTCCATTGCCCTCAAAGAGCTTTTATTCCAGGGGAATAGACAGCCAAAAAATAGATAGATAACTAATTTAATGTCAGATAGTGGAGCTGGCTCTGTAGACAAGTGAAGCAGGCTAAGAAAAGCACAGTTCCTTAAAGGAAAGAACAAGTGTGGCAGATTATCTTATTCAGTTCTCTACATCTAGCCGACATAATTGACCATTCAAATTACTTTATGCATACCAGGGTTAGGCCAGATTATGACATAATACCATTTCATGTAGGAAATGGCTTTTGTCTTAAGAAGGATGACCCAGAATAAGGAAAGACTTAGGAAATCTCCTAGGCCATTTTTCTTAGTTTACAGATAGAAAACTAAGAATTAAGTTGACCAAGACCAAAGAGATAGGTAATGGCAGAACTGGGCTTGAAATATGTTGCCTGTCTCCCAGATATAATACTCTTTTCCTTGTACCAGATGGACTCCCATCTGGGCTATACTTTTGCCTAAACTTAATTATCACATGGAAAAACTTTAAATAGCTTTTGTAGGCAGTGTAATTAAAACTTTAGGCTATAGAGCTTATATTTTGGCTCTGCTACTTCTTAGCTATATAAATTGGGGCAAAATAATTAAACTTGCTGAGGCTCTATTTCATAAATTGCAAAATGGGAATAATAAAATGTATTAGAAACACTATACCTTTTGGAAATTAAATGAGTTCATACATGTAAGTCATTTTGCGTGTAGTCTAGTATAGAATAAATGTTAAAAATACTAGATCATGGGACTTCCCTGGTGATGCAGTGGTTAAGAATCTCCCTGCCAGTGCAGCGGACACGGGTTTGAGCCCTGGTTCGGGAAGATCCCACATGCCCTGGAGCAACTAAGCCTGTGCACCACAACTACTGAGCCTGCGTTCTAGAGCCTGTGAGCCACAACTACTGAGCCCGTGTGCCACAACTACTGAGGCTGTGTGCCACAACTACTGAAGCTCACATGCCTAGAGCCTGTGCTCCGCAACAAGAGAAGCCATTGCAATGAGAAGCCCGCACCGCAACTAGAGAAAGCCTGCAAGCAGCAACGAAGACCCAACACAGCCAAAAAATACATATATATATATATATATATATATATATACATTAGATCTTTATTTAATCAAGGATCTCCTAATTAATGAATACATTGCTGTGTTTAGCACAGAAGGGACATTTATTAATGTTTAATGAATAAGATAGAAAAGTAGTACTTCAATGGGAACCAAATCCTTTTTTTTTTTTTTTTTTTAATCTGGAACGTCTGGCACATCCCTGTTGCTTTAGTTACCTGTCCGTCCCCTGTAATATGCTCTTGGGTTGCCCTGGTAGAATCTCTCGGTCTCTAGTGTTGCTTTATGGTAATGCCCTATCTAGTAAACGGAAGGAAGAGACTTGCTGAAAGGAAGAGGATTCACCTTCAACATACTTCAAGAAGTTAATTAATTGTCCCTAAACCTCTCAAAAGAAGGTAAATAACTTTAATTATCTGACAGATGGAGAAATAGAAACAATGAGTCCCCGGATTCTACTCTTTTGCTTGGATTACTAAGTGGTTTGACTTCATCTATAAACTCATTAATTTGAGACTTCACTTTTTCTATTTCAAAGCATTCCTCAGTGAGGAATTTATCACCTAACCAATGCCCTTTCTTCAAGAAATGATCAAGTTTAATGTCTGTCATTTTGCTTTTTCTCCCCTTGCTTTGACTATTTCTTTTGTACAATAAAAACTTATTCACACTGAGTGCACACATTCTGGGGAGCCTGGGACTTTGGGAGATGCAAAACAACATTCTTTTCCACTGATTGCTTAAATAATAAGTCAATGCTTTCTATTTTATCTGGGATAAGTACTTTTCATATTTCATATAGAATATATTCTATATTATCTTCATGGAATACAGAGATGAGATAAAAATAGAAAATGTCATAATGAATGGGGTCAGCATTTTGGTTTCAGAGGAAATTCTCTCTTGTGTGTCTAGTTAGCCACATTTCTTTTTGGCTGCTGGTTCAGTTTCTTTACCAACTTCTCTTTTGATCCTCTAAGATACTCATTTTCTCAAGGAAAAGTAGCAGACTTATTAAAAACCAATAATACCAGTAAAAAAAATAGTCTTACCTAAAAAGAATAAATAGTGTATAATTCCTTTTTGTATCAAGTTCTAAAATAGGTAAAACTAAAGTATGGTGGAAAAAATCAGAATAATAATTGCTTCTGGAGCTTTGGGGACAGGATTATAATTTTAGTGTGATTGTAATGCTATATATCTCTTGGATCACACAGGTGAATTCATTTGTCAAAAACTCAAATGTCGCTCGAGATTTGTGCTTTAGAGTGTATATGAATCTTACATAAATTTTTAAAAATATTGAACTCTTATGTGCATTTTGAAGTATTTAGAGGTAAGTGTACTGACGTTTACAAGTTACTCTGAAATACATGAAAAATAGATTGATGGATGAATAAAGGGATAAGCTTGTGATAAGCAATATAATAAAATGCCAATAGTAGAAACTGATAATGGATATATGGGTGTTCGCTGTAAAAAAAAAAAATTTAAACTTTGATGTATGTTTGAAAATGTCCATGAAAAAATATTGAAAGTGTGTGGGACAAAGCTGGAGAATTGGGGACTTTCAAGGAGTTGGTTTTCTAGAGAACTTTGGATTCAGAAGCTATCAATTCGAACTGTTAATTGAACTTTAAAAACTGCTTTAATAAATGAGGATTTGTAATTTTTGCGTGTTTGGCAAATAAACACTGATTTATGTTTAGGGAATTCTAAACCACATGAGTCTTGCTGGAAGGCAAAGTCTGACTTCCACCAAAGAAGCCAGAAGTGCTTCCCTTGCATTTTGGTTGAAGACCTTTGCAATTTGTGGACCTGGGTTCAGGCTCAGCCCATGAGGCTCATTTAATCCTAGGTTTTGAATTGCAAGCTCATGAATCAAAACCACAGTGCTGAACTCATTTTTAGTAGTACCAACCAATTTCCGAGGACAGTTGTGGTTATGATGACAGGCGTTTGTGTCCTATGCTGGTGGTGATTCTAGCAAAATGTGTTATTTCCTTACGATATTGATTTATCCCTATTTTGCCAAGGTTCTGACCAATTTTTAAACCTGCTTTCTGGCTTTCCTGCCATTCCTAGAAAAACTACTTAATCAATATCCTCTACCCTTTGAGAATATGTGTGTGTGTGTCTGTGTGTGTATATGACTATTCTATGTATGTATATGTATGGGTGTATGTATGTGTGTGTATACATGTAGTTGCATATATATATATATATATACACACACATGTAGAAGATTGTGAGTTCTTGTGTGTGTATTGTGTGTTTATATGTACACATACACACATATGCTTTGTTTCTATTTCTTGAAACCAAGACTCTTGAAACTAATATATTAACTTTATAGTTCTCTGTATCAGTTATTTTTATGGATATATTTCAAGTATCTTCTATATAAACTTCTTCTGTCATGCCTACAAAAATATCACAGCCTCCTCTATCCTAAAGCTACCTCAGTCCAGCTGGCTTCTTAAGGTTCTATTCTATACCAACCCCACTGGCCAGCATCAGCTAGAGGTACAGCAATCCAATTCTGATGCTAACCGCCGGAAGTGAGCACAGACCTCATAAGTTAAGGACTCCGTCTTCCACAAGGCTGCTCTTCCTTGAGATGCCAGCAGCAGGTGGAGGGTCTCCAGGACACCCACACTTCTGAGAGACTGGCAATAAATAAAATAAATCCCACAGCCCCATCAGGTTCAATTTGCTAGGATGACTCAGAACTCAAGACAGAGCTATACTCAATGATCACAGTTTTATTATAAAGGATACACATCCGGTGAGGGCTGGGAGGGAGCACAGAGCTTCCGCGCTCTCTTCCTGTGGTGTCAGGGTACATCACCCTCCACGCACATCAGTGTGTTCGCCAACCAGGAGGCTCCACTGAGCCTTGATGTTCAGAGGTTTTACTGGAGTTTCTTTGCACAGGCGTAACTGAATAACTTATTGGCCACAGGATTAAACTCATCTCCAGCCCCTGTCTCCTTCCCAGGAGGTTGGGATGGTCCAAAGTTCCAGTGTTTTTCTCCTCTTGTTGATCTTTCTGCTGATGAACCTCCATTCTGAAACTGCCTAGGGGGGCCTACCACTAGTCATTCATTAGCATAACAAACATGCTTTTATCATCCAGGAAATGCTAAGGGTTTTTAAACCCTTTTGCTTGGAGCCAGGGGCAAAGACCAGATACATTATTTATTATACTGCGGATAGTTGTAATCAAAATTGTTGTATATTTGGGAAATGAAGGCAAAAAAAGTCAATATTTAGAGTTGTGGAGCATCTTCCTATTACCTTTCCTTCCATCTGAATTGTAACTGGTGAATAATAAACACAAAAGGCTTGAATGTGGAACAAAATGAGAATACAATATGCATGTGGGACCTAATGGAGTGTTACCACACCTTCGCTCTTATATTGAAGCCACCATGCTTGTAGGACAAAGCCAGCTTGATCACTTACCCAGTAACAGATAAAGGAGAATGTGGACAGACCTAACCCAGACGTTGGGAACCCTATCCCCCTCACCGTTTAGACTGATAATCAAAGTGAGCCTTGTGCCTACACACTGTCATGTTTAGGAGGATGTGAAACAACCAGGAAGTGGCTACTGCTGTGTTTTCCAGGGAAGTAACAATCCACCATGGTAAAAAATATGAACCTTTGGATGCTAGTCTCTTTTTCCAATCAGATTAACTGCTCTGACAACATTGGCCTGAAAGGAGTGTTTTATGGAAAACTATAAACAGTCCCTAAAACATTTCTTCTTCCTAGAGTGTGGTGTCTCAGTGTCCTTCACTCAGTGAAACCTTGAGGACAGCATTGAACCCATCCACTAACAATAAATTGTCAGTAGAGTGGTATGAAATATGAAAGAATTAGGGTACCTGACATAAAGAATCTCCTGTTCACTTTACTAAATAGTATGAATAAATAGAACGCTCTCCACTGCATCCTTTCCTTCATCAATGCTTGCTAGTTTGGTCTCCATACTCTTTACACTACTTAGAACTTCTATGAGAGATCACCAGAACTTCTCAGTTGGCAAATCCCATGGCCTGGTCTACATGTAAAAATTCTTGCCTCCTCTACCTCATTTAACATTTGTAATCACCCCTTTCTTCTTAGAACTTTTTTCTCTTATAATCATTACCCAGCATTCTTTGAATTTGCCATATGTATGGCTTGTAGAAGTCCATAGGAAACCACTGAATCTCTTTGAGGAGATGGGTAACTGATGAAAGCCCAATGTATTGTGTATTCTCAGTTATTATACCCTGATGACAAACATTAAAACGGCAAAGGGACAAAAGTAAAATGAAGCCTGAAGTGTATGGATTTTGTGTTTTCAAAGCAGCTGTTAATTTCCAGAATTGAAACTGATTATTCAGAATGATTTTTAACTTCTTTACAGAGTTCCCTTATTTCCCTAGTAACAGCTGTTTCTGTCTTCTAGTGATTCAACTTTGTGTGTCATGAATGTTGAAATGATATGTCAGGAAATGTAATCCATAGCACTTTGATTGAGTGGATGAATTCCAAATCTAGTAGATAGTTATTTGTCGAGTGCTTCTCATGTTAAAATGATAAGAATAAAATCTAAATCTAGAGGAGGATGGATTAGACTACCTTGAACATCTAATTTACTGTTTCATATTACATAAAATAATTCCATGGATAAACTAGTGTTTTCTAGGTTCACTTCTGACCTATTAAACCAATGATGACGTCTTTAAGAAATGTCCACCAATCCTAAAATTTGGAATCAGATATGATATTTTTTTCTCATTTGTGAGTTAATTTTATGTATTATATGTCCCACGTATTTATTTGGTCCACTAAACAGAAGGGAAGACATTAGCTCAAGAAGAACTTCAAGGTGAAATTATGTCCTTCATTTTCAGTTTTACTCTTCAGTGAGACTACAATTATAGCTCTGGCGGAGAAAGATATTAAGAAATATTTTTAGGTGCCATTAAAAAAACAAATGAACAAACATCTAAGATGGGTAACAACGTTATTTGTACTGCAAGAAGGTGTTGCCATCTGTTTCAGCTCCTTAGGGTGATGGGCTATACATATGATGCATTTTCCATTTAAGGAAGAGATGAGACTTGACATGCATACGTGTTAGATGAACAGTGCTTTATTTCTCCCTTTGAGAAATCATGGGCCTTTCTTTATTCCAGCACTTATTAAAAAGTTTTAGCATTATCTTTTTAATTATCCTTAACTGTTATTAGACTATGAGTTTGGTAAGGCCAGGAACTGTATCTTGTTTGTGTTTGAACTTGTTTCAGACTTAATATTCTTTTATAATAATAGTTTAATAACTGTTACGATTGAATGAATGACTACATATACAAAGAATGAAGAAAGACATTGAGCCCAGAAAAGGTCACAAGTTTAATTACAAAAGGAAAAAAAAATTCTATATTTTCTCCATAGAAAGTCATAGGCACTGACTCAAATTTTCAGTGTAGATATAAAAATGCAATAGGAGAATGGAACAGAGTTAAAGAACCTAAATTTTTATAATATGCTAACTTCATGAACTTTTATATTTTTGTGTACTTTTCATTTCTTCTAGATGACTGTTGAAATGTCAGCTTTAGAAAATAACTTGGTGTTTCATGGACTGCATCCTTGGTAATATGGGAATGTCTCTCTGGAACTGAAGTTCAGGCATTTCCTGCAACTTTGTTAAATGATACCCCTGCAGTTTTAAAGAACTTGACACAGCTTCCCAAGGGATCACTTCTTCTTCTTTTTTTTTTTTTTCCCCTACAGAAAGAAAATTTTACAAAGGGAAGATGTTGCTATTACAAAAACAAAAATAGGAAATAGGAAATATTTTCATAAGCCAAAAATACTAACCTAAATCGTAGTCTAAAATCCCCAGCTCAGTTTAATGTTAACAAGTGCAGTGTGCAATAATGAAAAAAAGCATGAGAGTTGAATTTAGGTGAGTTTTAAAATTTCAGTTTTATGATAATTTGGAAATGAGATTTTTCTCATTGAAGAAAAATATACATACAGTGAAATTCTCAGATGTTAAGAGTACGAGTTTTGATAAATATCTATTCCCACATAAACATTTCTCTTACCAAGATAGGGAACCACTTCTGCTGTCAAGATTTAGAACATCTCCATCAACACAAAAAGCTTCTTTGTGTCTTCTGACCAATCCTTATGCCAAAGGCAAATCATATTTTGATTTTTATTACAATAGATTTGTTTTGCCTGTTCTTGAAATTTAGATAAAAGTAATAATATACTATGCACTCTTGCATCAGGCTTACTTTGCTTAGTATAGGTTTTTGAGATTCATCTGTAGTGTTGTGTGCCTTGGTAGTTTGTTCCTTTCCATTGCTGAGTCGCATTCCATCTTACAGGTAGACCACCATTTGTTTACTCATCTTCAGTTGATGGATGTTTATGTTGTTGCCAGTTTTGAGTTATTGTGAAAAAAGCCATTATGAATGTCCTTGTACAAGTCTTTTTGTGGACAGTATTTTCATTCTGCTGGGTAAATAATTAGGAGTGGAATTACTAGGCTATAGGGTAGCATTATGTTTAACTTTATCTAAATAAAAAAACAAAAAAAAATCCTCCCAAACTTTCATCCAAAGTAGTTGTACCATTTTTTATTCTAACAAATAGTGAGTGAGAGTTCCAGTTCCATAGCTACTTCAACTTTTGATGTTGCCAGTCTTTTAAATTTTAGCCTTTCTGATTGATATATATTTGTATCTTATTTTGTTTTTAATTTGCATTCCTCTGTTTGAAGACTTGTCAGATATGAAGATAACCTATGAGCTTTCTTGTGCTTACTATTTGCATGATTTATCTTTTTCCATTTCTTACTGTCGTATATTTAAAGTGCAGGTCTTACAGACATTATATGATTGTAACTGTATTTTGTACTCCATTCAGTTGAATGTTAAGTACAGTTACATGTAATGTAATCATTGATATGGTTGAATCTACTATTTTCATAGTATATTGATTCTATGTCTTCTTTTTTTAATTCCACTTTCCTCCTTTCACACCTTCTCTTGGGTTAATTAAATACTTATTGGATTGTTTTCATGGCTTTTGGCTATACAGTTTTGTATGTTTTTTAGTGATATTTTTATGAATAGCAGTCTGCATCCTTAATTTATCAGTCCATTTAGAGACAGTATTGTATAAATTCACATAAAATCTGAGACTTGCAAAATTTTATATTCATTTAACTTGCCCCTCTCCTTCGTGAAATTTCTGCAAACTATTTCACATCTACGTATATTGTATATCCCATACCACAATGTTAAAATTTTTACATTAGACATTTAGTTATCTTTTGCAGCAACTAAATAAAAATAGTCTTTCTTTACTCACATATTTACCATTTCTGTTTCTGTTCATTTCTTGTTGTGTTCAGCCTGAAAAAACTTGCATTTCTTGTATGCAGTTCTGCTGCCAACCGTCTTAGCTTTTGTTTGCCTGATAATGTTTTATTTTGGTTGTTGTTACTGTTGTTTGTGTTTGTTTTGCCTTCATATGGATGCTTTTTTTTTTTTTTCCCCTGAATGTGGGATTTTAGTTAAAAGTTCATTTTTTTCAGCACGTTAACAATGTTGTTCATTGTTCTCTGGCTGCCATTGTCTGAAGAGAAGTCAGTGTTTCTTCAAAACTCACTGTTCATTTCTATATAGTGTGCTATTTTTCTCTGCCTGTTTTTGAGATTTTCTTTTTCTTTTTGGTTTGCAGCATTTTGAGTATGATGTACCTAGGTGTGGTTTCCTTTTTATTCATCATGCTTGGAGTTTGTTGAACTTCCTGGATCTGTAGGTTAAGGTGTTTTCCTTAACTATTTGGGAAATATTTGGGTAGTATTTCTTTAAATATGTTTTCTATGCCATTCTCTCGCTCCTTTCTTCCGGAGACTCTAATTACACATATGTCTGATGATTTTAGTTTGTTCCCATGGGTCACTAAGGCTTTCCTCATTTTGTTTTTTCAGTGTTTTGGTCTTTTCTTTCTTCACATTAGATAAAGTCTGTTCATCAGTCTTCCAGTCCGATGACCCTTTCCTTGGCCGTGTTCTGTTTAAGCCAGTCCAATAAATTTTTTTTTCACATACTGTGATTTTTTTTTTCATTCTAGAGTTTCTATGTGGTTATTTCATATAGTTTCCTCTGCCAAGATTCCTCATTTGACCATGTTTCCTTTTAAATTTTAAATAGATTTATAATAGCTCCTCTAAATACTTTCCTTGCTAATTCCAACAACTAGGTGGTTTGGGGGCCTGTTTCTACTGATTTTTTTTCTCTTGACTGTAGATCATATTTTTATATTTATTTGGATTTCTGACTAAAAAATTATACTGGAAATTTTTTTAAAATATGTATGTTGTATGGACTCTGGATTTTATCATTCTTCTTTTAAGAATATTGGCTTTTGTTCTAGTGTGCTGTTAACAGTCCTGGACAATTCACTTGAACTTACGGAGGTTGTGTTTCACATATTGTTTCAGTTTTGTCTTTTGGTCCGAGAGCGAGCCCCTAGCCCTTGTCCCTCAGGTGTGATTCTGAAGTGTTTACCAATCCTCTCGTATGTATTAGGAGTCAAACTCTTAATTCTGTCTCTCCTATAGAGGGCAGAAGCTGAAATCTCTGCTCAGCTTTTTCAAACTGTCAGCTATTGCTTTCTGCTGGGATTTTTTGAAGTTTAGTCCACACAAATTTAGCTCAGGGGTCAGCAAGGATTTGAGCTTGCCAAAATAAGATTGTTGTGGCCGATGTTTTCAGTACACCTAGACATTGTACCTTTCTGGCCTGGTCACTACAGATATTTGGGTTCCAACATTGGGTTCTGTTTGTCTAACTTCTTATCTTTTCTTAAATTCACTTCCATAATCTGGTTTCTTTCTCCTTTTCCTTATGTTATAAAGCTATGCAGACTGGGGGGCTTTTTCAACTGTAATGCATTCCCTCCTTTCCAGGAATCTTTCTCCCTCCTCAGTTTCTAGGCATTCTGGTAATTTTGACTTCCATTTTCTGACACCTCTAGATGGTCCTCTGTATAATCTGGGCAGTGTCCCCAGGTGATAAACCATATGGACAGATGACCTCAACCAGTGTAGTTCTTTTCTTCCCGAAACTCTCCAGTTTCTATCTGGTGTTTATTCACTCTCTAGCATAGTCAAATCGTTTTTCCTTAATATTTTGACCACATGCGGTAATTGTTACCTGTGGAGACTTTCTTGCAACATAAGTGAGTAGTCTTCCACTACTGAAATAATATTTTTGAAAGTGAATATCTTTAAGCCCCAGCTTTGTTATCTGACAAATCCTTAACAACCGTCAAGGATTAAATTGTATAAATCTGTTGCAATTAATGTTGTTATGCAGTTCGTTCCTGAAACTTTAACCTAGAAACTGAACTTGTCAATGTGCAGTATCTCCCTAGTGAATCGCACTCTAATTCCAGCTTTTTGAGATCTCCTAGGGCTTTTTCTCTTCAGGTCCTTGCCATTATCATGGATGCTTCAGACATTTTATGCATATTCCTTTTAATGAAGGAAATGGATTATTGGACTTACAGTTGCAACTGAACCAGCCTTATGAGGGTACTTATAACTTAGTCCTTCTAGAGATTTGTTGCTAACTAATTACCAACATGTGCCATGCAGTTAGCCTGTTAGCTCATTTACTTATCTTCTTAACATTCTTGAAGTGCTTTTGTGGGGAGAATGGATAAACTCAGCACAATCCTCCTATAGTTGATGCCTGCCAACTCAAGCTTCATTCAGCTTTGCATGTTAGCAAGTAAAATAATTCCATGTTCACTAATTTTTTTTTTAAAGTAAATCAAACTTTTTTGAGAATGAAAAGATCTTTAGGCAGGGAAAAAAAAGATACTAATAAATCAAAGTGAGATCAAAAACAACTTAAGGAAATTTAAGAAGAAAAAAACAGGCAAAGGTTTAAACAGAAGCAAGCTCATGATTGTCCTTAAGCATTCAGTGGCCTGGAGCCTATCCCTCTGGAGTCCATGATGAGTAGTCCTAGAACAGTGTGTTCCTATAGGGAACAGGGGTAAAGCAGTTCAGATTTTCTCTCAGTCTCCAGCTTTCTATTCCATGCCTCTTCAATCAAATATGTTTTAACATTTAATTGCATATCTTTTTTACACCATGTTTGTGTGCTGCTCATTAGCCTTGGATCTTTTTTCTTCTTCCTTTTCTTCATTTCTGAGATGTGAATCTCATTACAATAACTTCTTGAAATCTAGAGCCCATCAAATTCAAATTGTTCCAATGTTTTCAATATACCCAGTCAATGCACCATTATGATTTGTTGCTACAGGTGTTTTGAATTCCAACATTAGGTTCTTAACGTGTCTAGCTTCATAAATTCTCCTATAGGTATACTCTGGATTAAGTTGTGTCTCTAGAATTCATATGTTGAGGTCCTAATCCCCAGTGTGTTGGTATTTGGAGATGCGGCCTTTGGGAGGTAATTAGGTTTAGATGAGGTCAAGAGGGTGGGACCTTTATAGTGAGATAAGTGCCCTTATATGAAGAGACACCAGAGAGTTTGCTCTTTCTCTCTCTGCAATGTGAGGGTACAGTGAGATGGTGTCTGTCTGCAAGGTAGGAAGAGAGCTCTCCTCAGAACTTGAACATATGGGCACCCTGATCTCAGACTTCCAGCCTCCACAACTGGGAGGAAGTAGATTTCTTTTGTTTTAGCCAGCCAGTGCATGGTATTTTGTTATGGAAGTCGGAGCTGAATAATACACACCACTTCCATAATCTGTTTGGTTTTCAAATTTTTTTCTGTTTATAAAATGTTATTCTGTGAATCATGTTCCATTGACTACCACTGCAAAGACAGCTATCATATCTTGGTGACTTCACATCACAAAGCTATCCAATTTGTTTCTTGCCCCTCCAATGAATATAAGTTGGATTGAAAGGCTTCCAGAAGGGAAGAGTAAAGTAAGACTACTTTACCATCCTTTGAATTTTAAGAAGGTTAGTTGCCAATTACCAGGAATTGGTGGTCTTTCTGATGATTGATTATGCCAAAAGTACCTCCTAGACAATGTAAGACATAAAAACAGGGAGACATACATATTTACAGACATGCAGCAGGCAGTATGTCTGCAGAACCTACTCCCTCAGTCATGGTATTGCCTCCGCTAACACTTTATTGTATGTAGCTGCTTGTTATTAGCTAAATTACTTGTACCTTGTTTTTATACCAAATAATAATAATTGCTAACATTTTCTCTAAGCATTTTTTAATGTTTTGCATCATGCCTATCTGCCATTCAGCAAGCACCCATATTAGTAGCTGCTACCAATATCAACATGCTCATTATTAGTTTTCAAGCCCTGTGAAAACTATTAATTCATTAATCTTATGAGGTAGGAACTGTGGTTTTCCCTATTTAACAGATGGAGCATCTTAGGCTCACAAAGTGAGGCAAATTTTAAATACTTAAAATTTGGCATATTTAAGATTCAAAGCCATGTCTGTCTGGTCCAAAGTCCAGAACTTTAATGAATATAATATAGGATGTTGGGTCCAAGACGGCAGCATAGGAAGACCCTGAACTCACCTCCTCCCACAGACACACCAAATATACTGCTACATATGAAGTAATTCCTGCTGAAATAGAACTGAAGACTGGCTGAATAGCTTCCTCCACAGCAAGAGATTATAAAGGGGCCACACTGGTGGGAATGTTAAAATGGTGTAGCCAGTATGGAAAATTGTATGGTTCCTCAAAAAGTTAAAAATACAGGGCTTCCCTGGTGGCGCAGTGGTTAAGAATCCGCCTGCCAATGTAGGGGACACAGGTTCGAGCCCTGGTCTGGGAAGATTCCACATGGCATGCAGCAACTAAGCCTGTGTGCCACAACTACAGAGCCTGCACTCTGGAGCCCGTGAGCCACAACTACTGAGCCCGCATGCCACGGCTGCTGAAGCCCGCGTGCCTAGAGCCTGTGCTACACAACAAGAGAAGCCACCACAATGAGAAACCCGTGCACCGCGACGAAGAATAGCTCCTGCTCACCACAACTAGAGAAAGCCCGCTCATAGCAACAAAGACCCAATGCAGCCAAAAAAAAAAAAACAACTATCATATGTTCCAGCAATTCCACTTATGGGCATGTATCCAGGTAGATTGAAAGCAGGTTAGTTCTTGAAGAGATACCTTTACGCCCATGTTCATAGCAGCATTATTCACAATAGCCAAAAAGAGGAGGCAACTCTAGTATCTACCAACAGATAAATGGGTAAACCAAATGTGGTATATACATCGAATAGAATATTATTCAGTCTTAAAAGGAAGGAGATTCTGACACATGCTACAACATGGATTGACTTTGAGGACATTATGCTAAGCAAAATAATCCAGACATTAAAAAAAAGATAATCTATGATTCCAATTAAATTAAGTACTTAGATAGTCAATTTCATGGAGACAGGAAGTAGAATGGTGGTTGCCAGGGGTTGGGGGGAGCAGGGAATGGAGAGTTTTTGTTTAATGAGTACAGAGTGTTAGTTTCAAGATGAAAAGACTTCTAGAGATTGGTTGCACAACAATGTGAATATACTTACCACCAAAATGTACACTTAAAAAATTTGTTAAGATGATAAATTTTGTTAGTTGTATTTTAGCACAAGTAAAAATTTAAAAATATGTAATATAATATATATTTTTATGACATTATGTTCCAGATATTGTTGTAAGTACCTTCATTTAATAGTTTATGGTTTCATAGTTTGTTCCCTATGCGTGAAGTCATTATCTTATTCTTCCGAAGTAGTCTTCTCAAGTAGGCATACGAGATTACCAATAAGTGCTTACATTTTTATTTTCCATATTTCTGAAATATTCAGATTTTAAATCGTAACATATGATTTAATATTCTTCACACTGATGCTGTAATGAAAATAAGAAGCTTAACGTATAGAAACTGAAGACTTCCCATAGTTTAGGATGGTCAAGGAATGGGTTGTTGGCCTAGAATTAGTTGGCACATTTGTGGCAGGGCTTTGGTTATCCAAAATGAATGAAAATCACTGATGTCCTATATCTGTAACCATCTATCTAGGGATCCAGCTGCAAAGTTTGAAGACCTGGTGGCAGCTTTGCCTCCTTTGAGGTCACTCTATTGGCTCTTAACTCTCTCGCACATTTTACAGCACAACTGGTGGCAAAATGACCGAAGTCTTATTATAGCAAGTTTCCCAAATCCCTCCTGTAGGAGTTATTTTTAGAAATGTTGGATCATTCTCCATGGTTTTTGGTGGTTTTTCCAGCCTAGTTCAATTGACTAAATTGACTAGACATCTACAGTGTTAGGGATTAACAAGCTCACTTAAGTCTTTCAGAGATTTACATTGTGAAAACTATTCCCTTTCTTACTTATTTAAAACATTTTTTTTGAGATCTTGGAAATGTTGATAAATGTCATTCATTGATTTTGTCCGCTACCACATCTACTGTACCTTCTTTTCATTTGTTTGCTTTAAATTCCTTCAAGTATTTTGTGAGATAAGTGGAATTATAAATTTAGGGCAAAAATTTAGAATGGAGTGGGGGGAGTAAACTTAAATGACTTTCTGTATATAGTATTTGAGATTCTTAAATAGAGAATTTTGATTACTATTAAATATGCACAATAATATGTTAAAACCACTATTAATATTGGAATAACTTGAATTTGATTTCAGATGTCCCCCGTTTGGAATTTATAGTGGTATTTAGTGGTATTCTCTCCCATAATTCAAATTACATAGTGCAGTTCTGCCTGGAAAATTATTAACTTCTCAAAAACCTTATTTGGAAAATGTACGTAAGCTTTATTTTCCCATTCAACTCATTCCTACTTCACCCAGTTCATTTGCTTTTTTGTTCATTGATTCACTCAACTAATATTCACCAAGTGACATGCTTTTAAACTAAAAATGGTGATTTAAATCTAAAATAGAAGGATTATGTATTTTCTGCAAAATTTAAATTTCTGAGAAAAATAAGAGAAATTGGAGAAGGTTGGTAACAACTTGAATATAGTAATTAAGATATTTTTCTTCTTTTTGTTCTTTTTTGAAGCCATTCAGATTCTTTACTGACCCTACTTGTGGTCCATTTCTTTTTTCATCAAATGCCTGAATTTTCAAACTTCTTGGACATTTCTGTTAGGCAGCTATCAAAAAACAAAATCCAAATGTGGGCGATAATTTTCAGGAAAACAAAGCTCCAAATGAATGGGATGCCTGTGCATTTCCAAGAATGGGCCAGTAATCAACAAATGAATAATGGCAACAGCTGAGTTGGAACAAACACGGGATGATCCAGCTGAAGCAAAGGCTACAATTGGATTAATTTGGCACTAGGTCCATTTTAGTTCTGGCATTTGGACCCCGTTTGATTTCTGCTAGTGACCTAGTTCCACCTGCGTTTGTCACTGCTGCTTTTAGACACTTTTTAGACACTGCTACACTTAGACACTTGACAAACTATTTGTGGAATGAAATTGGAATGGTGATCTGGACTAAAGCAAACACATGTTGTTTTCTGTTTACGCCTTTACTGAATGGCTGCGAGGAGATAGATTGTGTATAACTGACAGGTGAGCAAGTCCATACCAGTACTGTCTGCCTGAGATAATACTCAGCAAATGTCTAGAGGAAATCACTCTGTTCCCTGAACAAATGACTGAATGTTTAGTGCAAAGTCTGGTGGTTTGCTAGGGATGTAATGGTGACCAAAACAAACCATCGTTAAGGCCCCGAGCTAGGAAGGAGTTACCTTTTTAAACTGACATAAGACCCATGGGTCTGTGACATACAGAGTGAAGGACCTGATAGCCTGTCTTAATGCTGATGAGACAAGACAGACTCAGATCATGTCGGATTTATTTTCGTTCATTTAACAAAGTATTACCGAGTGCCCATTCGAATAGAGATGTGTTCTCCTAGGCGCTGCGCAAATGATAGAGAGCTAAACAGACATGCCTTGTTCCTATTCACTCCTGGAGGATACAGTCTAGTTCTCTTAGCAGTTATATGCATGTCTGGTGCCTAGCAGGAGCTTAGTAAATGTTTGCTGAGTGAATATTCATGTAATAGATTTTATAGTAAAGTCTACACCAGTTTTCCCAAGTGGTCCTGTCCCACAAATCTATTATATGGATGAATGCTCTTTAAGGAGGAGCTTCCCAAGGATAACAAACATGTCAATTACCATGTCAAAGTACATGTCAATGTACTTTGTCCTGAGTGATATAACAAAGATGTGTACTAGACAAGGCATATGCCACAGCAGAGTTCAACCCTGGAATAACATCCTGTGAAATAGCACTGATCACCCATAAATATTATGTAACAGATGCTGGGCTCAAAGTTCCAGCAGAGCCAGTAGCTTTGAGGTTTTATATTTTAGAAAGAGATACCAATAAAATTGTTGTCGGTAAAGTTTAGTTCAGAATACACTTAATTGCAAATAGGTTGGCAAGGCATGTTTGCAAGAAGTTAACAGTTTTTGGAGAGTTTCAGAGAAGAAAGGGTGGTCATCTTTACCATGCTATGTAAAGGGCAGGCAAGATGGAAACTAAAGAGATAAAAACTAGGTTTTGGATTAAAATATGCATACTACTATATATAAAATAGATAACCAACAAGGACCTACTGTATAGCACAGGAAAGTATACTCAATATCTTGTAATAACCTATAATGGAAGACAATGTTAAAAAAAAGAATATATATATGTATAACTGAATCACTTTGCTTTATACTTGAAACTAACACAACATTGTAAATCAACTCTATTTCAATAAAAATTAAAAAAAATAGGTTTGGCAAGTTAGGAATTACTTGGCATGTTACTATGCTAGTGTAAGTGGCAGGAGATTGCCAGAGACTCAATTTCAAAGAACTGGAATAAAAGATAAAGACAGGACAGGTTTTTGAGTATTATAGGATGCTTGATACTGAAAGCAAGTTGGGCAGAGAGAACAACGATTTGTGTACGGGTAGAAAAGAGGTACATTTGAGCCTTTTGGGGACAGTTATTTTCCACTTGTTATTCACTGTTCCAAGCAGTAGGGTTGTTTGCTCGGGCAGTGCCATTTTTAGTGGAAATGATATTTGTACAATGATTGGAGCTGGTTTAACTTTGTAAGTAAGTGCTGCTTGATATAGCATTCAGCAAACCATCGAGTCTTCTACAATCTGTATCTCAGAGTAAAAATGGACTGTCAGCGACCATGTAAGGGAACCGTGTTAGGCTCTCTCTGGCTGCAAAAAAGGAGTGATGTGGTCAGGTGACCTTAAGTGATCGGGGTTATGAAGGAGTCTGGGAACAGGTACGGCCAGGCTCTGTGGGAAACTGGAACATTGTTGATGTGTTATAGATTGTAGACCTGCTCCTCTGGCTCTGAGGAACCAGTGATCTTGTCTTCCATTTAGAAGCAGGTGTTGCTTCTACTGTAACTTTCCTGCACCTCGGACTCAGCCATTCTTCTCTTCTGATTTTTCTTTTTTTCTTTCTTGTCCCCTTGAGATCTCTGTGTCTCTTGTTATTGTACTGTCTTTTCTCTGTCTCATGTTCGTGGTAACAGCAGAGGAAAGATTGGTGCAGTTGGCCCCCATCCATTACGGACTCTCCCCATTGGATTTCTAAAGCCCAGTAGATAGAGGCCACTGGGTCCGACAGCTACTGTGGGCAAGAAAGTAGTTTCCTGGTCCAATCCATTATATCCAAAATAATAGAATCACATGCTACACAAAACAGACCACTTCTGTGGAAGGATTATCCCAAGTTGTTTTTCCTCAGAAGGAGGTTGCAGTCATGTCAGGTACTTGGTTTCAAAGTAGAGAAATCTCCCCAAGTTTCTCCACTGTGATATGATTCAGCATACATAGTAGCAGAATTCATAAGCAGATTTGTTTCAGAGGTAGAATGCAATTAGAAGTTTCATAAAGTATTTTTTTCCCCAAGAGTAATGTTAAGGTTTATTTTTGTTTAAATTTAGAAAATTATCTCAGGGACTGATAAATGAGGAAGGTCCGAGTAGACAGACCCCCAGGTGTACATCTATGGCCACGTCCTGAGGACAAGACGGGCTGATATAGAATAAGGAGGAAGCTGCATGCTTATATTCCTTTTCCTGAATGAGTTCAAGGAAGTGGATACTTTGATCAGCAAGAAAAGCTATGAGGAGAGGTAAATACTAAAAAAAATTCGGAAGCCAAAGATTATTCTCTGTTTTAACTTTGTACCATTTATGTTGTTGTTATAATGTTGCTGTAAGGCTGTTGATTTGACCAAATTCTGTGCCATCTCTGATGAAGGTTTGCCCCCCGCCACTCTACCAAACTACAGTCCACAACAAGAATTTAAAGTCAATCTCACAAGTTTTTATGTTTAGCTATTTTGTTAGCTATATTTTGCTGAGATGTGGTTATCTACAGGAAAAAGAATCACTGCCCTGAATGTACTGTTCAGGAATAGACAAGCAGTGGCCCATATATTGATGCTGTTAGGGCATTCTCTACCATTCTCCTCTGCTGTTTCAGTTCTGCAATGAGGAGGTTGGACTCTTTTTCATCTCATCTGCTATATTCAGTTTCATGTGCTAAAAATAAAGGCTTGCTATACAAATGAATCAATTCACTTGCCAATAAAAGGAAACTTCCATCTGTATATTTCTTCGATCTTTTGGGAAATGTATGCAGGTAATACCAATTTAGAGAAAGGCAACAGCATTTCAAGCAATTATGACAATTTCCCCATCCTACCCACCGGTGTGAGGAGTGTCGCCATGATTCCATTATAAACACAATCTTCTCATGTAGAATGGATTTTTCTTTTTTCATGTTTTTATCTCCCACTTTTAAATTAAATCTGTTTGGCTTCCCTTAGATTAGGTGAACAAAAATCAAAGCCAAACTATTTTATCTACAAATGCATTTCACTGCTACTCTGACTATAAATAGCAGTATTTTTAAAAAGAAAGTTCTGTGGGACATGAGGCTTTCCCACCCCGGAGACTAAATCTCATTATTTACTGTAGAAGATTGAAGCTATAAAACTTCAATCCATTGATTATGGAAAATCATTTAGTGGCCAAGTAATTTAACACACTACCTAAATTTCCAAGAGGTTTTGATTACGGAGAAAAATTTTAAAGACTTCAATGCAAGATGTTCAACCAATTCATATTATATGAGTGTTGATTATGTAGTATTCCTTGTAGGAAACTGTAATGTAAAATATAATACCGATTTGTAGAAATGAATAAGAAACATGCCAAAAATCTCATAAACACATAGAGTGAGCTAATTATATTAGCTTACTTAGCCTCAGGTTAATTATGGCAATTAAATTCTTGCTAGAGTCACGCTCGCATTTCAGTGAGTCTTGTGGTGTTCATTTCAGTTCCTAAAACATTAATAACAGATCACCTACTAAGTGCCAGATGCTAGGTTGAGAATGAGAATGAACAAGATGTATAGAAGTATTTGTTGACTATTCTGGAGGGGAGAAGGAAGTATAAATAAGCAACAGTAAGGAATGACAAGATCTATAGGAGAAGTGTACACACACTCTGAAAGTCAGCACAGGTGAGGAACATTCAACACAGCGTGGGTGGAGGGAGTCCTGGACAGATTCTTGCAGAAGATGATGTCTGAGATACAAGTTGAAGTATAAGCAGTGAGCTTGGAGAATAAGGGATGGGGCTGGGGATGGGGAGGGAAGTTGGGGTGGGGAAAAGAATCCTATTTCAAGTCAATGCAGCAGCTTGAGCAGAGCCACAGGATAGAGAAATGGCCTGGTGTAGGGGGCTTTACATCTATTCGAGGTTAACATGCAAGGCAGGGTGTGACGTGCAGATAGTTGCAGTGGTTGACCGTGGCCTCATAAAGGTTCTTGTACCTCCTGCTCAGTGCTGAGCCTGCCCCGTGGATGGGTCCCCAAAGCAGAGTTTTAAGCAGGGAAGACACATGGCCTGACATGCATTTGAATTGATTCCTTCAGGATACATGGTGACAAAATGGCTTGAAAGTAGACAAGACTAGAGGCCAGAATTGCTTTAAAGGTTATTATATTATAGAGGTCCAGGCAGGAAGCTATTAGGGCTTGATACTAGGGATAAGCATCAAGGGACCAAGTCAAGATGCATTTATGAAGTAAAATCAGGGAGACTTGGTAATTGATTCAAGACAGGGAGGAGAGAGAGAATGGAAGGAAATATCAGGAACCCATTTCTAACATGAGTGGCTAAGAGATGGCCTTGCCCCTAACTGACAGATTTGGCGGAGCAAGAGGTTCAGTTTGAAGAATCACTATAGTTGTAACTAGATCTATTGTTATTGCATAGTAAAACAAGATTCGACTTGTAGTATATATTCGACTTATATTCGATTATTGCTGTATATTTTCCTCTATATTTTTCTTCAGAATATTTCAAGGCGTTTTTAATTTTTGTTTTATTTTTAACTTATAATTATACTATGTATGCAGAAAAGTGTGTATATCATAGCTACGTAGTGGTTTTCACTGTGTGAAAAACTCATTGAGCTATAAAATTAAGACTGGTACACAGCTCAATTTTTTTTTCCAAAGTGAGCTCACCTATGTAAACAGCACCATGGATCAAGAAGCACAGTAGATTATCAGCCCTCCAGAAAGCCCCATTTCAGGGCTTTTTAAAGTTAAGCCTGAGATTGACTTTCTATAAAAGAGTGTATTTCTCAATTTGCCCAGTATTTTTGGCAAGGGGCAAACATTGATGAAGTTGAAATTTAAGTTGGCAGGAAGGCAAAAGGCAGGAGGTTTATTGAAGTTGTTAATAGTGTTTGGGGCAAAGAGCAGATCTCAGAGAAAGCAAGGGTTATGCAGTTCATTCACAAATAGATAATAGAAGGGATCTGGTCATTTTTATGGAAGGGGATGTGCTCGCCTTAATAGTTTGGCAATTGAGATTTCATGTTTTATCATTTTTAAAATGTATTTTTGACTTTTTTAAAATCTCTGACATTGAGATGTTTCGTACTGTTGCTGCTAAATTACAGACACCATCAGCCTGGTAGGTGGCAGCAGTCACTCAGTTGCCTGCCTTCATGTGCTCGCACCCAGGCTGAGCTCTGGCTGTCATCAGCTCAGTTGAGTTTTGGGCATAGTTGGTGCTACGTATGTTGGTGCCACATGCTAAGCAGTGCCACCAAAGGCCAGAGAAATGGTCCCATTTCTCAAGTGGAAGAGAGAAATGTCAAAGTCACCAGTGACTGGTGTGACTGATTCAGCAGCACTGCTGGTAACACATCAGACAATAGGAATGCAACTTCCTACAGACTTTGAACAGAAGCCCCCTCATTTCCAGTGGCATCTGACTCACTAGAGAAGGGGACAAAACTGAGTTTGGTCAGGAAAGAGAGTGCTAGCATCAACACTTAAAAAATGAGCTGAGATGAAAATTCTCAGCTAGAATATAATAGAGCACAGACATTGATGTTTCCCAGGGGAAAAGTGATAGAGAAGAGTTGGATCTTGAATGTGATGGAGTTTTTTTTTTTTTTAATTAATTTTTATTGGAGTATAGTTGACTTAAAATGTTGTGTTAGTTTCCACATACAGCAAAGTGAATCAGTTATACATATATATTTATATATCCACTCCTTTTAAAATTATTTTACCCATATAGGTTATTACATATTAATGAGTAGAGTTCCCTGTGCTATACAGTAGGTTCTTATTAGTTATCTATTTTGTATATAGTAGTGCATGTAAGTCAATCCCAATCTCCCAATTTATCCCTCCCCTCCCTTTTCCCTCTTGGTAACCATAAGTTTTCTACATCTGTGACTCTATTTCTGTTTTGTAAATAACTTTATTTGTACCATTTTTTAAGATCCCACATATAAGTGATATCATATTATATTTGTCTTTCTCTGACTTATTTCACTAAGTATGACAATTTCTGGGTCCCTCCATGTCACTGCAAATTACATTATTTCATTCTTTTTTGTGGCTGAGTAATATTCCATTGTATACATATACCACATCTTCTTCATCCATTTAGAAATATCTTAACCACTTCATTTTTTACACTCTAGAACATACGTTAAAAAATTGTGATTGCAATGTATTTCAGTAAACGTAAAATGTCTTTATATAAATGCAAAATAATTCTAAGTGGTAAGAACATGTGTCATAACCTATTTGTAGCATTTTATATTGTTGTTGTTCTTAGTGGTATATTAAAAAAGCAATGGTGCATCTTACAGTGGATGGTGTTAGATGTGAGGAGTTACAGTATCTCTCCCACCCCCAATTCATAAGCCATCACTAGGATCCTGTGACAGCTCTTAATAGTCTGTTGGCCCATGATGGTGACTAAAGGGAAAATAGCAGTTGACATTTGAGAACTTAATATTCATCTGGTATCCTGATAAGTGGTTTATATATATTATTTTTAACGCTAACATCTCTATAAAATATCTTATTATCCTCCTTTTATAGATTAAGTACCTTCCCAAAGATGTGCTACATCTTCAGAGTTGGATTTCCAACCCACATCTGTCTTATTCCAAGTGCCTTGAATTTAGCAACTATGCACCGTTGTCTCTTAGGCAAGTAGAGCACCAGAATCTTTTCTCATCAGCTGTGTAATAGCAAATATCAGAGTCCAACTTACTGGAAGTAAAACTTCAAATTTTGGAAAAGCATTCAGAAGGTCAAAGACTTTTTTTTATAGTGCTTGGGTTACTTAAGTTCAGATGTGAACGCTAGCACATAACTGCTAGAAGTGGAGATCGCTGTCTGGCTGTTAAACTTGAATAGTTCAGTGAGCAGCAAGGTCATCACACAAATGCAGCCCATTCTGAAGATGTCCAGTTCCTTCGCATACCTCACTTCAAAGGCTTTTTTGTTGATAATAAGAATAACAACAACAGCAATAATAAAAAGTCAGTATACTACTAAAACCTGTTCTCCAGTATGTGGCCAGAGTTCTTAAGCTCTGGTTTCTACATTCACATTTGATGGCCCCCTGATAGACTCAGGAGCTTTGTTCTAAAATCCAGAAGAATGAAGTTTTTATATAAATAAAATTGACTAATTTATTTTGTATAAATTAATTCATAAAATAAAATAAGATGTGCACACCTAGAAAATGCAGTCTCCTTCTGCAAAAGAAAAGAAGGATTTCTCCCCTTTCCTCTAATAAGGCCACAAATAGGATCAATCAAGCTTATCAGTCTGTTTTGGTATAAACAAAAAGAGCCAATTGATAACCACCCCTGCCAGACTTACCTGGTTCTGTTGCAATCACCCCAGAACTTGTGTTCTTGGCAGGTCTAAACTCTGCACTTTGGGTAAGCTCTGAGGGTATCACTAATTATATAGTTAGCTGTGAGTGAAACACCGAGGGTTTGCAGAAAAAGTCAGAATCAGGGTTGGACCAAGTTTCATCAGTTTCTAATGACTATCTCAGGGTGACCTGCTCATTGCTGATCTCAGGGCTGGTTGGGTAGCCTCACTGCCCCCATCTTGTGTTTGGCCCTCTCCTGATGGTGGCACGCTGTTTCCCCTTGCCGCTCTGTAATTGGCTGTTCATGAGAAGGAGGATGGATGAGGTGGTGAAAGCCACCACTTGATGGGCACTGACTGTGTGCCAGGTGCTGAGAGAGGGAGCTTAGCATGAGTCATCTTTATTGTTCTGTTATTTAGTCTTACCTCCCCAATGCACAGATATGCTAAGTCACAGAGGGTCTGTGTCATTGATCGAAAGTCACACAGCTAGGACGTGGCCCAGAGGTGACTTGAACCTAACTCTTTCAGATGACAAAGCATGTGATCTTAATCACCGTGTTGGATTTTAGGAATCATGGACTTGAGGATAGGACAGTCTTGGTTCACAGTCTCCTTCAGCTTCTTGCTCTGCATCCTTGTGCAAATCACTTAACTTTTCTGTCCTGTGGTTTCCATATCTGTAAAACTAGCATTAACAGACTTGCTGAAGTTTTGTAAGGAATGTTCAAGACAACGTGTGCCAAGTAACTGAGCCAGTGCCTGAAGTATTCTAGTTGCTCAGTGAATGTCAGCATCTCTCTCAAGTCCCTTTTCTACCGTGTGGTAGCAAGCAGAAACCTACCATCTTCAGATTTTAGACATTTTGCCCCCTCATGCCAACAGTGAGCTTATAGACGGTCTCTAAAGAATATTTCTAAGAGCCCTTTGCTCATGTTAGGGTCTATAAAAGGTGAGTGGACGATAACCTCATGTCTGTTTTCAATTCTGACGGAAGGGCTGATCTGTTACAAGTCTTGGCCTTTCCTAGAGACTGTGATGGGAAGTTGCTCAGGACTGGTCGCTGTAACAGCGTCATTCAGATCATCTAGTTAAATGGTGCCTGCTCTGACTACTCAAGAGAGAGCCCAGAACAGAATACAATGCATCTGCCCCATTCCAGAAACATTCCTGATTATTCTGAACAAATGGAAAGGTTGGTAAGAGAAAACTCGAATCAGTAATGTATACTGCCAGGATTGAAGTGAATCTTTCAACCTCCTAGAAACATCTAACGCTTGTAAGTTAATAACCTGACATGACTTCATTTGAGCACAAAACAAGGACCAGGAAATTACGTTGTTTATACATTGTCTTTTAAGTGTCAGATCACGGCCACTTAATACTTAGATTCTTCGGAAGGACTATTATGCAAGGCTCCGGGCAAGAAAACTGCAAACTTGAGAAGTAAGGATTTAAAGATCTTAATATTTGTGAGTATTGTTCTCCTAGACTTTTTATCAGCATATTCCACGGGTGCATGCTTCTTGTGTTTGATGGGGATACTCAAAGACAGTACCAACAGAGTGCAGTAATGGTAGCAAAAATAATTCCTCCCATTTAGAATGAGTAGCTGTTCTTTGGTGACCACCACAATTGTCTGATTGGTCACTTTACTCTAGGCGCTGCCAGTTTTACCGTAAATTGAAAATCCTGAATCACAGCAATAACTGAGGTTCAACTAGCATTGATCCAAGGCTTTGCTATTTGTTAGGCACCATTAGACGCTTGACTTATATTTACTTCCTTGAATATATACAACCTGTCATCATGGCCTTTACGCAGATGAGGATACTGGGGCACAGAGAAACACAGCTGATAAGTGGAAAACCACATATTTGCATCCAGTGATGTGACTCTGGAATTTGCTCCCCCACTGTCTCTTCCTGTCTGTCTCTATTTATACCCTTATTTTAAGAGAGAACTGCCACTGTATTTGTAAATAAGTGATATGATTACTTTGCCCTTACAAGAAGGCAGTAGCTTCTGGATCAAATAGAAAAGCAATGATTTGGAATGGTCCCCCAAAAAAATAATTCTATACACCAGTTATTGTGCTTTACAGATTTTGGTCATCGGGAGGAAAATCTAAACCTCCCTTTTTCAGATGATTCTCTATTTTATTTCTTCTTTTTAAATAATGCCAAGGTTTATTTTGCTGTAAAACAATGTCATCAACACAACCCAATACTCATACTTTGGGTACCTTTTGGAAAAGAAACTGGGAAATAAATGGGTTCCTCGTAAGTAAAATTTCAATGGCTTGTGATTGTGGAAATGGATAATTTGCCTTATGCAGCAATATTTGACCACTTAATATATAAGTTTAGGGCTTGAACCCAAGTGAGAGAATAAAGCTTTGGCTCTGGCAGTTTGAGGTTTTGCATGTAAAGGTGAAACTGTAAGAAGGAATTAGGAGTAAGTGGGCTAGCGGCGAGGATGACCGCACACGTGCCAGGCAGCCTGATCACCTCTGGGGATGCAGAGAGAAATCAATCCCAGTCTTGAAGGAGCTTGCAGTCCAGTTGAGGAGGTGGAGGAACACCACCAGCCTTGCAAGGAAAAGAATCACAGTGTTCATTATGGTGCTGTGTTGAGGTTTTCGCCTGGGATCTCCACCATCACGTGATTCAGGGTGGAAGGAACAAGTCCCAATCAAAATGCCTGATCTTTTTCTTTTCTCTTTCTAACAGTAACTGAAAAGAGGAAATAACAGTGCAGTCCCTTATTAGAAACTGTGTATGTGCGTGTGTGTGCGTGTGTGTGACGAGTCATATCATTCTGGCACCCCAACGCTATATATGCTCTTGCCTAACATCTTCCCACATTTTCTTTAAAATGCTCTAGTATGGTTTTTCCATATAATACATTCACATTTTTAGGGATGGATTGCGTCCATCATTTCTTTTTACCTCCCCAAAACCCTTCAAAATGGGTCCCTTGACAAACGTTACATGATGATTTTACTAAACACGTTCTGTGAACTTGTACACCTGCTAGGTATGAAGAAGCTGTTCTCTCCTGGGGACAGCGGTCCATGGTGCCTTCCTGAGATGTCACAGACACGATTAGACCAGTGGTGCATGTACCTTGGAAACCTTGCAAGGTGCTTGGAGAGAAGAAAACCAATTAACTCTCAAGTATACTTTGCTCTTTTTACCATTATTAGATATTTGACATACAAAGTGGATACTCTAGGTGGATCATTTGAAATGTGCTTTAACTTCTATAATCTGGGAATGGATATTTCCTTGTAAGTCACTCATGTAATGGAAAATCCTGTATATTAAAGGATTAGCCTAATTTTTCCTGTCAGCTTTTCCACTGTTAACAATTCAAATCAGGAACAGTTTCATTATTTTATAGATGAATTCAGATTAGATTTATTCCAAGTAGAGCAAAATCAAGTCAGTACCTTAGAAGATGACTTCGGCTCACATTTCACCATGATGGGAGGTCTCATTTACACAGCGCATTTCTTCCTATTGTAAAAGGTGTTTACATGACATTTGTTTTGCTTTGATTTAATAGTTTTTTTCCTTGTGAGATTTCTAGAGAGGACAATCTTTCATTAAGGTACCAAATGATGACTTTTTTTTCACAATCTTGCAAATAAATCCCAGGAGACTGAGAGATAAGATAAACAAGCACAGATGTCTCTGATAATATTTAAGAACGCTGAAGACCTTTGAGATTTTTGGCTCAGGTCAAAAATCAGAAGAAAGGGGTAACCAAACTGAAAAAGCTGGAAAAAGCCAATATACACCGTGACTGAAATATTCATGTACCAGAAAGCCTATCATGAGAAAAAAAAACCTCTGAGTCAAGTGTGGAAAAATTGAGATTTTTCTATATAGGTGACTAGAGTTCTGCATATCTAAGCTCTCAAGCTCCCAAATCCATATTTGAATGGTAGGTAGTTGTCAAATTTCACCTTAATATACCTAACATAAAACCTGGGAAGACTTTTTGATATTCATGCTCCATCATGATTAGTCAGTGTTAATTTTAGTGTTTCCCAGAGGATTACACAGCGTACTTCTCTTGCTATAGAAATGACTATTAGCCTGAGGTACTAAATATTTTCTATCAGACAGTTATAGTTTTGTGGGAACATGATAAGATCTGTCCAACAATTAACTCCATGAGCCAATTTTACAAGATAATACCTGGATTCTACTGCATGTATTTAGATGTATTGTCAATATTAAAAATATACATATATATGTATGTATATATACATGTATGTATGTACATATATTTACAATACTTATAATACATATATATGTGTTCCCATATATATATATATATATATATATATATATATATTTCACGTTAAATATGCAAAACATTTTCAACCACATGTGTGGATCAAAGGCTTTTGTCTATTTCTAAAACCAACCAAAACCTCAAATCCATCAACTTCTTGGATCAGAAGTATTTATTTGATCAATAACCTTAAAACTCTCATAATATTCTACATGCCTGGAGCCAGTTGTATACTTAGACCTCAATAAGTTTACCTTTATAACTTTCTAGAAAAATAGTGTTTCTTTGTTAGGACAGTTGGAATGATAAAACTCAAGCGGCAGAGAATCTTAAACTGTCACTAAGCTCTGTCACAGTTTATTTGCCCTTCTTTGTGCCCCCATTAACATCCCGCACTTAATGGATCTCAACACTTGTCATGCTCCATTATTGTGACTTTTTTTTCCTTCTCTCTCCAAATCTACACATTAAGCTCATTAGCCATTACATGCTCCAAGCCCTAGCAGGGTTCCTGACACATACAGAGCTCAATAAATATTTACTGAGTGGAACTCTAGGTGAAATAGTATGATCATAAGGTCCTTCCACTGTTGCCAGTGACTTTCCTTTGGACTTGGACCAGGAACTCAAGGTACCTTATGACAGATTTCATTAAAAGGAAGTGACTAAATTACCATGAGCTCCAGCTACACATATAGAAAGCTGGACCGTTTGACTTGTGCTGTAGTTTTCGATTTCTTGTGTGGTTTTTGTCGTCCACCCATCCATCCATTCATCCATTTTAAAGAATGTTTACATTACTTTGCCTGTCACAAAGTAGATTTGTTTATGAATGTGTGAATACCTCCTTAAAGTCTTTATGATCTTCTTTAAAGTCACTCTTTAAAGTGACTTTAAAGTCACTCTTCTTTAAAGTGACTTCTTTAAAGTCACTCTTTCTTAAATCTATGCCCCATTCTGGTGTATTTAAGTATCAGCTTAGTTCTGGATGCTGTAAGAGAATACCATGGACTAGGTGACTTTAAAAAAACAACAATTTATTTCTCACAGTTTTGGAGGCTAAGTTCAAGATCGAGGTGCTGGCAGATTTGGTGTGTAGCAGGGGCTTGCTTCCTAGTTCATAGATGGCCATCTTCTCACTGTGTCACCACATGATGGATGGGACAAGGGACCTTTCTGGGTCTCTTTCTTAAACGCACTAATCCCATTCACGAGGGCTCTGCTTTCATGACCTAATTATTCTCAAAGGCCCAAACACCTCAAACCATTACTTTGGGGGTTAGGATTTCAACAGTGGGGGAAGGGGGATAAAAACATTCTGTCTGTTGAGAATATTCAGGTATGGATTCACTTTCTTAGAAGGCTCCGATATGATCCACTCTGCCTCCTACTTCTGATTCTTTTCAATCTCCCACTCAATCCCAGTGGAAGGATAATCTATCCTCATAGAGCAACTGAATATACATTGGACATCTATGGATGTAAGGGCACCGGAGCTACTATAATGTAAAGATCAGTGAGGGAGAAGAGGTGGAATTTATGGATAATGCTGAAAATGATACCAATTCGTGGTGACCAAACCCAAGCTTGATGAGAAATGTATCATGAGTAGCTGTGGGTATACCTGGTTGGGAAGGTGAGGTGTAGCGGCCCATCTGCAGATGTCTTGGCAGGCATCTCTGCAGTACAATCTTATATTTACTACATTTTGCCCAAAATATGAAGTTCTTTATCCTGACTAAAGAAGTAGTAAGCCATAAAGAACAAAATACATACATTGTACAGACTAATTATTTAAAATGTGCTGAATACTATATATAATGAATTTGTAAGTTGTCAAAACACATATTTAAAAAAAGAAACCCTTACTCTGAAAAACAAAATGACTCTTAAGACACATATTGAGAATTAATCAAAATATCGTTATCTGTGGTTTAATATGATTAGCTCTTCAAACTGTATAAAATAATTTGGTACAACTACATATTTCACCAAGATGGCTTTTGCAGAAAATGGTGGTAAAATGCTTTGAAAACTGTGACTGACTTACCTGTACAGTAATCATCTAAGTTTTATTCTACTTTGAAAATAGTTGTGAGCAAAAGATATTTCAGTGCTAACATTTTCTATTACTGAAGATGGTAAAAGAACATTTTTCTGCATCTAGCACATGTTATTTAGCAAACATCTGTCAGGGTAGATACCTGCCATTAGATACAAATTACTTTTCAAAAATAATAGTTAGCTTTTAAATCTAAGATAAATCAAAGAGTGAAAGCAACTAATGAGCTCTTAGCAAGGACTTTATCGTGGGGAGGGGCATCTGTTTAACCTTGAATATCAGCAGTAGGAACAACTCCTAGCTATTAAAAAGCATCCCTGGGAATTTTTGAAAGGGTTCCATTTTCCCTATTGAGAAACATGGAAATTATGCACCCTTGCTCCAAGTGAAATTGGAATCACTACAATCAGAAACATCTCATCTTTGGTTTTCTTGGGTTTTTTTTTTTTTTTTTTTTTCACATCTTTATTGGAGTGTAAATGCTTTACAATGGTGTGTTAGTTTCTGCTGTACAACAAAGTGAATCAGCTATATGTATACATATATCCCCATATCCCTTCCCTCTTGCGTCTCCCTCCCACCCTCCCTATCCCACCCCTCTAGGTGGACACAAAGCACCGAGCTCATCTCCCTGTGCTATGCGGCTGCTTCCCACTAGCTATCTATTTTACATTTGGTAGTGTGTATACGTCAGTGCTGGTCTCTCACTTCCTCCCAGCTTCCCCTTCCCCCTGTGCCCTCAAGTCTGTTCTCTACGTCTGCGTCTTTATTCCTGCCCTGCCACTAGGTTCATCAGTACCGCTTGAATATGTCAGTGGTGAATGCACAATTCACACAAATGATTTGCCCATCGTGTGTTCTTTTCATCTCTTTCTTCCTCCTTATCTATTCAGATTCACTTCTATTTATCATCACAGGAATGTTTGCCAAGAATTTTTAAACACATTCTTCCGTTCTTCCTTTTACTTACTTAGATGAGGATGACCAGTGACTTAGGGAAGTTGGCGTATTTAAACAGTGGCAATCAGTCACCATACCTGAATGTCCATTATGTGCTCTTCTTAAGGAAGTGGGATGCCTCATTGCTCTGGGTTATACTACCCTGGGGATTGTCTTTCTGACTCCGTCACTGCTCAGTCTAGTGGAGGCCTCTCAATAATTTGGTCATCATCCTCGGAGGTGATTGCTTCCTGGACCTGCCTTTGTCTTTAAAAGAACAATATCAATGCCTTTGCCTCACCGATAAAATCTTTCTCAGCCACTTAGGTCTTGTCTGCTGGGCCTTTGATCTAGTCATCAATTCCTGTAGATCAGTTCGCAGTCCTGCCTCACTGCCTGTGAGTTTGGGGGTCTCCATTTCACTCAGTTCTATTTTCTGTATATTCCTGGTCCTTGCAAAATGGATCGTGTCCTGGACCTGATCCTATTCGCTCATGTCCTATCCTTGTCTTGGCCTATTGCCTGTTCTAATCTACCAATTTTGCATCTGTTTCTCCCCTTTCTCCTCACCCCTAATCTGCTACTGCTTATCCTGTAGTGTAATACGTAATCAGCTGTGATGGAGCTGCCATGGATACGGTTGTTTTTATGGTGTTTTAAGGGTATAGTTGAAGTAAAAGGTATTATTAAATCAGAAGTTATAACTCTGACCCGTAAGAGTACACCTTGATTTTGACAACATCATGGCTGAAGAAGCACCCCAATGTCAGGAAAGTTACAAGTGAAGTATAGAAAGCTTAGATTTGAAGTATTGTGGTAATGCAGGACCTTTACCTTTTAAAAGGAGAGCTATAGATAATCCAGAAATATGGAAAAATCAAGACTTGGAAGGGGAGCCATATTGGAGACAAGATTTGGAACCTGGCTAGCCAAGAATAATTTTGATTATATTATCTAATAATTGATAAAATATTCATTAATTTTTCAGGATGGATAGAAGCAAAATTTAACGTGTTTTCAACTTTTTGGATTATGCCAACTATACTTTTCGTTAATAACAGGGAGGCGGTTCAGACATTTGTTCACAAACTGATTTCTATCCGGGGCTTTTTCTCCTCAAAAGGAACTTTTGTGATGAGAAAGAAAATGGATCCAAGAAAGAGAATATTTAAGATAATAATTAAACATACCTATGGTATAGTCCCACAGACTAATCTAGCGCTGCTTTGTGTATCTGAGACATACTCTGCTAGCCTAAAATTAATATTCTTTTTTACTTATAATATTTCCTTTATTTTTGGCCCCCTCCCAATCCTTGCATCCATGCTTCACTCTCCAGGCTTTTCACAGAGCATACATGGAACAAAGATTGCCCATTGTGGGCAAAAATAATTTGAGATTAAAAAAAAAAAATCTCTTTGGCTAACAGATTTGTAAAGCTTGTATCCAAATGACTAAAGATAAGAAGGTTATAACGTCTCCTTAATCCATTCTGAGCTGAAATCTCATACTGAGGCTGGGCTGTATAGACATTCCCACCACAAGCTACACGTCTGTTTATTTTCTGCCTTTTGAACACTGGCTCTCATTTATCTCTGAATGCCCTGTTGGGCTACGTTCAGCACGCTAATGTGACAGCTTTGAGTTAGCCTTATAAGGGGCACTTTGTGAAGTGGCTTTCACATCCCTTCATACCATATTAGAGACTGGGTTGGCAGTGAAAATATTTACAGTGAGGGAGTTCTCTCTTTGTTCACATTTTCTGTTTTTTGTAGTTGCTGTCATCTCCGTGACTGCTTCCTTCTCAGGGCAGTGAACCAGCTAATGACAGCGTGCCCTCTGTATCTATTTTGAGGGTGAGAGAGGCTTGCCTTGCTTGTGTGGATGGAAATGGGGTTTATCCATGACACTTGACAACTGAATTGTCACCTTGCCCTCAGATGGTTTCCTAATTATAATTTGTTCTGTGCAGGGTCAGGAAACAGAAGAATAGAAAAACAATCTCTCTGCTGCAAAGCAAATAGGATCAGGACAGCCTGGGAGCCAAGGAAAGTCAGACTGGAAATAGCTCCAAGGTGCTGGCTGGCTGGGAAGATGTGCTATTTGGGAAGGTTACTCAGGTGGTTCAAATTGAGTCTAACCTTAAGTGAACTTGACTAATGACGGGCTCAGTGGTTTCTATCTCAAAATAGGCTGGTGCTCAGGTACCTTGTTAAGATTTGAAATTACCATTTTGAAAGTGCCGTCTATTACTGTAACTTTGCACTCAAACTCCCATTTTTAAGCAGTCAGTGGAGGTCAAATGTGCAACACTGAGAGAGCAGTGAATTGAAAATTTCCCTGGATGTTTTAATTGCCTTGCTGTAGACAGCATAGGTTATTTTAAATGGCTGTGAGAAACCACTAGTCACATATGAAGCATGATGGTTTATTGACTTTGAAGGGGGCATGGTTTGGTAGTTGAAAGAATGATCAGGCTTGCAAATGCCTGAGCATCTTGTTTGTCAGTATTTTGTTTCATATATAACCTTTCACTGTTTCCAGGACTATGTGAGGTTTGGAGGGGAACTGAGTTAATTACTGTTTACATCATGGGGAACTTGGAAGGATCCTTAATCCACCAGTTGTTAAACAACCCAAGATAAAAGGTGTTGACTTCTTCAGAAACTGTTTGGGTTACTCCCCTCCTTCTCTGTCTCTTTTTCTCCCTCTTCCAATTCTCTTTTTCTCAGTCTTTGTTTCTTTATCCATTTTTAAGCTCTTCATTCTCCACTTTCTCTCTCAGACTTCCTTCCATTTTTTTTCTCATAGCCAGAGAACTTGTAGTTTGTTAAAAAATGCTTTTGGACACCTTATCTCTGAGATATTGGGAGCAAGATGCACAAAGACCTCTTTTAACAGGTTGAGTAAACCTCAATTATCTAAACCTTCTGCTTCAGAGGAGTTATGCAAAGGTAGGCAGTGGTCAGAAGCTGCAAACTACTCCAAATTGGCATGATGCTTGTCTTAAAAGAATTCATCACTTCACTAAAAAGTGATACCACTTATTTTCCAACACTCTGAAGGAGATATTTGGAGAGATACTCTTCTTTTTGTATTTTGAGACAGCAGCCATCCTTACTATATTTTTACAGTGTCACAGCTCTCTCTCCCGTAAAGAGAGCTCACATCTCTTTGCGTCCCTAATATCTTCCACAGGATGGCTCCAGTGAAGTGTTCAGTGAACAGAACTGATCAGAGAGAGGATCAAACCCATCACTGTGGCTAGATTCACCATCACTACAAAGAAAATGGATTAGAGCATCCAAATCTAACAATAGTGCTGTATCATCTCATACGAATTAGAGTTAATGATTCAGCATTCATAATATCACCAATAACTGTTAAATTCAAGGTGGTTACCTCCTACTGCATTATTAGCGTTCTTTTTTTTTAATTTTTATTTTATGTTGGAGTATGTTGATTTATTTTATATTGGAGTATGTTGTGTTAGTTTTAGGTGTATACGAAATTGATTGTCATACATATACATATATCCATTCTTTCTCAGATTCTTTTCCCATATAGATTATCACAGAATACTGAGTAGCGTTTCCTGTGCTATACAGTAGGTCCTTGTTGATTATCTATTTTATATAGAGTAGTATGTATATGTTAATCCGAAACTCCTAATTTACCTCCCCACCTTCTGCGTTTGGTAACCATCAGTTTGTTTTCTATGTCTGTGAGTCTGCTTCTGTTTTGTAAATAAGTTCATTTGTATCATTTTTTTTTTTTTAGATTCCACGTATAAGTGATATCATATGATATTTGTCTTGGTCTGACTTACTTCACTTAGTATGATAATCTCTAAGTCCATCCATGTTACTGCAACTGGCATTATTTCATTCTTTTTTATGGCTGAGTAATATTCCATTGTATGTATATACCACATCTTCTTTATCCATTCATCTGTTCATGGACATTTAGGTTGCTTTCATGTCTTGGCTATTGTAAACAGTGCTGCAGTGAACATTGGGGTGCATGTATATTTTTGAATTATGGTTTTCTCCAGATATATCCCCAGGAGTGGGATTGCTGGATCATATGGTAGCTCTGTTTTTAGTTTTTTAAGGAACCTCCATTCTGTTTTCCATAGTGGCTGTACCAATTTACATTCCCACCAACAGTGCAAGAGGGTTCCCTTTTCTCCAGACTCTCTCCAGCATTTATTGTTTGTAGACTTTTTGATGATGGCCATTCTGACCGGTGTGAGGTTATACCTCACTGTAGTTTTGATTTGCATTTCTCTAATACTTAGTAATACTGAGCATCTTTTCATGTGCTTTTTGGCCATCTGTATGTCTTCTTTGGAGAAATGGCTATTTAGATATTCTGCCCATTTTTGATTGGGTTGTTTGTTTTTTTGATATTGAGCTTCATGAGCTGCTTGTATATGTTGGAGATTAATCCCTTGTCAGTCGCATTATTTGTAAGTATTTTCTCGCATTCTGTGGGTTGTCTTTATATTTTGTTTATGGCTTCCTTCCACTATTAGTATTCTCTAGAAAAGCTTTTACTTAAAATATTCCTTAGAGTGTAAGGAGGTTTTTAGGTTTATTTTCTTATACTAACTAGGAAGACATATCCTTTAAGTTATATATATGTAGCATTTGTCATTAATAATATACATAGTAAATAATAGTAAACGCTATGAAAAGGTACGGTATAAAATAGTAAATAATAATAAAATAGTAAATAATAAGGTAGTGAATATTATACTGTACACACAAACATACACACACACACACATAGGATATGTACAAATATTTTATTTCAAAACCTGAGAGAAACTAGCTTGGAATTTTCTCACATTTGTTTTACTTCCAATATTGTTTGTCAAACTGCAACGGCCTGTTTCCAAATTTGGAAAGTTTTAGGTGAATTCTGTGTCAGAAACAGAGATGTCAGTGTTCCTTAATATGATTATTGATTTTACTGTGGTGATAGATTAAGATCAGAATGAAAAGTGAACTCTTTTGTCTGAGGTATAATAGAGGCAGCCTGGATAAATAGGATTCTTTTAAGTAGAAAGCACACACTTCATAATGTTAGACAGATAAAGGTGAAAGATGGCTACAGGAAGACTAGAAAAAGTTCAAAATTAATGTACGGGGTCCTTTGCTTAACAAATCTGGCAGATATAAAAGAAAAAGACAAATATTTGAATAGAAACAAAAAATTCTCTACCTGCCATCATAGTTCTTCAGCTTTCAAAACATTACTTAGTTATTGATCTCCTTGAGACCATTTAAGATTTGTGACTTTTTAAAGAGTATATCCATTCCCTGTAAGAAATAAAATGTGTCTTCATACCTTTGCTTGGCATTGTAACAGGGAAATTATCTTTTGTTTCTATTTTATTTTCTATGCATGAATATAAACATGACTTAAGTCTGCCTGCTGGAAACCAGGCACCAACACCCATAGCTCATTGCTGCAGGATGCATGGGCTGATCATGATGATAAACAAATCTAATGGATCCTTCATTTGGGATGATAGTTTATAGCTTTAGGTGTTTTCTTGGCATTAGTAGTGGCGAAATCAAGAACTGTAAATTCTTAATTGCTCAAAGTGGAGAAGGTTAAGGGAGCTATCTTTCCAATCCATGGAGGAATATTATGGCTGAAAAGAACAAGGAACTTGACTAAATTATCGCAAAGTTGTCTTTAAGTTGAAGTCGGGAGAACAATTTTTAAAAATGTGTATATATATATATATATATATATATATATATATATATATATATAATTAAACTTGTCCATATTAAACCATTTTTTAAAAAGAGTCTTGGGTGGCAGAAGGCTGAACACTTTTAGCGAACTTTCATGGATGTACATAGCAGAAGAATTACAAAGGTCATGCCATTAGAAGCACACCAATTTAGTGCCTGGAGTGTTTTCACAGAAATAGGAGTACAGTGTAGGGGTTATTTATAAGCTAATCCTAATGGAAGTGTACTTCCAACATTATTTATCACCTGTGCTCAACTATGGTGAATACGCTATTAGGGAATTATTGACTGTTGATGGTCTTCTTTGCCTTGTAAACAGTTGACTTAAATTGTCACCTGTATCTACTTCTTAGGTCCCTGGCCTGCAGACACACGTGGCCGACTCTCATCCATCCTTCAGGGTTGTGGCAGGTGACGGCCACTCTCTCTCTATTCCTTCTATTTCCTTAGTGATAATACTCAGTTTTATTTGGGGCGACAGTGTACACAACTAAACGACTACATTTTTCAAAAGTATTTTCTGGCAATGAGGTTTACCATGAGACTATTTTGGACAATGGTATATAGATGACAGTGTTGTATGCAACGCTGGGAAGATGCCATAGAAGGACTTCACCCAATTGGAAACGGTGCCCCTTTGTCTTTTTCCGTATCTCCCATCTTGCTGTCTGGAGTGAGTCCATGATCGCTGGAACTTTGGCAGTATCCAGGACCCTATGTGGCATTGAGGATGGAATTGACTTGATAGAGTGGTGTAGCAGAGAAATACGAAGAGTGTGGGTCCCTGGTAATCATGGGACTGCCATGCCAGCTCTGGACAGTTTACCTATCAACTTATTTCATGTGAGAGAGAAATAAACATATTTTTGAGCAACTGTTATTTTGACTTTTCTATTTTTGCAACCAAATCATTTCTGAATTCTTACTGATTAAAAATCAAAATGTCGGGCTTCCCTGGTGGCGCAGTGGTTGAGAATCTGCCTGCTAATGCAGGGGACACGGGTTCGAGCCCTGGTCTGGGAAGATCCCACATGCCATGGAGCAACTGGGCCCGTGAGCCACAATTACTGAGCCTGCGTGTCTGGAGCCTGTGCTCCGCAACAAGAAAGTCCGCGATAGTGAGAGGCCCACACACCGCGATGAAGAGTGGCCCCCGCTTGCCACAACTAGAGAAAGCCCTCGCACAGAAACGAAGACCCAACACAGCCATAAATAAATAAATAAATAAATAAATAAAAGAAAGACAAGTAACTTTAAAAAAAAAAAAATCAAAATGTCTTACTAATTCTAAAATCTAATACAGAGATGGACTAAAAATTTAGAACGATATAGATTTCTGGAAACATCACTGTAGGACTTAGTCAAAACATGTGATTTTAGTCCTTTCCCAGTGACTCTACGGCAATGTGAGTTTTGGTAAATTACTTTCCCTCTCTGAGTGTTATTTCCTTCTCTAAAAGTAGAGATCTGAATCCTTTAGCACTAACATCCTATCCTTGAGCATTTGAGAAGCATTGTCCTTGCAACCTGGCTTCTAAAGGAAAGATCAGTAAGAGGACAAAATGCCCAAGTCCAGCCAAGACTTGCCTCTAATGGAAATCCATGCATCATGGAGGGGATTAGCAGTTCCATCTCAAATTCTTTCCAGAAGCAACTGTGTTAACATGCAGCTAGTAGTACATCATTCATGACATTCTCCTCCTCAGTCTCCACAGGAAGCAGTCAACCTAAAATGTAATTACAGGTAAAAGATATGCAATCATGGTAATTAGAAGATGATATGGTAGCAGGTGATGTGATAGCAGAAGTTGTAGTATACAGGGAAGGAATCTTAAAAATGGTAAATTCTAGAACAATCAGTATTTCCAACCATATGCACTGAAGAGAACCTACCAGGCTACTGCAATCTGAAAAATATCTTGAAATTTTTACAGGAGGTATTTTCTCACACACATACCTAACCAAGAAACAGTCTCCTGATTTCAGGTCCTAAAAGCTGCAGCGAAAACAGAGATGGGTAAAATGATTTTATTTCTAGAGGGAGGGGTTTGGGCCAATGAATGACGGGACTGCAGAAACCAGTACAAGCCCCACTGGCGTGCTGCTTGCAGTTCTGTTTACTGTAAATTCAAATATTTCACAACAATTATATCAAGGCCTCTTAATCCTCAGTGAACTTCACCAGTATTCTGGACCTCTGGCTAAGACTTAACCCTCCCAAAGCTTTAGTATTTGTTTTTCCTTTTCACTTCTTCTATGTCCATCCAGGAACTAGGAAGATGGACTGAGAGAAAATAGACAAAGGCTCAGCTTTGCTTCTTCCACTATTCCCTGTGATCTGCAGACAGAGGAGAGCCTTATTAACAAAGTCAGCAGATTCCTTATCACCCCTAACAGCAGGGAATAGCCTGCCTCATATACCAGGTGAAACTATGTAAACCTTTTGTCCCAGAGACCTTGTTGAAGAATCAATGATATTTTCCCTAATTGCCTCCTTGTTGCTGTGATGCTAGTATTTGAGTGAAGGAGCCTCTTAATTATTACCCTGGAGGTATTTGGGGCTTAGTAACTCTTGGGATTTCTGTTTATGTATCACCTAACTATTCTTCCAAGAGTGCCATCACTGACATAGAAAGATGTTGTATAGTTTATTAGTCTGTAAGAATAAGTATTGTAATCAGAGAAGAAACAAGATCAATTTAAATAAGTATTAATTTTATTTCATCATCTCGTCTTATTCTTTGCTATAAACTCGGTGGAATTATGGATCCTACCCTCAAGCCATACAAGCTTCTCTACTTTCTTCAAAAGAACCCCACTTCTTCATTACTCTCTACATTTGTCTTTACCACCGTCTTTCCCAGTGTAGGCTTTCCTTCGCCTCTTTGCTGGGGAAATCTTACTCCTATCCTCCAATTATCTTGCACACCTCTTGGTTGTGTCTTCTCCAAAATTCCAGTTTCTCATAGTTGTTCTCACCTTAGTGACCCTTCAGTATTTGATTTAGACCAGTTCCCTCCACCAAAGTGGTTTCTGGGGAACTAGACTAATCTAATGATTCTGTGGAAGAAGAGGATGGTGGACCACATGTAAATGCCACATATTATGTTCCCGCATATGGTGAGTAACAATGCATGAATGCACTCAGGGAGTTCTTTATGCATTCTTTAAATAATTCTTGCATGCTTACAAGCATGTCAAACTCAAGTTAATTTAAATTGGTGACTCCATAGTTGCCACGAGACACATTTATTTGTCTGCCAAATAATCATTCACTTCTCTGTCTTCTTCCCTGCTAAGAGAACCCAGGTTTTCTTTTGTTCCTGGCAACAACAAATCCATCATTAGAAGTTAAATCATAAGTCAATCATGGCAATCACTGTTTAGAGTACGGATGATAATATGACATAATTTCAGCCAATGAGATATGAGGAAAAGATGGTGAGGAGGGGGACATTTCAGAACAAAATCTCCGTGATCAAAAGTCGAATAGATAAAAGAGAAAGCCTTTGTCTACCAGAGCTCTCTCTTCCTTCTCTTAATGATGTCATGTGAAGTGTGATGCCTGGAGCACCAGGAACCACCTTATGAATCTGAGACAAAGATTAAGAGAACTTCAGTGAAAAAATCCAGTCCCTTGGCATGGTTGAGTCACTGTACCAATCTGAAAACCAGCTACAATCCAGATTTATTTTGTGATTGTATTATCTAAGGCACTATTAATTGAGTAATAGAACTCACTGTAATGTTACTTGTAGCCCAAAGTATCCTCACTTGTGATTTTCAAATACCAATGACACTCCAGCATTTCTGCAAACCTGCAATGTACATGATGTGATCCAATAAGATACATAAAAGAAAAGAGACATAGTTTCTTTCCTCAAGGAGTCTGGTAGCATACAAAACTGGTAATAATAAAAATGGGATGAAAGCTAAGTAACAAATGGCGAAGAGTGTTGAGGACCAAGAGAGGACTCTTTGCTTAGCTGGAGAGAATCAGGGGAGATTCCCCAAAGCAGTTTGCATGTATTAAACCTGCATCTTGAAGAAGTATTAGGATTTAAATAAGTAAAGATAGGAAGCAGGTATTTCAGGCCTGTACATAGCCCATACATAAATAAGGCCACAGAGAACTAAATACATTCATTCTGTAAAATTGCCTGATAAATTTATCTGGTCTGATGAATTTGATTATAGATATACTTTGGAATAACTTTGATGTTTTGTATGTGTGTGTATGTCTGTGCTTTAGAACATTTTGGAGGCTTTAAAATGCAAGTTTACTCTTAACTCAGAATTTACCTTCTACCTTATCTATGGTACAACTGTCAGTCCTTCTTTTATTTAGCTGTTTTGTTTCCTTTGTGATCTATATCTCTCTGTATATGTGAATACGTATACATATATATATTTACACACATACGTGTATGTACATATATAGTTACATATTAGGTTGTCAGATTTCTAAAACTGGTTTACCGTATTAATTATTATATCTATAGTTCCTAAATTTTACAAATTAAAAAAAAAACTGGTCATATGCCATTGGTATAGTAATGTGTAATCTGAATTAAATAATAGGGAATTATTTACTGTGCAGAACTCTAATGAATCATCTCTTTTGTATTAACATATAGTCACCAAATGCCTGTGTACTTGGAATATAAGCCATACAAAAGCTAAAATAAACAACATAGTTTTCTTCCTTTTCATAAGGGGAAAAAAATAATAAATTTTTGTCAAGTAAGCCTCTTTCAGGGAATCAAAGGATCAGCACAGATTTAACTTCACCTTCTGGAACATCTACATCTGTAGTCTTATACAATGAGAATTAATGTGCCTGCAGCTCTGCCAGACCCTGACAGTGGCTTCTGAATCACTGAGTGAAGATTGCATCTTGTTCGGTAGCATTTCTAAGTGCACTTTATTATGCCCTTACTTTTTCACAACTGGAATTCACATAGAGTCTAGCACATAGTTTGCTACCATATTCAATTAACTACAACACTCCATGTTCAACCATCCTTAATAATCAAGATTTTTTGGACTATAATGTACTTACAAAGGTGGCAATGGTTCTCGGAGAGAAAATAAGTTTGAATTTGATTTCATTCTCTCCTGAAACAGACTTCCTTCACTGTAAGAATCTCCTGGCTGTGTCCCTGTAAAGGGCTGAGCCTTTTGGCCCCATTGTCCCCGTGCTATCTACCAAGAGACCAGATGACTAAAGGTGCCTGGGAAGCACGCTGAGCTTTGATAATTGGGACAATTGGCAGGTAGAAATGAGAATAGGTAAGGTAGAGACAGGCCACAAGACATTAAAAAAATCTCCTTTTATTTTCATTTTGTGACCATGTTGTTATGAGTGCGGTTGTCCTTTTACCCTGACGGACCTCATGCCCAGTGGGTCTCAACCACGGCAATTTTAAACAGCCTCCCCGCTCCCTAACCCACCACACGCACGCACACACACACACACACACACACACACACACCCCACACGCACACTACACCACACACACACCCCGCACACCACACACCGCACACACACCACACACACACACCACACACACACCACACACACTACACCTCACACACACTCCGCACACACACCTCACACACACCACACACCACACACACACCTTGCACACACACACACACCCCACACCCCACACAGACACCACACACACACTACACCACACACACCCCCCACACACCACACACTGCACACACATCTCACACACACCACACACACACCTCACACACACACACACACCACACACACACACACACACCACACACACACCCCCCACACAGACACCACACACACACTACACCACACACACACTACACCACACACACACCCCGCACACCACACACTGCACACACATCTCACACACACCTCGCGCACACACCACAAACACACCACACACACACCTCACACACACACACCACACACACACATACACACCACACACACCTTGCACACACACAGATACTTTGCATTGTCTGCAGTCATTTCTAACGATGACAACTGCAGGATATACTACTGGCATCTAGTGACAGAGGTCAGGGATGCTTCTAAACATTCTGCATTTCCCACTGTACAAAGAATTATCTGACCCCATATGTCAATAGTACTAAGGTCAAGAGATGCTGCTCTACAGAGATTTGACATTTGTACTGCTAGCAAAATACCTTAAAGGTCACCCTTGAGTGTTTGAAAAACCAAACCTCTTGGTGTGAGAATCTGGCCCTCAGAGCCTGAAAGAGATCTACGATCATTTCTAATATATTGAGAAATGTTAAAACACTTACTTTGGTTACTTTTTGTTTCTTAATATATAGTTGTTTATAGGGATATTGGACAGAGATAATTCAGAGACATGTAAGATTAGGAAGGACCCTGATAGGTCATAAAAATTATTTCTGCCCTTTTCTTCTCTCCGTTTGTCTGGTGAAATGTACACTGGTGATTTGTGTGGTGCCATATTGGGAGGGAAATTTTCCTTTGTCCGTTGTCTTTTTATGCTATGGAGATATGGGTAGAGGTATTTCTCCAATCTACAGAAGGCTACAGAAAGCCTATTTACATACTACACACGCATGCAACCTTTCACACACTTGTAACCAAGATGCCTATCTAAGCAAATAACACTGGACAGAAGAGCCCTGTATGTGACTATGGTACATACAGTTTTCATTTTGTAAATATTCCATGTTTGCCCTGTGGTATAGCTTGGGCTCATATGATTAGCCTCATTTTACGGATAGAGAAATAATCCTGGAGAGTGTGTCTCACTTGATGGCAGCTACATGTGTTGCTATTTGGGCGACTGTAAACCACCCAAAAGTTATAGCTTTCTCCTGATCTTCTATGTTTCATAGGAAATAGGGAGAGACAAGTTTTATCTCCAGCGCTGTTTCTAACGTTTGCCAAGTGTGAGATGTGAAAGATACTATGTTTTCCTCCCTTCCCCTGGCAAAATCATCATCTTCATCGTCGTCATCATCAGTAACCACAGCCTTATATTATTTCCTCTCAGGCATTTCAGTAAGAAGATTGTTTCTTTTGTCTATGAATTCTGACCTCGCCTTGATACTGCATCTCACTTGTTCACCTTGGTCTGGGTCAGGTCATGTGATTTCCCTTGAGTCAGCTGTGTAGCTTAAAGGAACCCTGTGTTCTGATAGGCTGGCTTGTGTCACACACAGCATCTGGATCCTGCAGTACCACCATCTCCTCATAAACTACAGGAACAGAGTGATGTGGAAGGCAAAACAGTCAATATTCATGTCAGTAATATCTGTATCAACTATAGGGTGTTACAAAGTCTCATGAGATTATATATGTAAAGTATTTCACCTCCAAAAGCCTGGTATATAGAGAGATTTAATAAAGCAATAATAATAAAAAATAATAGATAACATTCTTTAAAATATGTATTAGACAAATTTGACTTGCAATCCACACATAAAATTACTTGGTTCTAAGAAAATGGTTACTACCACTTACAGAATGTTAATGTATTTGGTGTCATACAATTAAAGAAATGAAAGGCGAAGGAAAAAGAGTTGCAGTACTTGATGATAATCTTTGTTGTGAGGAATTTAAGGTTGAGTGAAATTCCAGACTTTAAACAAATTCAAAATTATTAGTCATTCCTCAGTACTTTGAAATAAATACTATCAAAAACCAGAACTGACGCCCAGCCATCCTAATATGAGCAGAGATGTTACCTAGAGAAGAGATACGTGTAAATCACGGAGAGTGGTGCTTCAAAGAATGAGCCTGAATGGATTATTTGACCATTTTTCCTTTTGGGGGGAATCCATATCAATAAAGCTTAATAAGAACTAAGAGTGAAATTACTGCTGACTGTGAACTTAATAATGCCCCACTGGGAGTTCATTAATATCTCAACAGGTACACTGAAGCATTATCTTAATTGCTCATGATGCTTCCAAAAATTGCCTTTTACAAGTTTTGTGGAAACTCCCCTCTGGAGCAGGTGTTAGTACATTTTGAATTGCCTTTCTTGGCTGTGCAGATTCCCCAGGAACCTGGTGGGGCCGTAAACCTCATTTACCTTTCCAAAGGTAAGAAGTTCCCAGGTGACTGACTTTGTTATAGGCGCTGCCCTTATAATATAAAGAAGAAGAAGAAGCTCAAAACGCATGAAACAAATTTTAGATCTTTCATTTTTTTCTACATAAATGAAATGGTTCTACTTTTTAACATAAATGTTTAGTATTTATTTTTCATGGCAAGTTCATGTTGGAATAGGAGCAACAGTTTGGATTTTTAAAATATTTGCATTATTGTGATCGAGTCCACATCTGGATTTGGATCTTCAGTTATTTTGACAGATGTTGACACTCAGATGATGCCTAAAGGAGTGTGTTTCCAAGCCTGTGGGATCCCTTTGCCTTTAGAGTGATTATGGGATAAAACTAAATTTAGAAGGGTTCTATCTTGTCAACACTTGGAAAGTGAAAGTGCTTCACACCAAGTTTGTCTCGCAGAGTTAGAGTGAACTCTGGGCACTGTGGTGTATGGTGCTTGGAGTTGCCAGGTCTCAGGCATAGAGGAAAAGAAACCAGAGTGAACAATCCCCTAAATGACTCCCTAGGTCCTTTTACCTTTGAACCCCAATCCATTGTCAGCTTGTTCTACCTGCCAGTGATGAAGAAGGAAATCCCAGGGAAAAATGTGCCAGGGAAAAGAAAGAGTGACAAAAGTGTTTGCTGCTGTGACTTCAACTGCCCCTCAGAGCCCCTCCCAGGGCAGGGATAACTCCCAAGTGCTGTGGGTCCCTCTGGCCACACCAACGCTGTGCAGGAGGGATTCTATCTCCTTCAGATTATTTCATTCATTACTTCACTGGCTTGCTCTTTTATTCAACAAATAATGATAAGGTTCGTATTCTGTACCCAGTGCAGTGCTATCCAGTCGTGATAAAATGATGAACAAGGTCAGTACTCTCCAGGAAAGGTGCGAACAATAAACAGATAAACAGATAACTGTTTAATGAGAGTTGTGACACTTCTAACCAAAGAAAACTAGTGCTCCAGAAAAACTCATCAGTTGATTCCTGCTTTCTAGGGCAAATATGGAGAGGTTAGGAGGGAGCCTTGAGCACCTCCTAGTGAGTGGTGTGTGCCACTAATTGGATAGAATTTAACTTTGGGTGATTCTTTCAGTCCACCTAAAGAATTCAGTCACCACAATCACTTGTATTGGAGAGGTACAAATATTGATGACTTGAAAGTTCTTACAGTGTGTAGAAGATGTAAGTTACTTAAATGTCCATTTTGATTTTCTTGAAAGTAGTTTTCCCCAGCCTGTTTCTCTTAGATTTACAGAAATTCTTAAATATGCATAAATATTTTAAAAGTTAAATTAGAGTGAATTGGGTCTTCCTTTTCCTATTTTAAGAATAATGTATGGATTGGGAAAATGTTACATCTGATGACTTGAAGAATGATGGTTTTATTGCTTTTACTGTTTCCTTTACAGTGCTTAAAAGGTGTCAGGAAAGTTGACTTCTACATAAATTTTATTTTATTTTATTTATTTATTTGTTAACATCTTTATTGGAGTATAATTGCTTTACAATGGTGTGTTAGTTTCTGCTTTATAACAAAGTGAATCAGTTATACATATACATATGTTCCCATATCTCTTCCCTCTTGCGTCTCCCTCCCTCCCACCTTCCCTATCCCGCCCCTTTAGGTGGTCACAAAGCACAGAGCTGATCTCCCTGTGCTATGTGGCTGCTTCCCACTAGCTATCTATTTTACATTTGGTAGTGTATATATGTCCATGCCACTCTCTCACTTTGTCACAGCTTACCCTTCCCCCTCCCCATATCCTCAAGTCCATTCTCTAGTAGGTCTGCATCTTTATTCCCATCTTGCCCCTAGGTTCTTCATGACCTTTTTTTTTTTTTTCTTTAGATTCCATATATATGTGTTAGCATATGGTATTTTTTTTTCTCTTTCTGACTTACTTCACTCTGTATGACAGACTCTAGGTCCATCCACCTCACTACAAATAACTCAATTTCGTTTCTTTTTATGGCTGAGTAATATTCCATTGTATATATGTGCCACATCTTCTTTATCCATTCATCTGTTGATAGACACTTAGGTTGCTTCCATGTCCTGGCTATTGTAAATAGAGCTGCAATGAACATTTTGGTACATGACTCTTTTTGAATTATGGTTTTCTCAAGGTATATGCCCAGTAGTGGGATTGCTGGGTCATATGGTAGTTCTATTTTTAGTTTTTTAAGGACCCTCCATACTGTTCTCCATAGTGGCTCTATCAATTTACATTCCCACCAACAGTGCAAGAGGGTTCCCTTTTCTCCACACCCTCTCCAGCATTTATTGTTTGTAGATTTTTTGATGATGGCCATTCTGACCAGTGTGAGATGATATCTCATTGTAGTTTTCATTTGCATTTCTTTAATGATTAATGATGTTGAGCATTCTTTCATGTGTTTGTTGGCAATCTGTATATCTTCTTTGGAGAAATGTCTGTTTAGGTCTTCTGCCCATTTTTGGATTGGGTTGTTTGTTTTTATGATATTGAGATGCATGAGCTGCTTGTAAATTTTGAAGATTAACCCTTTGTCAGTTGCTTCATTTGCAAATATTTTCTCCCATTCTGAGGGTTGTCTTTTGGTCTTGTTTATGGTTTCCTTTGCTGTGCAAAAGCTTTTAAGTTTCATTAGGTCCCATTTGTTTATTTTTGTTGTTATTTCCATTTCTCTAGGAGGTGGGTCAAAAAGGATCTTGCTGTGATTTATGTCATAGAGTGTTCTGCCTATGTTTTCCTCTAAGAGTTTGATAGTGTCTGGCCTTACATTTAGGTCTTTAATCCATTTTGAGTTTATTTTTGTGTATGGTGTTAGGGAGTGTTCTAATTTCATACTTTTACATGTAGCTGTCCAGTTTTCCGAGCACCACTTATTGAAGAGGCTGTCTTTTCTCCATTGTATATTCTTGCCTCCTTTATCAAAGATAAGGTGACCATATGTGCGTGGGTTTCTCTCTGGGCTTTCTATCCTGTTCCATTGATCTATATTTCTGTTTTTGTGCCAGTACCATACTGTCTTGATTACTGTAGATTTGTAGTATAGTTTGAAGTCAGGGACCCTGATTCCTCCAGCTCCGTTTTTCTTTCTCAAGATTGCTTTGGCTATTCGGGGTCTTTTGTGTTTCCATACAAATTGTGAAATTTTTTGTTCTAGTTCTGTGAAAAATGCCCACATAAATTTTAAATGATAATTTAAAGGTGTGAGATATTTTTAACCCTGTTTGGTACTCAACATTAGCAAAACCATTTTTGTGTGATAGGCAAATATTTTAAAAAGAGTAAAGAACAACAAAATACAATGAGGTGAAAATTTGGTCCTACAATAAAGATGAAAATTTTTTTGGTTTTTAAATTGGGGAAAGGAAGGCTCAAAGGGAGACAGGATATTTATTTTCATGTTGCAGAAGTGTGATTACACTAAATTGTCTTCATCAAAAGATCAGTTCTACATTTCTGAAGGAGACTGGCAAGGGGGTAGAGTTTCAATAGCAGAAAAGGAAAGTATAGCTACGATATCAAGGGGAGTGTGTCAGTTAATCACTAAAGACGACTAATAATAATTTGGTCAGTTTCAGGTACCAGTTATAATACATACTTCAAAATAATTACTCTGTAGACTTAAACATTAGTTTGAAAACAGGTGACTAAATATACAGGATAATAGTTGATAAGTAACAGAGCATATTTCATAGGTTACATACATTCTTGCTGTTCTTCATCTCCTATTGCTGGGGGGAATTTCCTTATATAGCCATATTTTAATCTCAGAAATGAAATCCATTTGGTTGTTCGTTTCTTATTCTAGCATCATTATATGTATAATGTACAAATAATTACCCTTGAATATAGGATGTGTGTGTGATCCTAAACGGACATATGAGTCTTAAGCTGGTAGGTGTTTCTTATTTATAATGGAAGGGATAAACCACTTATAGCAATCATTTCAATGGGTAGTGAGGAAATAAATCTGCTTCACCAGGATTTTCATTACTAAAGTTTGGGTCACTGTTTAGAAAATGCACTGCATTGGAGGCATTTCACAATCGCGATGTTTTACCACAGCTACATAAATGCAAGTTTAAGTAGAGGGCTGGATGTATCTTTATTTGCACTTGTTCAAAGGTAGAAAGGGATTTTGGCAGGGAAGGCATCTGTGCAACAGCACAAAGATTTTGCATTTCCACAAGTTGAAATTGATGGAAATGTATTGCCATGCTTGGCTTCTTCCTTTTTTATTTCTTGTAAGAAAAGGTATTTCTCTCCCTCCCTCCGTCCCTCCCTCCTTCCCTCCCTCCTTCCCTTTAATTTTCGTCCAAAGCCTTTATTCAGTTGATTTTTTTCACCTAAAATTTATAACCCTTGAACTATAAATGAAACATAGGAAACTCAATCTTTTCACATATTTGTATAAATTTTAATAAGACATTTATATAAAATGTTTTAACGACAGTCTAAGGGTGACCTGTAAAATTGCTTTCAGTGGCTCTGTAGTCAGTACTATGGACAGAACTTGGCCTAGACTACAGTAATCTAATACCCTTCCTTATTTTATGCTTATTGTTCAAATGTTTTAGCAACAATTCAGGAAAGTATCATAGTTAAGAGTTTAGAAGTTTGCATTAGGCTGTGTCAGGTTTGAGTATTGCTCTGTCTGTCTTACAACTTTGTGACCTAAGGCAAGGTCATAGTCTACTTTCAAGTCTCAATTTCTTCTTTTGTAAAATGATTTAATAATAGTATAGTATACTAAAGTATAGTGAAGACTTTTTACTGTTGGTTAGATAAGGTAATGCATATAAAACTTTTAGTGATAACCAACAAAGACCTACTGTATAGCACAGGGAAATATGCTCAATATTTTGTAATAACCTATAAGGGAAAAGAATCTGAAAATTTTCATATATATATATAACTGAATCAGTGTGCTGTACACCTGAAACTAACACGATATTGTAAATCAGCTATATTTAAATGAAAATAAATAAGTAAATAAATAAAATTTAAAACATTAAAAATAAACCCCAATCTTTTAGAATATTCTTGCCACATGATGAAGAGTTAAATAAATAGTACATATTATTTCTAAAGCAATGATGACAGGAATATGTAAACATATTTTCTTAGGACAGTGAGGGAAATGTTTTTGCTAATGTGTCACAGAGAACTTGGGAAGTCAAATGTGGAGAATGCATAAACTTAGTAAGAAAACACACACTTTTCTCTCTTCTGATTGTTGTTACCCCATGTATTAAGTACCCACATTTTCCCAGGCATCATGCTAAGCAATGCACGTTCGTTATTCCTGCCCTTCAAAACAATCTTATACTAATTAATAATGTAACCAACTCAGTGAGGTGAAATATTCACCACAGTGAACACTAGTGAACAGAAACATGAGGCTTCGATTCCAGATCTTCTCAATACCAAATCCCATTTTATTTCTACTGCACTTCACTAGCCCTATAATTGAGGAGTTACTCAGGTGCAGACCGTCGGTAGACTTGGAGGCTTTCTCACAGTGGCTTTGGATTTCGAGTCAGGAACGGAGAGCCTCCCCCTGGTGGTCATAGAGCAGAACTGCGTCAGGGATGGGCTGCATGGAAAATGGTGGGTCATCTACCGTCAGGGCAAGACTTGACTGTAATGTTCACCTAGAAAGGCTGGTTTAGAAATGAGCTTTACAGAGGTGGTAACCAGCTTTAAACAATGTCAAATGGGTAAACTTGAGGCAAACTGCCCTGAAAAGAGAAAAGTAGATTAATATTGAGTAGAATTATCAGGGCTCAAAGAATTAACTTGAGTGTACCTTTGACATCTTTGGGGCAAAGAATTGCACTGTTGGGCTTTGTCTGAGCAAAGATCAAAACTGGCTTTTAGATACATGAGAAATCTTTATGCTAAAACAAGGGTAAGTGCTGGGAGAGTTTACAACCAGAATTTTGTAGGAGTTGATCATTCTTACAGGTAGATAAATCATACCTATCATAGTCGTCTGCATGCTAGTGTTAAGAGAAACAACTGGGGAGCATTCACTATAAAAGTAACTAGCTTAGAGATCCTGATGTTAGACCCTAAGCCATGCTCCTCATCTATGGCTGCTTCAGGTCTTCTCCTAGAGTATTTGGGATCCTGGGTAAATATTTTTTTTCAAGGTTTCTTTCTAAATGCGTAATTTTCTTGAACTAAAATCAGCATGTCAGGGCTATTCAGGTAGTCTAATCTCAAATGATCCTGAGAAATAAATACTGTGCCAGTCAAGAGGAATAATCTGCTCATTAAATTGTCCTCTTGGAACCAGGGTCCTGCTCTAGGATGATGTATATAGGCACAAGTTCTAGAACTCCTTGAGACATCTGGTTAATCCCACGTGCAGTAGAGGGTCAGAGAATTCTCTAAAGGCAAAAAAATGGGAATCAGAGGTCCATGTGTCTCCACTCAATCAGGACTGTCAGCTCTCTCTCAGCATCCAAATGAAACTTACAAAATTTTGAGAAAGGCCCTCCAAAGTGCCAGAAGAGCTGAAATGATGGTGTTGGGGCAGGGAACCCCCTTACCTGGGTCTAAGGGTGTTAGTGAGCTATCAATACTTCATAATGTTCTTGTGAAGAATAAAATAATGCATGCAGCTTACTTAGATATTTCCTCATAGGTGATCAGCACTCAATCAATGTTAGATGGCTAATGACGTCTACCAGTATTCATGAGATGTGTCAACTAAACCAATCTCTATACACGCTCCAGTTAGGCTGTTGTGTCTTTTGTTTCTATTAATGTATAAGAAGTAAAGCATGATTCACATTGTTAGCCAGAATGGTTAAAATTATTTTTCCTCCCAACCATCATGCTCTATGTAATTCCCATTCCATCCCCATTCCTTTCTCCAAGAGGAGAAAAAAAGGCCAAAGCATAAAAGTAGATGCTTCTTGTGCTGTTAAGAGGTGGTTGGTTGCATTTAGGTGGTCTACACTTCCATGCTATATGTGGCCAAACACACTTCCTCTTTGGAGCTCAAGCCCTGTATTTTAAGTAAATTGTCATAAGTATGCATGAATCTCTCACATCCTGATGGTGTGCCCTCATGTGGTGATTTCTTATCTTTTCAGATCCCCCAGATTAGTTATGCATCAACAGCACCCGAGTTAAGTGATGACCGTCGCTATGACTTCTTCTCTCGTGTGGTCCCGCCCGATTCCTTCCAAGCCCAGGCCATGGTAGACATCGTAAAGGCCCTGGGTTGGAATTATGTGTCTACTCTCGCATCGGAAGGAAGTTATGGAGAGAAAGGTGTGGAATCCTTCACGCAGATTTCCAAAGAGGCAGGTAGGAAGAGATTGCAATGATCAAGATGACCCTCTTTGAATGTCTGTGGCTTGTAGAGCTCTTTCAATCTTTATTAAACAAACACTGTTGGTAATTGCCCTATCCCTACGCTCATGTTCCCCCTTGCCTGTGAAGTAAATTTGCAAAGTCTTCATTTAAAACGCTTTGTTGTTTTGGCAGAGAATATTTTCAAAACTGTGAAACTGAAATCCCTTTAAGTATTAGTGGAAGAAATGGAGAGAAAAAAATAGGTACTAAAATTGATATGTGACTTCTGTGTAATAGATAATAGTGTGGATTGCAAGCTGTATATGGAAACATGAGCAAGTGTGGCTAAATGTGCCTCTTCATGTGTCCTTTCTCTCCGCCGCTCTCCAAAATGGAGAGAATTGTTTAAATTATGAGAACCCAACCACAGGGACACTTTGCTTTGAAGGGGAATGACACTGAGGGCTCTGAATGACTTGGCCAAAACAAAATTAAGTAAATTATCCAGGCAGTTGAATGTACTTAGACAAATAGTCTTTGAAACTTCAGATTCTTTTGAGAAAGACAGTTCTGTTAGGTGGCATTTAGAGAAGATTCTTTTATGTATGTTTATTAAGCTCAAAATGGAGGTAATGGGTTCGAATGTTTGGCCAGCTGGCTTCCATCGGGCAGATTTTGAAAAAACGAGACAAAATCTTCAAACTTAGGAATCATGACAATAAATATGCAGGCTTCCCCATATAGAAATATTGGATCTAGTAAACATTTTTTTTTTTTTAAATGCATGCTTGGATATTCCTAAAAAGCTCTTAGGCTAAAGTCTTGTCGTCAGTTTTGATGGTAAGAATATTATCCAACTTGTCATTGACCAGAATAGTTAACTAACCATAAAGCAAACAAACAAGCAAGGCAGTAGAAACAGAGATTCTTTTCACGAGGAAAGATGTCATAAATCCTGAAGACATGGCTTTGGGTATTTTGCTTTCAGACTACAGGCATCCTCAGGCATGTAATGCTCCCGCATATAGATGGTGTGTCTTTACATGGCTACTGAAAGAAGGAAGCCCCGACTTGTTTATGAATCTTGTGCTTTTAACTCAGCACCTTATCATGATCTCTAATTTGAAAATTTCATTGGAGGGCTGGGTCAGTCTTGTACTCTTCCTTCTGGCTGAAGTACTGTCACTGTTAACACCTTTGACTGCCGAGCTCCTAGTCATTTACACGGCTCATCCTAAACGCCATTTCTAGGTTCAAGCAAACATGCACACAAAACTTCCTGGATTCTGTCTGCTTGGTCTTGTGTTTCTAGTGGCTCCTCCCACAATAGTTATCACTCATTAGCATAATTTGCTGCTGTTGTTGATTTCTGTCTTGTCCCGTAGACTCTGAGAGAGATGGTGTCTGTCTGAGTCACGACTGTAGTCCCAGCTGCTTTGTTTCTAAGGGAAACATTTCTGGTATAATTCAGTGAGAAACTTTCTGATTAGGGAAGAAATCTTAACTCTGGCCTTGTGTCTTGCGTGCTGTGACTTATAAGACTCATTAACAACTGAATTCATGAATCTTTAAAGAAAAGCCTAACCACTTTTGATAGCTATGTGTTTGTTTCTTTCTTTGTTTCTTTGACTACTGCTTTGACCACAATAATGTGAGAGGCCCACTTAAAGACATATCTAAAATATGGGCGTAATAGCCAATAGGTAAGACGAGATGAAGAGAAAATATGGGTAAAATAGTAAGATAAAGCTCAGAAATAAAGTTCAAATACCTTCTTGTTCTACATAATTGCTGCAAGTGGATCTCAAATTTAATACTGCACTTTGTACTGGACAAAGCAAAGGACACTACCCATTTTGTTACAAAATGTACAGTGTTCAGAAGGTCAAAATCATGTTGATTGTTCAGTAAGGACAGGATCAAGACAAATGTTGGCCTTTATAAAAGACTGTATTTTATAGACAGGTCAGTGGTGAGTTTCGTAAGGTTGTTTATTCCTGGTGTCGCTTAGTGAAAACTTAAGATATGAGTCTGCTGTATGACTCTTCAAAAAGGAAGAGTTTTGGTAATATGGTCTGAGCTCCCCAGCTCATAATTTTAGCTAATCATATCAATATATTGAAATGACCCAACTCAAAAATAAAATTGTATTATTGGCAGCCATTTTGGATGAAATCCTTCAATCTGAAAGCCTTTGAATATGGGGATGAGTGTAACTAAACAGCCAGCTGCCGAAATGCCAGAAAACGTTGAGGGTTCAGGTAATGTCTTGCAATCAGTTCTTCTTCACCTTAAGTATTATGATAGTTGATGTGTATTGATATTAAATTTCTTTGGAACCGTAGCATATGTGCAATTAATTTAAGTGAGTTCACTTTTGTGCTTAACAAACACCCCTGCATTCAACTCCCTACCCATCCCTTCAAAAAAGAGGAAATAAAGAGGAGGGAAAATTATAATTGAAATGGAGTATGGTAAGTTTACTAAGTGTGTGTATTACTTCAAAAAAAACCTGAGATGGAAAACATGATTCCATCGTTTCTTCAGTGAGTGTCACTTCTGTGGGCCTCTCATATCGTGAGCATCTTGCTAACCCAAAGGTGATTCCAGTGTATAGAGATACATATTCATATTCCACGACCTCTAAGAAGAATCCAACTACTTCCTCTGATTTTTAGTCAAAGAAACAGCAATATATTCTAATTCAGAATACAAAGAAAAAGAATTTTTAAAATTTGCCCTTTTGGAATTTCGGGGAAGTATGCAAATTAGGGAATTTTAGGGAATTTTCAAGGGTAATTTTGAATGTTTACTTTTTTCCTTTGCCTGCTGCTTCTAGAACCTTACCCTCAAGAAAGATACAAGCCAAGGTGTATCTGTGGGAGAGGCAGTGTGGCATATACATAAGCAAGCACTGAGGTATCAGAAAGACCTGGATTTGAATAATGGGCTCCATTGCTTCTGTGCTGTACAACTTTTGACACATGATTGAACTTTCCAAGCCTCAGATTCCTAATATAGAGAATGAGATTAATGATGATCAGGTTGGCAAAATAAATAAGATCATGTATGGGGAACACAACACCCAGTGACACCTAATTCTTAGTGTTCCACACTAGTTTCCTATAAATCAGTAGCATTATTGCTTGAGTTTCAAAAGTTTGAAAATAACTAGTGATAGATAACATTTGCCTTTAGTTGTAACTCAAAGGTTATTTATATATATATATATAAATATACATATATTTATGTATGTACTAGAATAGCTGAGTTGCTATTCTTTTTCTTAATTTGAATAATATTTATTTATCTATTTTTGGGTTTTTTTGTTTTGGGGATATATGTTTATTCCTTTTTAAATTAAATTTAATTTTTTTATACAGCAGGTTCTTATTATCTATTTTATACATATTAGTGTATATATGTCAATCCCAATCTCTCAATTCATCCCACCACCACCCCCCGCCCCTGCTTTCCCCCGTTGGTGTCCATACGTTCTCTACATCTGTGTCTCTATTTCTGCCTTGCAAACCGGTTTATCTGTACCATTTTTCTCGATTCCACATATACGCGTTAATATACGATATTTGTTTTTCTCTTTCTGACTTACTTCACTCTGTAGGACAGTCTCTAGGTCCATCCACGTCCCTACAAATGACCCAGTTTCGTTCCTTTTATTGGCTGAGTAATATTCCATTGTATATATGTACCACATCTTCTTTATCCATTCGTCTGTCAGTGGGCATTTAGGTTGCTTCCATTACCTGGCTATTGTAAATAGTGCTGCAACGAATATTGGGGTGCATGTGTCTTTTTGAGTTATGGTTGCTATTCTTACTAATATGCTTCCATCGTATAAGAAGCATAACAAGGAAAGGAAGTGAGCTATTCAGATTGTCCTATGTATGTGGTGTGTGTGTGTGAGGGTGGGGGGAGAGCACGAGCATAAGCTCGATGTTGTTTCTATGTTCTGCTGGAAGGTTCCAACGAGTTACTTCCATTCTTTCTAAACAGTTTGACTTTGAAGATAGTGGTTCTTCTTCTTTATAAATGTCTGTAAGAGTTTCACTCTGTTAAAATGCTTTAGTTCCAAAGTTTAGACTTAAGTCCTGAATCAAAGGCTGCTTGTAAAACGGGAGCCTGAAAGATCTCCACTATGCATGTAGGCATAGAACATGGGGTGCACGCTCCTTTGTCAGATTCTGATAGAACAATCAAGACAATGATGTCAGAAAAAGAAGCCATCCTTCAGCAGGGGGCCATCTAATTTGTCTGGGACATGAAGGCTTACATACAGTTTCTCTAAGCTGTCAGAAAACCTCAATAATTTTCCTCTCATGTATAGTCATGAGATATTTAAATATGCCTGGATGCTGCTCCTTGTTGAACTTGCAGAAAGGACTGTAACATGATTTTCTCAGATGATGAGATTTTTGTAAAACAGTTACATTTGCAAAAATCGCCCTCTATGTTTGAATGGATGCACATGCAGTATCGAGAAAAGCAATTTATTGATTAGTATCACAGAGAATGAGAGACTATTCACTCCCAATACGCTTTAAAATTCATGTCAACATAATAAACTAAACAGAGTAAATTAGACCTAAAGACTCCTTTTTCTAAGTGAGGGGCAAAGGAAATGCTTATGATATCATAAGTCACTAATATAGTCCAGATCATTTGAACCAAATTTGGGTCAAGGTTTACAAGAGTAGGGACATCACATACAACTCTTCTCGTCTGCCAGACAATTTTCAGAAGAATCCCATGACCACTGCTTCACAATATGACAAAAATAGTCATGATTTGTTACTGCCATGGTGTCGTGAGACATATCAACTGTTCAAAACCAGAAAGAATATTTGAGCTATCTTTTGATATTTCATGCCAGTCACTTAATACAGTTATTTCAGTTATTCTCATTATTAATCAGGTAAACTCTAGAACTTGTTTTTATTTAATACTTTATCTTGACCTAGAATATTCTTACCTAGCATAACTAGGTGAAGATTTAATTGACTATTAGTAACTATTATTCAGTCCTCCATTTTTTCTGGACCTTAGGAACTAGTTGGATTTGTTCATTATAAGATTCTGTTCTTATTAGAGGATTCTTTGATCCTCTTTGCTTCACAGATGCAGTGCTCTCTTTCGTTGGGTTGTTGTCAGTCTTCCCCACCTGACTGTAACCTCTGTGAGGTCAAGGACTTTGCCTTGGGACCCTATCATCTAGCCTAACTTTTGGCGTTTACAAGGCATTCAGCAACTATTTGTTAAAGGAAAGAGAAAAGGAAGGAACAGTTGTATTTCTCCCTTTGCCTCTTAGGGAGAAAACGGCATGTAGAGGGAGGACGTGTGATACATAATTTTTAAGATATATAATTTTGTGACTTGTGGGTCACAAAAATTGTATCCTAGATCTGTTTGCTCTGGTACGTCACAGTTACCCCCACCCTAAATCTACTTTATTCTTCCGTGTTACTGTCCCCACACAAAATTTACAGCAGTGTGAGGCAGCAAGGCTATAATTCCCAATACCCCCACTTATGTGTCTGTGTTAAATTTGAGGATTTTCCAGTTTGTTTGTTTTTTTTGTCTCTGTCTATATCATGGTGAATATAGAAAATTCTGAGACCTTTTAATGTCTGGTTGGAGTGTTTCCTTAATGAACTGTTCAGTGGTCCCAGCTTAAATACAGGTGTTGAATAAGGACTTAATTTCAAAATACAAAATCACAAGCACTCTCATGATATCATCTATTTTCAGTTGTGCTTAAAACTAAACTGTAAGTTCCTCAATAAGAAGCTTTATTATTTTATTTTAATTTCTGGACCCTCAGTGGTTAGCACCACATTTTAGATTTTAACCCATACTGGATCTTTTAGCACATCTTGAGCATGTCCCCTCATCCCCATTATCTTTACAGTTACTTTAGTTCTGAGCTCCACTTTATTCACCGTGATTCACAGCTATGGTTACTCATGCCTCCAGATTAGCTCCTCCAATATAGTATCCATTTTACTAAAATGATCATCTGTCTAAAATACAAATACAGCCATTCTGTTATCTGTTCCTGGCTCCCCTTACCCCAGAGGATTGAGTAAAACGTGTCTAGCATGGAATATAGGTCCTTTCTGACCTGGTGTCTGATTTAATCACCCATCTCACGCCACACTAGGCCTTCCATCTTTAATTCCCACCTCAGGTCCCCATACACACACTCCTTGCCCCACCACAGTCTAACTTCTGTGGGTTTCAGGATATTCTGTGCCTTTGCTAACGCTTTGCTTTCTGTGTGGGTTACCAGCTAACTACAATCTATTTTTCCAAAACATAACTCCTTGGGAAAAAAAAGTTATCCCTGCCTTAGTCTTCCTTCATGGTCCTGTTTTGCATCACAGTGTGTACATTTGTCTTTTTAAATAGCACAGCACCTTAAAGTCCCTCTCCATGAATAAATTCATGGAGAATGACCAATCGATCAAGTCTTGATGAGAGAATGAGGCTGCATATCACTCCTAAGAGGCCAGATATTCATGTCGCCGGCCTCCTTCGAAGCTAGGGCACAGCCATGTCACCCAGTCTCGGCTAATCAGACACACCCAGACGTACCCACCATAGATGGATCAAGAGCTAGGGACACAAAGAAGCAGGGGCCATGGAAAACCCATCTTGTTGACAGCAGCAGCAGTGACATCCGTGTTCCAGGGGTAGATGTGTTATCCAGCATGAAATGGCAGCAGTAGTGTAATCTCCAGCTTCCCACTTCCAAGAGTAGCAGCAGCAGTGCCCCCGCTAACTTGGTTCTGTGGTACTGTTTTAGCTTTGGTTCTGACAGCCTAGTGATCCTTTGTTTCAACTCATTTTGTAACTTTGGTTCCCTGGTCTCCCCGGTGATTCTGCAGATTATCCAAAATAATTTAAATAAATGTTTTTCTACTTAATCTAGAGAGACTTTACTTCAGACGTTTGGCTTTTACCTTCATTAATGTAACTGAAGAGTGTTGCTTCTATGAGTTCTGTAACACCTTGTGCATAACTGTCATGGAATTTGTTGCATGTTACTGTGATCATTGTAATCTATCTCATCGTCTCCCATGTGAATGTGAGCTTATTTTTATTTTTTTCTTCCTTTTTTATTGAGGTATAATTGACATACAACACTATGTAAGTTTTAGGTGTACAGCATGAAGATTTGGCTTACAAACATCATGAAATGATTATCACAGTCAGTTTAGTGACCATCCATCATCTCATATAGATACAGAATTAAAGAAGTAGAAAAAAAATTGTTGTGATGAAAACACTTAGGATCTACTCTCCTATCAACTCTCATATATAACATACAGCAGTTATGTATTTTATCACTGAAAGTTTGTACCTTTTGTCTGCCTTCATTCAGTTCTGCCTCCCTCCACCCCTTGCCTCTGGTAACCACGAGTTTGACCTGTTTTTCTATGAGTTTGTTTGTTTGTTTTTGAAGTATAATTGACCTACAACACTATGTCAGTTCCTGTCACACAATGTAGTGATTCAGTATTTCTATACATTTCAAAATGTTCACCATGATAAGTCTAGTTACATACAGTATGTCACCATACAACGATATTACATAGTTATTGACTATATTCCCCACACTGTACATTTCATATCCATGACTCATTTATTTTAGAATGTAAGTTTATTGAGGGCAGCAATTATGTTGTATTTGACTTTCCATACTTGAGGATAATGTCCAACAAAGATTAGGCTCAATAAATGCACACTGAATTTTAAAATACTCTACTAGTAACATAAGAGGCGATGACTCCAAGTTTATAGTTGGTACAGTAAAACTGTTGGAAGATTTTCCAATTTTGGTTTTCTAAAGTTATCATTAATTGGCTATAATAAACTGACATTATAGAAGAAAAATAGGAAAAGAAATCTGGTGATAGGCCTACACTCATACATTGAATATCTGAGTACTTTCTTTGGGTGAGATACTCTTCCAGGATAAAAATAAGTAATAATTATAGTAGTAACAACAAAAAGACAAAAAAAAGATCTGCTTTCTAAGACTAGAAATACATAAGTAGAGCAGTGAACACAGCCTTATTGGGGCATGCTGCAAAGGAGAACTCTGGAAGAAGGTAGATGCTTAGCTAAGCGGCAAAGATAAGTAGAAGTTAGCAGACAAGGCTGCCCTAAATAGGGTGGTGCATGACATTTTAGGAAAAGAGTCATGTTAAAAACCCCAAATAAAGTTGTTTAATGGTATTTAAATTTTTAAATGGTATAAGAGAAATAGCATCACTTAGAAAAATTTTTGACTGAAATTACTAGATGGAAAGTGCTCTTCGACCCAACATAAGAAGTATTGCAGAATATGCTTTGGCTTTTGGGCTAAGAACTTGTGGTTCTGGCCCTAACTCCTACAATAACTGACTGGGAGCCAGCATCCTGCTGCTTTGGTTTGCAAAGTCATCGTATATTTATTGAGAAAAATAGTCTCCCTTGATTTAGAGAATCCTCCGATCCATATCACCCTGATGGCAAAGATGGGCTTCCTCTAGGCAGTAGAACGTCATTGTTGAAGTGGGACTAACATGGATGATAAATGAGTGTTTTTGGTGCACGGAGACATAGACAGTGAAAAAGCATATCTTAGCAGTTCCTCCTCATCTCTTCCACTTACCTTCACTGCACCCGAGCAATGTGGAGGAATGCGAAAAGATCTGAAGATAAAATGAACCCCTCCTTTATTCATTGACTTGGGTATGGTTACCATATGTTGCATGTGCTAAGGAGAAAAAGGACTTGGGATTCTGGCATTGAAGTTAAAGGTTTAGTGAAAAGGAACATAGGTCATCTTTTAATATTGGAGTAGAGGCTCAGATCCAGAAAATTCTTTTGAACAATAGATTTTCTTGGTCAGTTGAGTAGAGGGGAAGAGAATCATTTTTCTGGGGTAGCTTACTTCAGAAAGTAACCATGCTTTTGTAATAGTTATCATTATACCACTAAACTTGACAGGCCAGAAAGTTTGATTTATTCTCCCTGTTTAATGACACTTAGCATTAGCCTTCAAGTGAACCTTTCTTTTCCCAGGGTTTACAAAAATGTTCATTGGGAAAGACTCCCGGTTTTGAATCTCATAGGTTTTGATTAATGTCAGCAAAAGAGATAAAATATTGGAAGAATATTAGTTAGCTTATAGAACAGGAGGGAACTATATAAAACCTAAGTTTAAATGCTTATGGGGCCTACCTATGTTTTGCTTGTGGGAAAGTAGGACATCTTGATTTTGAGTCCCGCTAAGGCTGTGCACAGTGAGAAAGAGTTATTTCCCAATGTAATTTCAGTGATCTAACCAAAAGGTGGGGTGGTCACAGTCTAAAAAAATGCTGCCTTTTGGGTTGCCTTTGCCAGAGTGTTCCACTCCACTGGAACAGGCAAGTATAGGCACCCACACAGAGAAATGCAGTGCTCATCAGAACAGAGGCAAGGAGGTAGGCACTGGAATTAGTCAAATGGATAGGCCTGAAAAATAGAAGGACACTCCAGTCCAAGAAACATTAAGTTAATAAAAGTTTCCTTGGAAAATATCTATTTACTGGAGCTCAACTCTTTCCTAAATTATTTTGTATTTTGAACAGCTCCACGCGTGTAAATGTAGCCCCTTTGAGACCTGCACAGAGGGATCTGTTTACCTTTTATTTGGCAAATGGATCCCTGCTGTTAAATCTTTCAAGAGATTATAGGAAATTCTACAAAGCCCCACATCAATTGCATTAGCGCTCCCCAGGCAAACTGAAGGACAGCTAGATGATCAAGATCTCTGGCAGTAATAGTAGCCATCCTAAAGACGTACTGCATTAACTGACTGAAATACTGTGACCTTGTGTAGCTCCAAGTTTGCCTTTTCCCAGTTCTTCACGTTTCTTGTTACTCTTTTGGCTGGATGTCATAAATAGCAAGCACTTAAAACATATTGCCAATAATTATTAGATGGCATTATTCCATTGCATTAATATTTTAGAGGTGGTATTATTTATCAAGCAAGCTCCTTTTTGGGTAGGTATGACTGGGATGTCCTCACTCTCTACAAGCCATGGTAGTAGGATGACCCTTTGAGAAACTAGCATATAGGTTACAAAGTAGGCTTTTACATACAAGGGGAAACATTAAAAGTGAAGTCATCATAATAATGATGAAGGTCTCAAGAGAAAAATTCAAGGTATATATTTAGAAGAGCTTAAAAATAAATGATGCCTACTAAAAATGTCAACATATAAAAAAGGTTAATTTTCCTAAGGTATTAGTGATCCTTTGGATTTAAATTTGGAAGTTTAAAAAATCAACATCACAACGGCATACCCAACATACGTTTTATGAAAGAAGATAAATTCCCTTGGGAAGGATGAAATTGTCAGAATTAAAACTACAGAAAGTTTGATGTATGGTGACTAATTATATAGAAATATGTTGTTCTCAATGTCTTAATCCTAGAGGCCACAAAAATTATAGCTTCTTCTGGTCAAAATTTTTTAGCAAAAATGTAGTTACTGCTTTGCTCCATATAAGGATCATGAGGGTTATTTTCTAAAAAGCTGATATACAGTGATGCGCTTAGTACAAATTCTACTCTGTACACATTTATTTATTTATGTATGTATGTATGTATGTATGTATGTATGTATGTATGTATGGCTGTGTTGGGTCTTCGTTTCTGTGCCAGGGCTTTCTCTAGTTGCGGCAAGTGGGGGCCACTCTTCATCGCGGTGCGCGGGCCTCTCGCCGTCATGGCCTCTCCTGTTGCGGAGCTCAGGCTCCAGACGCGCAGGCTCAGTAATTGTGGCTCACGGGCCTAGTTGCTCTGTGGCATGTGGGATCTTCCCAGACCAGGGCTCGAACCCGTGTCCCCTGCATTGGCAGGCAGATTCTCAACCACTGCGCCACCAGGGAAGCCCCCTACTCTGCACACTTTTGATTAACTAATGTAAATTGTGTTGTCAGTCTGTTCTTATGGGTGCTTTGTTTAACAGTTACCAGCGAGTAATTAAGAAGTAGAAATTAGTATGGCTTACAGTAGACTCACAGAGCACATCCTGCTTTAAGGTTTGCATCATTTATCTATTGGGATCCCAGTATATTTTTCCCCGGCTTTCTTGAAATATAATTGGCATATAACATTATTGAAGTTTAAGGTGTACAACATGATGACTTGATACACTTATATGTATTTCAAAATGATTACCATGGTAGGGTTAGTCAGAGCATGTCACCTCACACAATTACCGTTTCTTTTTTTGCGGTGAAAACACCATCTTACTGTCTCAGCAACTTTCAAGTATCTAATACAGTATTGTCAGCTGTAGTCATCTTGCTGTACCTTAGATACCCAAAACTTTCTTATATTATAACTGAAAGTTTGCACCATTTGACTGCCATGTCCTAATTACCTCCTCCCTAGCCCCTGGAAACTCCATTCTACTCTCTGTTCCTTTGAGTTCAGCTTTTGAAACTTCCACATATAAGTGATATCATATAGTAATTGTCTTTCTCTGACTTATTTCACTTAGCATAATGCCTCCAAGTTCCATCCATGTTGTTGCAAATGACAGGATTTCCTTGTTTCTCATGATGGAGTAGTAGCCCATTGTGTGTATGTGTGTATGTGTGTATATACCGCATTTTCTTTATTCATCCATCCCTATATGGACATGTAGGTTTTTTCTCTATGTTAGCTCTTGTGAATAATGCTGCAGTAAACATGGGAGTGCAGATATCTCTTGGAGATCCTGATTTTATTTCCTTTGAATATATACCCAGAAATGTAATTGCTGGATCATATGGTAGTTCTATTCTTAATTTCTTGGGGAACATTCATACTGTTTCCCACAGTGGCTCTACCAATTATATTCCCACCAACAGTGCACGGGGGTTCCTTTTTTTACCACATCCCTGCCAACATTTGTTATCTCTTGTCTTTTTGATAATAGCCATTCTAAAAGATGTGTGCTGTTATCTCTTCATGGTTTTGATTTGCATTTCCCTGATGATTAGTGATGTTGAGCATCGTTTCATGTACCTGTTGGCCATTTGTATATCTTCTTTGGAAAAATGACCATTCAGCTCCTCTACCCATATTTTAATCAGACTGGTTTTTTTTCCCCCCTTGGTCTGTATTTTTGCTATTGAGTTATATGAGTTTCACATATATTTTGGATATTAACCCTGATCAGATATATGATTTCAAAATACTGTCTCCCATTCTGTAGGTTGCCATTTCATTTTGTTGATTATTTCTTTTGCTGTGCAGAAACTTTTTAGTTTGATATAATTCACTTATTTATTTTGACTTTTGTTGCTTGTGCTTTTTGATGTTATACCCAAAAAATTGTTGTCAAACGCCAATATCAAGGACCATTTTCCCTGTTTTCTTCTGGGAATTTTGCAGTTTCAAGTCTTCTGTTTAATCTACCCAAGTTCAATTTTGTGAGTGGTGTAAGACAAAGTCCATTTCATTTTCATGCATTGATTATCCAATTTCCCAATACCACTTATTGAAGAAATTATCCTTTCCCCATTAGGTATTCTTGGCTTTCTGTCAAATACTATTGACCATATAGGCAAGGGTTTATTTCTGGGCTCTCGATTCTGTTCCGTTGGTCTATGTGTCTGTTTTTATGCCAGTACCATACAGTTTTGGTTACTACAGCTTTGTAATACAGCTTGATACCTGAAATATCATGACTCCAGCTTTGTTATTCTTTCTCAGGATTGCTTAGGCTGTTAGGAGTCTTTGTAGTTCCATACAAATTTTAGAATTTTTTCCCATTTCTGTGAAAATTGCCACTAGAATTTTGATAGGGATTGTATTGAATGTCTGTCTAGGGTTTGGGTAGTATGGACATTTTAACAATATTAATTATTCTGAGTCATTAACATGAGCTGTGTTTCCATTTATTCATGTCTTCTTTAATTTCTTTCAAAGTCTTGGTTTTCAGTGTACAGAACTTTCATCTCTTTGGTTAAATTTATTCCTAAGTATTTTATTGTTTTTGATACTATTGTGAATGGGATTGCTTTCCTTATTTGTTTTTCAGATGTTTTGTTGTTTATGTACAGAAATACAACTGATTTCTGTAGGTTGATTTTGTATCCTGCAAATTACAGAATTGATTTTTTAGTTCTATCAGTTTTTTGGTGGGGTATTTAGGATTTTCCATATATAAAATTATGGCATCTGTAAACAAAGACAGTTTTACTTCTTCTGTTTCAATTTGGATGCCTTTGTTTCTTTTTCTTCCTTGATTGCTCTGGTTAGAATTTCCAGTACTTTAATAAGAGTAACATACTAAATAGGAGTGGTGAGAGTAGGCACATTTGTCTCATTCCTGATCTTAGAGGAAAAGCTTTCAGTCTTTCACTGTTGAGTATGATGTTAGCTGTGGGCTGATCATACATGGCCATTATTTGGTTGAGGCATATTCCTTCTCTACCCAATTTGGTTTTTTTTTTTTTTTATCATGAAAGAATCCAGTATTTTTTCAGATGCTTTTTTTTTTTTTTTTTGGCATCTGTTGAGGTGATCATATGATTTTTATCTTTCATTCTAGTGATGTAGTGCATCACATTTATTGATTAGTGCATGTTGAACCATTTTTCTATCCCAGGGAAAAATCCTACCTGGTGTATATTCCTTTTAATGTGCTGTTGAATTCAGCTTGTCAGTACAGTTTACTTTTGAACAATGTGAGGTTTAGAGGTGTCTACTCTCTAAAAAATAAAATAAAAAGGAAATTCCCTGGAGGTCTAGCGGTTGAGACTGTGCACTTTCACTGCCAAGGGCAGGGGTTCAGTCCCTGCTTGAGGAACTAAGATCCTGCAAGCTGTGTGGCATGGCCAAATTAAATAAATAAATAACTTTTAAAATAATAAAAAATAAAATAGAGGTGTCTACTCTCCACACAATCGAAAATCCACATAAAACTTTATAGCTGGTCCTCCCTGTCTGTGGTTCCTGAACTGCAAATTCAACCAACCATGGGTCATGTGTTACTATAGTATGTGTTTGGGGGGGAAAAAACATCTATACGTGGACCCACACAGTTCAAGCTCATGTTGTTCCAGGGGCAACTGTATTTTGTTGAGAATTTTTCATTCTATAGCCATCAGGGTTATTGGCCTCTGGCTTTCTTTTCTTGTAATATCCTTATTTTGCTTTGGTATCAGAGTAATGCTGGCCTCATGAAATAAGTTTGGGAGTGTTCCCTCCTCTTCAATTTTAAAGGAATTTGACAGGAATTGGTATTAATTCTTCATTAAATGTTTCGTAGAATTCACCAAGGAACCCATCTGATCCTGACTTCTTTTGGTTGGGAGATTTTTGATCACTGGCAATCTCCTTACTTGTTATGGTATGTTCAGATTTTCTGTTTCTTCATGATGCAGTCTTGGTGGTTTTATGTTTCTAGAAATTTATCCATTTCTTCTAGATTATCCAATTTCATGGTGAATTATTATTCATAATAGTCTCTAATGTTCTTTATAACTTCTGTGTTACCAGTTTTAATGTCTTTTCTTTCGCATCTGATTTTATTTATTTGATTCTTCTCTCTTTTTTCCTTAGGTTTCTGGCTAAAGCTTTGTCAATTTTGTTTCTCTTTTTTAAAAAAACAACGTTTAGTTTTGTCAATCTTTCTGTTGTTTTTCTGGTCTCTATATCATTATTTCTGCACTAATCTTTGTTATTTACTTTCCTCTTCTAACTTGGGGCTTAGTTTGTTCTTCTTTTTCTAGTTCTTTGAGGTGTAAAGATGTGTTGTTTATTTGAGGTCTTTTCTTTTTACATAAATGTAGACATTTATTGCTATAAAATTCCCACTGAGAACTTCTTGTGCTGCATTCCAAACAGTTTGGTATGCATATTTTTTTTAAAATTTCCCTTTGATTTCTTCTTTGACCTATTTGTTGTTCAGGAGTGTGTTGTTTAATCTCCACATACTGTGAAATATCCAGTTTTCTTCCTGTTATTGATTTCTAATTTCAGACCACTGTGATTGAAAAAGATACTTGGTATGATTTCAGTCTTCTTCAATTTGCTAAGGCTTGTTTTGTGACCTATCATATGATCTGTCCTGGAGAATGTTCATTGTCCTCTGGAGAAAACTGTGTGTTCTGTTACTGTTGAGAAGAATATTCTGTATATGTCTGTTAGGGCCGTTTGGTCTAAAGTATGGTTCAAGTTTAACATTTTTTTATTTATTTTCTGTCTGGATGATCTATCCATTATTGAAAGTGGGATATTGAAGTCTCCTGCTATTATTGTATTATTTATTTCTTCCTTCAGATCTGTTAGTATTTGCTTAATATATTTAGGTGCTTTGATGTTGGATGCATATATATTTATTATTGATATATCTTCTTGATGAATTGAATTGACCTATTTATCAGTATCTATGGCCTTTTTTGTCTCTTGTGTAGTTGTTGTTGTTGTTATTAATGCAGGCTTAATTCCCTCTGATAGAAGTGGAAAGGCTGCTTCTACTGGTAAAAATTACTCATCAGAATTTAGGGACTCAGTGTCCTCAACCCTATCAATTTCTTACCAAATGTCTGTATTCCAACTTCCAGGATTCTGTTCCTTCCAAATAAATGCCCTTGTTTTAACCATAGATAGCCTTTGAAGCATGGTATTATAGTTTTTGGCTTAAAGTCGGTCATGTCTGATATAACACACCTCTGTTCTCTTTTGATTTCCACTTGCATGGAATATTTTTTTTTCATCCCTTCATTTTGACCCTATGTGTGTTCTTAAAACTGACGTGAGTCATGTATAGTTGAGTCTTGTGGGTTGTTTTTTTAATCCATCCAGTCACTCTATGCCTTCTGATAGATGATTTAATCTATTCACATTAATAGTAATTATTGATAGGTAAGGACTACTAATGTCATTTTATTAATTGTTTTCTGGATGGTTTGTAGTTCTCTCATTCCTTTCTCCCTCTCCTTCCGTCTTCCTTTGTGATTTGGTGATTTTCCATAGTATGCTTTGATTCCTTTATTTATCTTTTGTTTATCTACTATAGGTTTTGCTTTTGTGGCTATCATGAGGTTTACAGAAAACATCTTATAAATATAATAGTCTTTTTAGGCTGGTAACAACACAACTTTAATTGCATACAAAACTCTACCTTTTTACTCCCCCACCCTTTTATATTTTTGATATCACAGTTTACCTATTTTTATATTATGTATTTATTAACCTACTATTGTAGCTATAGGTTTTAAATACTTTTTAATTTTAACCTTTATACTAGAGTTAAGTGTTTAAAACACCACCACATTACAATATTAAGTATTCTGAATTTGGCTCCATACTTGAATCTGATTACATACTTACCTTTCCTAGTATGTTACATATTTTTATACATTTTCATGTTACTAATTAGCTTCCTTTCATTTTAGGTTGAAGAACTCCTTTCAGCATTTCTTGTAAGGCAGGTCTAATGGTTATGTACTCCCTCAGATTTTGGTTATCTAGGAAAGTCTTTATCTCTTCCTTATTTCTGAAGGACACTTTTGCTGGGTAGAATGTTTTTAGTTCGCATTTTTTTTCTCTCATCACTTTAAATCGATCCTTCCAATCTCTCCTGCCCTTTATGATTTCTGCTGAAAAATACAGTGATAATCTTATGGGGGTTTCCTTGTAAGTTACAAGCTTTTTACTCTTGCTGTCTTTAAGATTCTTTGTCTTTGATTTTTGACAGTTTTATTATAAAGTATCTTGGAGATCTCTGAGTTGAATCATTTGGCAACCTATAAGCTTCATGAACTTGGATATCCAAATCACCTCCCAGATTTGGGAAGTTCTCAGTCATTATTTTTGAAAAAAACTTTGTACCCTTTTCTCCATCTTTTATCCTTCTGACACACCAATAATTCACATATTGCTTCTTTTGATGGTATCTGGTAGATCACATATCCTTTCCTCTTTCTTATTTTTGTTGTTGTTGTTCTCCTCTAACTGGATAACTTCAAAGTTTCTGTCTTCTAATCTATAGATTCTTGTTTCTGCTCGATTCATTCTGCTATTGATGTTCTCTATTGCGTTTTAAAATTTCATTCATTATATTCTTTAGCTTTAGAGTTTATTTGGTTCTTTCTTAAGATTTCTCTTCGTTAAACTTCTCATTTTGTTTCTGTGTTGTTTTTTCTGACTTCGTCAAATTGTCTGTGTTTTCTTGTACCTCACTGATCTTCCTCAAAAGAGCTATTGTGAATTCTTTATTGCATGAATTGTAGATCTCCATGACTATGGGATTGGCTATTGGAAGATTATTGTGATCCTTTGGTAGTGTCATCTTTCCTTTATTTTTTATGTTTCTTGAAGTCTTACAGTGTTGTATTTGCATTTGATGTTGCAGTCACCTCCTCTAGTCATTACTAACTGACTTCAGGAGAGAAATAACTTCCGTCAGTCATGATGGGAAGTCTGAGGCTTTCTTGGTCCTTCTGTGGATATGCCTGATCCATGCTTCTTGCTCCCTCTTGTGGCAGAATTCTTAAGTTTATATGTCTTTTCTAGTCCTTCAACACACCAAGCTGGGTGCTGGCAGATTCCCTTTTGCTTTCCCAAGGGTGGAGCTAAAGCTCAAGTTTGTGGTCTCTCCCTGGTCCACAGATTTTTATTGGCTTTGTACACACAAGTTCACTAGATGTCTGCCAAAGCTCATGCTTGCCATCATCAGGGGCACAAATAGAGAGCCAGTCACAGTTTGGGGTGTGGGGGTGAGGTACATGGAGTGCAGGGGGGCTCCATGCACCTCACCCCAACCACTGTGGGCAAGTTGTCCCCCGCGGTTCATGGGTAGACTTCTTGATGGTGTCTGTGATGTACTTAGTAGGATCTACATCCCTTTAATGCCTTCTGAGAGTCCCATCTGCCTCTTTCCCAGTGTGTTTTTATCCCTCCAGCCATGCAACTCAGGACTCAGGATGGGGTGAGATAGAACTGGGCCTCTTTGGCAGTGTCCCACACAGTGAGCTGGGTGCTCACTCCCATGTTCTCCTCCCCGCCCTGGGAGAGATCATCGGCCAAGGAGGTTTCTTCTGGCACTGAGTTGTGCCTCCATGAAGGAGAGGTGATGTGAGTAAAGTTAAACTGTTTCTCCTACCTTGTCCAATGCATCCAAACATATTTTGTCACTCAACTGGTGTGCTGGAACTTCTTCACTGGAAATCTGACCTTCCACAAGGGCTCACTTGTCTGTAGGGGCTTCTGTAAGACAGTGTTCTCCAGGGGCTCATGGGCCATGGCCAAGGAGAGCTGGATTCAGTTCATGGACCACTGCAGGGTCCATGTCCGAGGTCTGTATCCTTACTACCTGATGCATGGGTGGGTTAGACTCTTCGTGGGTCCCTTGGTGTATTGTGCTGTATCCCACAGACAAAGGCACTGTTGTCTATGGATGAATGACAAATTGTTGTTATTGAGGGAGGGATATGACGAGGGACGTCTTATTCAGCCACGTTGCTGACATCACTCCTCCTACTATATTTTTAAAGAATTGAATATGAGTTATACTTGGGCACACTAAATCTAAATTGAAAGGAAAAAATAGAACAAGCATGTTTTGTAATGAAAATATATGCGTTAACTCAAGTGATTGCCTTTTTGAAGACTTGTACTGGATCAACTTCCACATATTTCCTAGTTGTTCTGTATGTTTTGCTAAATCTGTATAGAACACTCAACCAAATTGTAATTCTCTATCCCAAACATTTTTAAATTTCTAAAAAAAAATCGCTTACTGAGGAGACAAACAGAAAAGCAGACAGAAGATGCTGGTTGGAGGCTAAGCATTAGTGATGAAAATTACTAGAGTAGAGTCCAGATCACGAGATGCTGAAAATGAGGGGGAGGCCATGGGGCAGAGAATAATCAGGTGATGATTATTCTCTGCCCCAAGTAAAGGGGTTTATAACCAGGGAGGTGATGGTCCCTGGTTATAAACCCCTTTACTTCTAATGTTTTCTTTGGATCACAGTATTTTCCAAGGTACTCCCTTAATGTTACTGAACAAAGTAAAGTTTCAGTTTCCCTATACAGTGTGAACTTAGGTTTAACTGTAGCTTATTTTCTCTGCACAAATTTGCTCAGCCTTAGATTACTGCATTCATGTTAGAGTAATGGTTTTTGGTGGCAACCTGGATTGACAGCGTAAGACTCTTCTACTGAGCTGTCTGATTCCCAGTTTGACTGGTTTTTGTCTGATAATTATTATTTGCTACCTGGCTTGTGTCCACTCCTTTTAAAGGGGAACTCATCCCCTATGCACATTTATTATGTGAAAATATAAAACCTTGTTTACATTTCAATGTGTACAAAAAACAACTTTAGCCTTGAAGTCAGCCTTCTAAGTATAAAATGCATGAATTAGTTCACAGTGAAATACTGAGTATTGTACATTTTTATATCATGACCTTGTATTATTCTCTAGAGGGACAGCTGGTGCCATGAGTCATAACAGAATTTCTAGTTATTTGGAGGTTTTTTTAATCATTGTGGTTTTATTGTTGCTGTGTTTATTTGTTTACTCTTTAGTAAGTATTTAAATAATTTGGTCAAAAATGTTTGAGAATTACCAAAAAAGAAAAAAAAAAATGAGTGTAAGCAACATAAACCAACAATAGATGGAAAAGAAAAAATAAATGGGTTTATTTGGAAGATTATGAAGCAACTCAAGGAATTAGAGGAAGGAACAAAGAGCTAAGCTTGGAACAGACAGGAAAAAAGTCCACTCTAATAGGCCAGGAAGCAGGAGATGAAGATCTGTCTCTTCAGGTCACCACCAACAGGGTGAATCAGCTCCAGCTCCATTTAGGCTTTCAGTTCTGTGCTCCAAACTCAGATTCCAATGAGAAATCAAACCAATGCTCGGCCATTAATCATGTGCACATTCCTTTGCAGTTGATTGACAATTCTGCCAGACACTTTTGTGGAGTTATTATAGACATCTAAGACAAACATCAGATCTTAATATCCAAACAGTGACAAGTAGGAGTGACTGGTGCTCATGACAAATGTGCACTACCGTATATGATATGGTAGATTTTCTTCTCTCTCCCTGTAATGCCTTATCACGCACATTGGAAAATGTTCTAGTTGAAGCAATTGTCTTAAATTTCTGAAATAAAAGTGTTTTCCTTTTCCATTAAACAGATCCTCAAGAGAAGAAATCATTAACTACTTAAATATTTGTAGATGATTCCCCAAACCACTGGCTTGCTAAAAAGATAGGGGATGCAATTTCCCAAGCTTTACATCTGTGACAGGATTCATTGAGAGCCAGATTCCAATCATCAGGTGATCCAGTTAGCTCTACCTTACCCCATGACTTAAGGTATAAGAAATGCAAGTAGGGGGAAATTTATCACCACTACAGGAAAATCCCACAATATCTGAGCACTCATTCTAATGGTAAGGGTCAAGAGGAGCATTTTTACATGATAAGAATGGCTTTTGCTCACTTGTGCTGAGCAGCTTGGAAAAAGAAATGCTATTTCATGTTTTTACAATCCCAGAATTTCTCCAAGGCAAACTTTGTGGCTGCGGGTTTTTGATAAAGGGAATAAATAAACTTTCTTTGAAATGAAGAAGTGCCAGTAGACAGGGCTTGTTCCTGAATTCTTCCCTGCAGGGGCATGAGTTTAATAAGGTGGCTGAACATTCTGTGTTGACGCCCAGAAGAAATGAGACTTGTTGAGAAAGAAAATGACAGGGACCCATTGCATGCTGGGATAGGGATGAGAAACTTCTGGTTGTGTTTGCCATGGAGCGTAATAAAACACTTTCCCAAAACTGTGGGAGACAATTACAGACAGAAAAGTTTCTAGTAAAACTAGCTTTATAGAGCTACCATGAATTGTTCAGTTGAGAAAATGCTGTGTAAAAGAGGAGTATCTGTGAGACCGCTTCTTTTTTGTTATATTCACTAGTTTGTTGTATTTTTGGATTTCACATATAAGTGATATAATACCGTATTTTCCTTTCTCTGTCTGACTTGTTTCACTTAGCATAATGCCTATTTTTTGATTGAGTTGTTTGGGGGTTTTTTTATGGTGAGTTGTATGAGCTGTTTGTTTCAGCATAGGTTGGTTAGCTCAGTTATTTTGTTGTTGTTGTTTTTTATGTTTCACATACAAATAAAACCATACAGTATTAAAAAAATATACATATCGACTTTTCCAAGATCTGAGTAATAAGCATATATAGAACTCAAATGCAAATACTTAGGTGTGGGTTATAATTCTGTTATGGAACAAAGTTCAATGAGTAGGCTACCACAGAGAAAGAAGTTTGAAGACCCTTTATTCTGTTTTAAATTTATTTTCCCTTCTCGCAACTTCTTTTGGCCACTGGCTTAGTTTTCTTTGTCCTTTATTTTCCTTGGACAAGCCCGTCCCCAAACACCAAACATTGCATCCCTCTAGGCTTTGACTCAGCTAGTTTCCTCTGCCTGGAATATCCCCTCCCAAGCCCAGCTGCCTGGCAAACCCATCCCTCAGTAAAGGTTCTCTGTTATGTTCATTTCTGCTCATCTCCACTCCTGTGTGTTGTTCCTGAGACTTATAAATATATCTTTGGCAATACTTATTTCATGTTGTCATTGTTAGAACATGAAAGATTATGAACTTCTCACGGGAAGCTACAGATACTAAAAATGGAAGGGGAGAAATGAAAATTCTTGGGCGTTTCCAGTCCGCATGCTGACCAGAGCTTGTAACACAGTCCCATGGAAATATTAAATGCTAAATAAACACTTGTTTATGTAGTAAAATTGTGGCATCTAAAATCCATAAATCTACTTGCCCTTTTCATTCAAATCTTTCTGTAAATCTCACCTCTCTAGAGAGCCTTTCATCTCACCCAGTGTAATACTAGGGGGACAAACTGCCATGGCAATCTGCTGGAGACACATGTATTCCCTCATTTCTTTTTTTTTTTTTTTTTTTAAATTAAGTAATTATTTATTTATTTTTGGCCGTGTTGGGTCTTCGTTTCTGTGCATGGGCTTTCTCTAGTTGTGGCGAGCGGGGGCCACTCTTCATCGCGGTGCGCGGGCCTCTCACTGTCGCGGCCTCTCTTGTTGCGGAGCACAGGCTCCAGATGCGCAGGCTCAGTAGTTGTGGCTCACGGGCCTGGTTGCTCCGCGGCATGTGGGATCTTCCCAGACCAGGGCTCGAACCCGTGTCCCCTGCATTAGCAGGCAGATTCTCAACCACTGCACCACCAGGGAAGCCCTTCCCTCATTTCTTAAGGTTGGTTTAGGTGAGAGTTTATGATGGATTAGAAAACTTATACAGTGTTAACACTAGGTTTAAGATTATAAAATTAGTGATTTTTCTTTTTATCAGTGCTGTTGAGTTTGTTTAAAGCAAGACCTAATTTGTTTTCTTAAATTGAAGTTTAAACTAATTCTGCCCATAGATTAAGGGGTTTGCTTACTGCATTCGATACATGAGGTAGATTTTCATAGATTTTTGTGTTTGTCACAGAAAGATTAAGATTAAAATAGAGACACAATTGATATATGTTTGGAATAAGACAAAGCCACATTGGTTCTATTGAGTTGGGAGATCGAAAATGAGTGTTTTCCCTAAATTAAGAACAGTTTTACAATGAGAAACAATAAACCACTGAGTTTCAAGTGAAATCTCTTTCTCATAGGGCAGAACTATTACCTGGTTCAAGATTAACTTGCTTTAGCTTTTGCAGCATTCAAGTTCTGAGTAGAATCATCAGAGAAGGGAACAAGGGTAATACTAACTTCTCTTTTATTATTTTCCTTCAAAGAGAAAGGGCTTAGTCTGGGAGAAAAATCAAGCTTTATTCTAGTTCTTTGGAGGAACACAGAGACTGCTACAAGGAGGTGGGAAAATATTCAATGCCTGGTATTCATTCTTTCCTCCTTCCCTCTCTTTCTTTTTTGCGTTTTTCATCGTGTCCCCAAACAACCATAGAATACCCGCATATTCCTCTTTCATAATGGTTAAGAGTGTGATTAAAAGTCAGATGTACCTAGGTTGAAAATCTAGCTTTGCCTGTTAGAGAAGTGTGTGAGTCACTTATCCTCATAAAGATTCCATTTCCTTATTTAAAAAACAGAAATAATACTAGTTCCTTCCTTCAAAGGCTTTTATGGAAAGTAAATGAGATAATCCAGTGCATAAAATTGCTTACCATGGTACCCATCGTAGAGTAAATACTCTATAAACATTAGCTGCTATAATGATAATCCTAACCAGAAATAGAATAATGATAATGATAATTCTTATATTACTTCTATTTTTCATATATTCCACAAATATTTATTGAGTGTCTACTGATTGTCAAGCATGATTCTGGATGCCAGGAGTGAGAAAGAGAGATCTAGACCTTTCCTGTACATTCTAGAGAGATGAGCAGAAAGTAAACATATAATCATGTTGTGCTGGAGATAGGTCAGTGAAAAAGACAGAGTTCATTCATTTTTTTCCCTCATGCATCTTTATTTTAATGAACTCCTAACTGAAATTTGGGATTTCATTTGATTATAAATGTGGACAACTAACTGTAGTAGTAGGAGCAGTTCTTGTGACTTTGTAACCAATAATATTCACAGATCCATTCATAACACAGTGCAGCTGTTGCAAATACTGCAGAATATGATCACTACTTGGAAATTATGATACAGCAATGAATTTTGTAAAGTCTTTTCACTTTTGAAGCTTACATTATAATGGGGGACGCAGATGGCTTGAAAAAGGGAGAATGGGGTGAGATGGTGACAAATGCTTAATTCAAGGGACAGCCAGTAGCACTTGTTAATTAGTTGGCTATGGGGTTTGAATGACATTCAGTATGAATCAGAGGTGTTTGTTGTGTGCAACTAATTGGATGGTGGTGACTTTTTACTGAAGTGTGAGGAGCAGGTGTGGGGAGGTGAGTGAAAATTAGAGCCCTATTTTGTTCTTGTAAAATTTCAAATGCCTACAGTATATCCAAGCGGGAAAACTGAGTGGGCATTTTGATGTACAAATCTAGAACTAAGAGGAAGGGTTCACGATGGAGATCTCATTTTGAGAATTCATGAGTGTATAAATGGTATTTAATGCCATGAAATGGGATGTAATCACTTAAGCAGAGACGTTGCTGGAGGACTGAGTCAACAGAATAGTTACAAGACTAGAATTTGGATGGATCCAGCAAGATGAACTCCGAAGTGCCTGAAGAGGTAGAAAGAAAACCAGAAAGTATGGCACCCCAGAGACCAACTTAAATGAGTGTTTCCAATAAGCAGGGATGAGGAACTGAAAATCAAATAAGATGAGACCTGAGAATTGATGATTGGATTCATCAACATGGAGGTCATCAGTGGCTTTGAAAAAAAACATAACCTGTTGGAAGGTGAAGATAAAGCCTGAATAAAATTAGTTCAGTAAAGAATGAGAGGAGATAAATTGGACAAACTGAGGAGAACGCTTAAATAGAGGAGTATCATATAATAAAGATGAGAGAAATAGCTGTCAGAGTTGTAAGGGCTCTAAGAAGGCATTTTTGGAGTGTTTTTTACATTCACTTCCCATTCTATTACTCCCATGTTTCTTCTTCCCATTCTTCTAATTCCTCCCACTCCTGTCATCCCTTTTCTTCCTTTTTTTTTTCTCATCTTCTCTGTCTTCCAAACATCTGCTACCCTGGACTGTATTGGGCTGAGGATACAAATATGAAACGACCACCCTGTCTCTCAAAGAGCTCGTTGCCTGGGTCCAGTCCATGTGAATCGTATCACAAGGTATACCGCTCTCGGGCAGGCTCATGGGGGTAGCTGGACAAGCTCGCCGAAAGTTGCATCCAGGCTGTTTGTCTCCATTCCTGTTGAAGAATGCTTGCTTCCTTCTCTATTAAATGGAAATGTAAAAGAATCTTGCTCAGAGAGCATAACCGCTAGCTCTTCCTTTCTCTTGAAGAAAACAAGTACAGAACTCAAAGTAGAACTTTCCATCAAATGTTTAATGAGTGTCTGCTCTCTGCTCATCACGGTTAGAGATTTTGAGTTATCAGTGGTAAACAGTCATTGTCCTCGTGGAGTTTCTGCTAGCAGGTGACGACAGCAGTAAGCAGATAGAGGAGATTAAGGAGAGAGAGGGGTAGGGGTGTGTGTTGGATGTTATTTTACATAGAATGGTTGGGAAAGCCTCTCTGAGGTGGAGATATTTGAACAGATAGATAAATGAAGTGAGGAACTGAGCCATTTTAAAATTGGGGAGAAATTATTCTAGGCAGAAGGAACAGCAGTGTTGAAAAAGCTTTAGGTAGGAATGTCTTACTACCTTCAAAGAAAGAATCTCATTGTGTGGAATGATTTAGTTGAGATCATGCCTCTGCCATTCTTTAAGAAGCTCATTTGATCCTTTTATGTGATGTTTATGTAATCTTTGAAACAAAAGGCTAGCTCCTGGGGAACTAGTATAACCTCCCTTCCAGTGCACAAGTCCTCTTGACAGCTTCTCTGTCGGATGGGCTTCCTTACAGCCCCTATGGTAAGCAGTCAACTGGTCGCCTCTGAGATCATCCCACTCCATTGCTTTTCAGAAAATAAAATCTCAACATAGACTCAGAATTAGTCTCATTATACCTCTGGGCACTTGTGGAGGTGAAGCAACCAAGAATGGTGAGACTTTTTCTCAAAGCTGCCTTTCTGCAGTGAGTTGTCACCCATGCCCCAAGCCATCTGTCCCATTAGTTGCTAGACCTTATTCTCTTCCATTGATGTTGCCATAGGAATCAGACAGAATTCTTTGGTTGCAAGCAACAGAACCAAACTATCACTACTTTAACTATAAAGAAATGTATTGGGATTAACAAAAGTGAAGTAGTTGATGAGAATTTGAAAGTTTTAGTAAGAGTCACCCACTTCTTACTGGCCCTGCCATTGGAATGAATAAGTTCAACCATGTCTTCAGTCCTTGTAACACTAGACTCCAAGGCAATTCCAGAAAAGAAGGGTCCACTTGGGCCAGCTGGGTCCCTTGCCCATGACCAGCTGATAGCAGTGTAATATGAGAACAAGCTGAAAAAATGAAAGAAATGCAAAGACAGAAAAAGTAGTCTGTAGGAGTCATATTGTTCCCATAGTGGGAAGATACATATCTGTATTTATTGCTCTGCTAACACTGTACCTTTTCCCATAGACATATCAGGATGCCACTAGAGATAAATGAATGAATGAATCCAGGAAGCAAACATAACTGATGTCCATTTTAGATTTTCATTAGCCCTCACTTGAGTTACTGAGGTAGCATTTCCTAGAATGTTTCCATACTTCCCACCTTCCTCACCAATCCCGACTCTGCTGTCTGATGAACCACCCCATGGCACATCCTGGCAACTGCATTTCTTGCTTAAATGCCTTCATTGATTCCAGAATCAAGTATACTATACAAAGCAGTTATAAGCTAGATTTGCCCATGGAAGGCCAATCACTGGCTCCCTGGTAGTACCATGTATGATACGATAAAAAAAAAAAAATTAGAAAAAAAATTAAACTGTCAAAGTAATTTGAATCAAATGTTTTATTTTCTATGGCCACTCACTTTATCATTTGAGTATATAAATATATTTTAAAGTGTTAGGCCATGCTTGGTTTACATTTTTGGTTCAAATTTCATATTAGTTTGAGCAGTAATGGACTTGAGATACACCAGAGAAGAAGAAAATCTTCCACTAATATAAAGTAACATTGAAGCTGCAGTATTTACTGTATAATTTCAATATATTATACTTATTAAGTTCAATATCTATACAAGTTATCACAACACAGGGACTTAGGTACCTGTGATCATGACATTAAGGAAAAAATATTGGTTACCACAAGTTTCTTTAGGAATTTTTACTTAAAAACATTTACTTAAAAACACATATTAATGATAAACTCCTTTAAAGCTCTTATGCTTAGAATTTCAGTTGAGCCATCTGGCTTTCCAAATGTACATTCCAGTACCAGCATTTGTATTATATATTTGGCATTGCCAATTAATTTTTCATTCTCAGTGAATTTTCTCAGTAATTGCAAATTCAGTTTTGCTTTTAAAGTAGTTTTAAATTATCAAGTATTTGAAGATACATTCTTACTTTAATGTCAAAGAGGAAAACTTGACTTTCGCCAGTATGAATGTTAAATTTTCTTTATCTTACTATTATTTATGTTATCTGGAAAGCTCACTGATTTGGCTAGAGGTTATCATCACCTATTTTAGAGATAGACAAACTGGGGCAGAGAGATCTTGTATAACTTTATCCTTAGCAGTCTCTCCACACTGAGGGCAAAGTACTGGAGCTGGTATTTAAATTATGAATTTTTTTCCTTTAAGAAAAGGAGCTATTAATTAATAAAAATAAATAAATAAAAAATGAAGCGTAGGGAATTCCCTGGCCATGCAGTGGTTAGGGCTTCGCACTCTCACTGCTGAGGGCCAGGGTTCAATCCCTGCAGGGAACTAAGAGCCTGCAAGCCGCGTGGCATGGCCAAAAAAAATAAAAAGTAAAGATAAAGTGTAAAAAAAAGAAAAGGAGCTATCCCTGTGTTTAAATAGGGAAACATTTTTCTTGAATTTCTAATAGTGGCATAAGTGTATTCTTTTCCCTGTTCTTACGCCTTTATCATTGTAATATTTTTCAGGACCAAGGAATTATGTATGCAGTTTAGCCAATAGCCTAACCAAGCATTTTGAATAACAGCCATGGATATATTTCAGTGTTGGAATTTCCCTCCACATCAGCTGATGAATGAGTAATCCAGTAGTTAACAGGAGATGTTTTCTCTGGGATGACAAGTGGGTGTGAACCCTCCCATGCCCTTCCCCAGCCACTGCCTTCACCCAAATTAGGAGATTCTTTTAGTGTCGTGTAGACTGAGTTTTATTCCAAGGCAGACTGAAATGACAGTAACAGACCTGGGACGCTAGCCCAGAAATGTGGCCTCAGCCTGCTCTTCTAACCACTAGAGCATGGACACCGGATCCGTGCATTTTCTCAGCCAATTCCAGGGCAGCTGCTTGTTAACGAACAGATGTCACTCGATGACACTGACATCCATCAGAGAAAATGATTCTGCTTGAATCAGTCCCTGGGCAGTGCAGAAGTCACCACCATAAGCATTGGCCCAGGATTCCTGCTTACTGCTTTATTAATAATAAATGCCCTTGTTGCCTTGGCATTTATCTGATGAGGAAGTGAATAAAATTTGACTCTCTGTGTTTAAATGAAATGTCTTGTAAATCATGGCAACCTTTGCATTTTACTCTATTTCATTTATTACAAAATAAGATAAGCTTTGCCCAGCTGAATGGGATGGAAGCTCGTTACACCTCCAACAAAGTGATAAATGATAGAACAGTTTTTTAATAACACAGACAACATGGCTCTTTGTATTTTAATATTCACTATTCTATTGTTAATGGAATCTTAAGAAAGTGATTTTGTTTTCAATCAATCAAATATTTCCTCGTCACCACTCTAAGCAAAAATACTATAGTATTATAGCTTCTCTTTTTTATTATTATTATTGCCCAAGTAAGAAACACCATCCCTAATAAGTGTAATTTGCATTAACCACACAGTAAGCGTTCAGTTTTGAAACTTGTTAGTTTCTTATGCCACCGCTGACATACCGTCTCTAATCAGTAAACTGTGATGATAGCTGTTCTTTTCCGAGCCCTATTTAGATGGAAGATCTATGTAGTTTTTCATACATCCCTGCCTGTGCCTTTGCAGAGTGCTGTTTTGTGGTTAGTTAAGAGTCCTTTGGTTGCAAATAACACAGATTGATTCTTACTAGCTTAAGGGAAATGTTGAATTTATTGAAAGAATACTTGGCTATGTCACAGCAATCAAGGCAGACTAGAATAAGCAGCCCCTGGAAAGATAAGATCAAAACACATCAGCACCTTTAGCAGTAGGTGCTCGTGAATCTTCTTTCTAGAATCTTGTCGTACCAGCAGCAATGAATCTGAGTCTGTCAGAGTCAAGAAAAAAATCCAAATTCCTTAGAGAATCTGGCCCAATTACAATCTGATACTCAATGCAATCTGACACTGCACTGAGAAGTGATGTTATGGAGTAACTACCTCGGGGTAATGGCCAGCCTCTCCATGGTAAGGTTTGATCTTGTTTTGATTTGTAGCATATGGTGGACCAATGTCTAATTTAATTACTTCTACATTACCCATATAAAATACAGAGAGAAGAGAATGATAACAGAGAAGAAAAAGTATTTGCATTCTTTATGTGCATGGATATTCACACACACCTGTTTTTTTTTTTTTGTTTTTTTTTTTTGCTCTAGATGTATATAGGTATTCAGAGGCTTTATAAACTGCTCGTAAAGCCATTTCTTGTATTCAGGACTTCAGCCCCCTGCCCCATCCCTGCCAAGACCTATTTGGCTTTCCGTTTGATTTCTTTCCCTTCTGTTTCTTTGCCTAGAGCTTAACCTAATCAGAGCTTGCCTTCTGTAGAGTCTTGTCTGTATAGGGGTGGGATTATTTTCTGGAAGGCTTTCTCTCTGGGAGTGGAAGTACAAAACCACCGCAGGTTTTCCCCAGGATTCTGTCCTAAACCACAGGGCATCCATTTTGCAGAAGTACCCTTTTGTCTCTTTGTTAATAAATGTTCCTCATTCCAGTCAACACTATGACTCCAACTCTTTGCCCACCTAATACCTTAGTGTTACGAAGAGCTTAGGTAGCCAGTTGGCACTCCCAGCTGCTAGTAGGTGGTTCCATCCTGGGATTGCTTGGTGGAAATTTAAGTATTCACTTAAATTGAGTTCTTAAACTTCCAGACCAATTAAATTTAAAAAAAAGACAGAAAATTGGGTGTGGGATAGTGTGAAGCTCTGTGAAATAATATCCTTGAGTGATTGAGTGAGATGTAAAGAGTAATGTTATCTGAGCTTTGAAAAGTGAATAAGGCAGTAGCAGATGGCAATGAAAGTAAGCCGAATCTCAGGTAAAACTATACATTAGTTTTATTTTATATAACATATTTGATTCATGTACTATTGTTATGTGTGTATTGTTCTTAGGAAAAGGGTATATTGTCACTCATCCCCTTATGACACAAACATGGTAGGATTCCTGGGGCAGTGATGAGCTCATCTTGACCCAAAGAATAAAAGAAGAGAGATGTTTCTTTGCCAGTCATTCAACAATTGGGCCAGTTGAATCTAAACACTGATGATATAAATATGAATATGACAGTGATTTCCGCCAAGAAGCTCAGAGTCAGATAGGAAGGAAGACATTTTTCACACCTGAAAAAGTATTAAAAATGGTGGTATATATAGGACAATGATTTTGAACCTTTAGTTTGTATCAGAATTACCTAAAGAATTTTTTTAAAACAAATATTTCAGGGCCTTATCCCTAAAGTTCCTGGTTCAGTAGGTTTGGGATAGAGCCTGAGAATTTATATTTTTAACTCCTTCCCAGGTGTTCCTGGTCTGAGGACCAAGCTCTGAGAACCAATGACATAGGAACCTGTGTAGGCATGATGGAGGTCTGCCCTGTCTATCCTGGGGGTGACTAGGGAAGCAAAACCTTTATTAGTGTTCTTAGTTAGAAAAAGCAGATTGGGGCTATTTTAAGTAGAACGAACATTAAATGGACATCGGTTGGTTCATGGGGAATCACCTTGGAGGCGAATTTTCTAGGAATAATGGACCAGAGCACACCATACAAGTGGTCTGCTGACTAACTGGCCAATGAGACCTGAGCAAAGGTTATGGCTGCAGTGGAGCTGACAGGAGCATCACTTTGCCGCAGTTGTGATTTTGCCAACGTGGAGACCACTTCTTAAAACTACTAGCATCCCTGAGTGCCAGATACTTTTCTCCACTCTTGGATTCAGGGTGGAGGCTTCTTCCTCACCTTGCTTAATTTTGAAAGAAACTGTCACAGAGTTGAAGCCAATCGGTGGATCCTTGTGACAGACTTAGACATTAGATGTGAAGGAAGCTGGGGAAGTGACACTAACCAGCCTTGACCGATCTTCACACGTAGCAAGATTATTCAAAAGGGTTACATAAAAGATGTCTACTACAGGGACGTTTTATGGATATTTGGCTGCTTCTACTCAGAAGAAAAGATTAAGGGTGGTCTGTTTTATAGACTAAGAGAAGATGTGTAAGAAGAAGATTGAGCTACAAAGAGAATCCTTAATGAGACCTACATGGCCCTTTATGATCTGGCTTCAACATCCATTTCTAGCCTCACCTTGCCTTTCATTTTCTCCTGGTCCTTAAACTCCATACATGCCGACTGTCCTTCAGAGTCTCATATATGCTGAAGAGTGTTCTGTGTAATGCTGTTCCCTGTGCCTGGAGCATTTGTCCTGTGTTTTCGCCTGGCTAATGATCAGCTCTCAGCTCACTTGTCACCTATCTTTGGGGGGCTTCCCTGACCTCCATTATGCCATAACACGGTACCGCAGACTGGGAGGCTTAAACAACAGAAATGCATTGTCTCACTGTTCTGGAGGCTGGAAGTCCAAAATCAAGGTGTTGGCAGGGTTGATTCCTTCTAAGGGTTGTGAGGGAAGGATCTGTTCCAGGCCTCTCTTTTTGGCTCAGAGATGGTTGTCTTCTTCCTGCATCTCTTCACATGGTCTCTCCTCTATGTGTGTGTGTGTGTGTCTGTGTCCCAGTTTCTCTTTTTCATAAGGACACCAGTCATATTGGATTAGGGCTCACACTAATGACCTCATTTTAACTTTATTACCTCTATAAAGATCCTATCTCCAAATAAGGTCACATGCTGGGGGGTTGTGGGTTAGGAATCCAACAGATCTTTATCTGTAGATAAAGGACACTGTTCAACCCTTAACAAGAGGTGTCACAGCACCATGGAGTTCTAATTTTAGAATATATTACGCTTATTATAACATTGTTGTTATTTATGCAGTGATGTGATTGTCTATCCCCCCACTGGATCATACCCCCTAAGGAGGTGCCAGTTGGTATGTGTTAAATAAACAAAAGGGAAGAGACCTGCATACCTGGCTCAGTTGTTTGGTCCTTGGCACATGGTCGATAAGATACAAGGGCATGACTTGTTAAGAACTCTGATTTAGGAAATGGGAACACCACCTCCTCGCTAAACACCAGCACCAAGTAAATGCCAGGTGCATCACATGTTGCCGGGTGAGGGTCGTGTGCAGTCAGGAGAACTTCACAGTTTAAAGCATTCTCTCTACAGCTTCCCCTAGGAAAACAGTACATCAGCAATGAAGTGAAAACAGCATGCAGTGTTCCCCATCCACTTACTCCCTGGCTGCAGAAGTATGTTTAGAATATATTCTCGCTAGAAATAATGTGTCTTCAGCACTTATGTGGGAAGAGGACTTCCATGCTGATATTTGAAATTGTCAGTGTGTTCCATTTCCACATACATCCTTTTAGCACAAAAGTTTCAAAATAATGCAGTGTCAGTAAGACATGAGCTGATAAACTCCCAAAGGATTTGCTAAAGGAATATATGGGATGCCCTCTGGGCTTTGAAATGGTAAACCTCCACTTTTTTTTAGAGTAACAAAATTGAGAGCTAAATCTGGGAGGGAGGGATTAGCCAAGTGATGTGGTGGACACTTAAAATTCTTAAATGAAAGAGCTGGACTCATAATCCTCTGTCATTTATACGTTACCTATAGTCCTTCTAGCGATAAAGAAATTAACTTGGTGATTTTCCACTCATATTTCTATGACACTGTGGCGTTAATTCAGGGAACAGCAATTTCAATAATCTTTGCTTATTTTACAGAGCTGAGTCAGTCTATTTCTTCTTGCTAGAAGCTTTCAAAGCAACACACATCTTTTGCAGCTCACAATCCCCAGAGCATCCACGATAGTCATCACCTAGTCTTCTACCACACATTGTATAGTATAATGTTGCATATTGCCGCAAAACGGCATCATTGGGCATTGTCTCAATGGCTATAAACTTCATTTCTGATGTTAAAATTTTGGAAAGAACAAGTTCTGGATATTTGGTGGCATGATAATAAGCATTTCGAGTTCTATGGGAAAACACATACTTCCTTTGAAGGATTAAACCCAGTAGTACCATTAGACTAAATTTTAGAAAAATGATGTATATAATAAGCTATAGATTTTTAATATACCTGTAATGATTCTCTATTAGATACAGATAATATTCTATGTCAGTCCCACCCTTAAGAAAATAAGCATTTTACCAGGGGACGATAAATATATATACACCTATGCTATCATAGGAAAAATAATAATAAATACACACATATATACACAAACACACACACACACATATATATGTACATATATATGATATATATCTATCCTGGAACAGTCTTGAAAGGTAGATACTATTAATTTCCCTATCTTCCAGATGAAGCTACTGAGGTATCGTAACTTGTCCAAGATTGCAGAGCTAGGAAGGGACAGAGACAATATTTAAACAATGGCTGTTAGTTTGACTTCTTAGCTCCTGTCTTAATCTCTGTGCCTCCCAAAAGTGTTACTACGTCCCTCATGAATATAACTAGCTACATTCAAATTAACCATCAAGTTATCTTGCCCTTATTACTTACGGTCTTCTTAGAGTCAACCACTTCTTTCCACTTCAGCTGCCGCTACCCTGGTCCAGATCAATGCACTGTCTCACATTACTTAGATCGTTACAGTGGACCCCAGCAAAAGCTTACCAGATGCTTTCTTCACCTCCTCTCTTGCTCTAATCCATCCTCCATATGGCGCCCGTAACAATCTTACGCAACGTGTAGCATGTATCATTCGTTCCTAAACCTGTCCAGTGGTTTCCCAGTTCTCATCGCATGAAGACCAAAACCTTCACATTTACAAGGCTGTAAGTGATCTGCCTCCCGCCTGGCTCAGCACGGTGTCTTGTGCTCCTCTCTATGTTGCTTATTTGTGTCTTAGTCCTACTGGCCTCTTCCTTTCCTCAAATGTGCCACGATGCTCTAGACTTGGAGATTAAACCCATCTTACTCCCTCTGCCTAGATTTCTCTCCCCAGCTCCCCCAGAATCATCCACCATGCGTTTACCAAGTAAATTCTACCCATGCCTCACAGCTTGGCTCATATTCCACCACCCCATGGAAGTCTGAGTTCTTCCTCCAGAATGAGACAGGAGTCTCATTTCCTCCAAAATGTAAACTCATTTGTAGGATTTTTTTTCTCTTTTGTTTCCTGCTGCCACCATTGTGTGTAGTATAAAATTCCTCATGGATGAATTGTTGGATTTCTGTGGAAGGACCAGATTAAGAAAACTGCTTCGGGGGCTTCCCTGGTGGCGCAGTGGTTGAGAATCCGCCTGCCAATGCAGGGGACACGGGTTTGAGCCCTGGTCTGGGAAAATCCCACATGCCGCGGAGCAACTGGGCCCATGAGCCACAACTACTGAGCCTGAGCGTCTGGAGCCTCTGCTCCACAACAAGAGAGGCCACGATAGTGAGAGGCCCGCGCACCGCGATGAAGAGTGGCCCCCACTCGCCGCAACTGGAGAAAGCCCTCGCACAGAAACGAAGACCCAACACAGCCAAAAATAAAAATAATAAATAAATAATAAATAAAAAATTTAAAAAAAAAAAGAAAACTGTTTCTATCGAGGCAGGTAGAAAGCAGCTTTGAGAAGGTAGCATGGGTGACTAGGATCTAAATAAGGCTAAGGGTGGGAATGGGGGAGAAATCTTTCCAGGAAGCAGAAATCACTTGAAAATCTTAGTGATGAAAAAACACAGTGTTTAGAGGTGGTGAATGGCGCAGATTTATTTGAATGCAGATGAGAAATGGCAAGTATCAGTTGATTTTGAAAAGTTAGCTCAGGTCAAATCGGAGAGCCGAGTCATATATTTATTCTATAAATAATGAGAAACCACTAAAAATATTAATGATGTGACTGAGAACACAGTGATTTAGGGAGAACTGTTTGCCAGGGATGTACTTAAATTTTAATGTTTTATAACCAGATAGGTTAGCTTTCAATCCCAGCGGTCATCTTTACTTGCTCTTTGACCTTGGAAATTATACTGAAGCCCCGTATTAGTTAGGGCATTGATGTTTATATCAAACAAATCCTGAACTTTCAGTGTACAATAAAAGTACAATACAAGTTTATTTCTAGCTGTTGTCCAATATGGGAGTCCTTAGTTACTAGTCCTTAGTCTTTATTCCTTGAATCTGTGGTTGTGCAATCCCCCTGAATCCTCAGAGATTGCTGTGTTCAGCTGGAAAATAGGGAATGAGGTAGGGGAGAAGGTCTACTTGCTTCTTAAAAGTTCCATCCTCACCTTCAGTGGGTGAAAACTAGTCATGTGGTCATGCCTGGATGCAAAGGATGCTGGGAAATAGAATTGTTGGCAGGGTAGCTTCCATCCGGACAATTTTACACTGTGGAAAGAGGAGTATGAAATTTTGGTAGGCAATCAGCCAGTATTGTTATGTACTCTAAGCCACAACTTCTTTTTCAGTAAAATGAGGATGGTAATAATATCTAACATATAGGTTTGTAAAGAGAAATAATGATACAGTATGTGGAATGTCCCGGCATCGTGTCAAGAATTTAAGTGACCCACTCCTTTGATTAAGGAGAGGTATCAGGGACTAAATTCCACTGAGGACATTGGAAAGGAAAGGCATGCGGAGAAACCAAGAAAAGTGTGTGTTAAACTTGGTTCTAAATTGATGTTTTCAGTTTTGCTTCTGGAACATGTATTTAAACTCTTGAGAACTTGAATGAAAATGATAACTTTCCCATATTCAGCGAGGGACAGCTTTGCAATGCAGCCAGCAGCTGCTCCCAGCAGTCCTATTCTATGCAAATACCATAGCCCTGCATTGATCAAGTTAGCACAGTATTCAAAGATCGCCATGATTCTCTAATCTTTAGTAATTTTAACGACTCCTAGAAAAGTAAGTTAAATAGTTAAAAATGACCTTCCTAACTACTTAAACTGGAAACCTTGCAGTTGTTTTTCCACTTAGTTCTCTTTCTTGTTTCTTTGAGCTATTTTATTGGCTAAGACTTTGAGTTACCTATATCTTGGTCACACCCCATCCTTCTGTCTTCACACTCTCTATGGTTATTCATGTCCTTACCTCAACTGTTATAATAGCCAATTAACCCAACCAGTCTTCCATTTTACACTTGTGACGTAACGGATCATCTTTATTCATTCCACTCAAAGTTCTATGCCTCACTTTTGCCTGAAGAAGCACAGAAGCTAACCTTGTGATCAACCTTTGTTTATTCTTGTCCCTAACTTCTTAACTAGTGCCATTCAATGAAATCAAAGTTCAAGTGAGACTGAGCTTGTCATTTTTCTCCATACAGACCCCAGATTTTCTGAAGCCTTCTCTTTGCTTATTCTGTTCTCATCCTCCTTAACTTCTAATCTCTACAAGTCAGGATTCAACCAATTCTTCAATTACTGAGGAGTCAGTATTGGAAAAAAGAGTACGGATTCTTAAGCTAGATTTCCAGAATTCTGACCTCAGTGTTGCTTTTTTTTTTTTTTTTAATGAGACCATTGAGCAGGCTGTTTAAACTTTTGGAGCCTTGGCTTTGTTATTATTAAAATAGGCCCCCAAATGCATAGCCTTTAGGGTGCTTGGAAGTTGAAATATCAAGGTACAAGTAACATCTGTCCTCTCTGAGCAAACAGGGAATTTTTTCTGTTGTTCTAAAATGACAAGTACCGTTTCTGTTTATCTTAGGTACTGGTCTTATTTCTACTGTCTGAATATGAGCTGTTTGAAAATGTAGTCATTCTGTTTGTCATCTTGGTATTTATTTCGCCCCCACATTTACAACGACAGGAAGACCAATGTCTGACTCCTCTGGGTAACCAGTTTATATCATGTGATTATTAGTTAAAATAAACGGAAGGAAAGGGAAGGGAAGGAAGAAAGGGAGATAATGTTGTTTTTGTTTTACATCTCGAGAATGTGGACATATAATGTGTTTTTAATACTACTTACTAAACCACTTGTCTTCATGTATGCTCTAAGAGTCAGAAGTGACACTTTCTTATCATTACCTATAATTCATTATTACTTAAGTTCCCAAGTTTGATTAAATCCTATCACAAATGAAAATACTTTTAAAATAGAATTTTTCATTCCAATAGTAATGTCCTTTGCCTCTCAGAAATAATTCCTTTTACATCTTGTTCAGAATATACAGCCTTGTGTTAAATGTTAGTTTGCTTTTTTTCTTAATTTCTTTCTTGCTTTTGCTCAGGTTTGCTGATTAATTGCCTTCCTTATTAGCAGATGTCTCTTTAATGAATTTAACATTTTGGTCAAGCGTATCTTTCAGCTAATGTGAAAGCAGGGTTTCTTAGAGAATAATTTCCCTGTGTTTTATTGAAGCCAAAGTCATATCGTGGCATCAGAAAGTCTAGACAGAGTGTCTAAGAACATTTGCTAGTTAATTGAAATTACCCTAAAGGCAACACCTCTGATGTATTGGGCAAAGGCCAAGATAAAAATTGATTTAGAAACCATCTTTTTAGTCTTTACCAATGCCTCATTCCCACCATTCTCTTCCTGACATTATACATCATTTGTTTTACATTGTATTATAAGATTTTTTTCCTTCTTTTCTGCACTTTGAATTTTAAATGGCCTGGTGATCCTGCTCTTCTCTTAAATACATCACATTCATGTAGATCACTATCTACACGTTAGCTGTGTAATGAGAACATCTCAGTTTTTAGCCCATGGGAAGGAAAGGAAAGTGAAGGGCAGGGAAGAAGGGAGGGAGGAAGGAAAGTGGGGGGAGGGAGGAAGGAAGAATAAATCAGCTCTGATTCCTCTCTTCTAAGCGTTTAGGTTTGTACAGGCAGATAAGCTGAGTATAATGGTTAGGTCAAGAGTCAGCCCACAAGGCAGGAATTGCATATTGTCAAAATTATCCCTGAGACTCCCATACAAAAGGACAGAAGTTGCAGATGGACCCATCTTTCGGTTGGTCTACGACAGTTGTTTTTTTTCTTTCCTTAACATTGAAACAGATACCTGTTTCTCCAATGGAACACCAAATAAATGTTTTGGGTTTGTTTTAAGGATGGTATCTAAAAAATACAGTATCTTGAAAAGAAAAGCGGAGCTGGAGGAATCAGGCTCCCTGACTTCAGACTATACTACAAAGCTACAGTAGTCAAGACAGTATGGTACTGGCACAAAAACAGAAATATAGATCAGTGGAATAGGATGGAAAGCCCAGAGATAAACCCACGCACATATGGTCACCTTATCTTTGTTAAAGGAGGCAAGAATATACAGTGTAGAAAAGACAGCCTCTTCAATAAGTGGTGCTGGGAAAACTGGACAGCTACATGTAAAAGAATGAAATTAGAACACTCCCTAACACCATACACAAAAATAAACTCAAAATGGATTAAAGACCTAAATGTAAGGCCAGACACTATCAAACTCTTAGAGGAAAACATAGGCAGAACACTCCATGACATAAATCACAGCAAGATCCTTTTTGACCCACCTCCTAGAGAAATGGAAATAAAAACAAAAATAAACAAATGGGACCTAATGAAACTTAAAAGCTTTTGCACAGCTGAGGAAACCATAAACAAGATGAAAAGAGAACCCTCAGACTAGGAGAAAATATTTGCAAATGAAGCAACTGACAAAGGATTAATCTCTAAAATTTACAAGAAGCTCATGCAGCTCAATATCGAAAAGACAACCCAATCCAAAAATGGGCAGAAGACCTAAATAGACATTTCTCCAAAGAAGATACACAGATTGCCAACAAACACATGAAAGAATGCTCAACATCATTAATCATTAGAGAAATGCAAATCAAAACTACAATGAGATATCATCTCACACCGGTCAGAATAGCCATCATCAAAAAATCTACAAACAATAAATGCTGGAGAGGGTGTGGAGAAAAGGGAACCCTCTTGCACTGTTGGTAGGAATGTAAATTGATACAGCCACTATGGAGAACAGTATGGAGGTTCCTTAAAAAACTACAAATAGAACTACCATACGACCCAGCAATCCCACTACTGGGCATATACCCTGAGAAAACCATAATTCAAAAAGAGTCATGTACCACAATGTTAATTTCAGCTCTGTTTACAGTAGCCAGGACATGGAAGCAACATAAGTGTCCATTGACAGATGAATGGATAAAGAAGATGTGGCACATATATACAATGGAATATTAGTCAGCCATAAAAAGAAACGAAATTGAGTTATTTGTAGTGAGATGGATGGACCTAGAGTCTGTCATACAGAGTGAAGTAAGTCAGAAAGAGAAAAACAAATACCGTATGCTAACACATATATATGGAATGTAAAAAAAAAAAAAAAAAAGTCATGAAGAACCTAGGGGCAAGACGGGAATAAAGACGCAGACCTACTAGAGAATGGACTTGAGGATATAGGGAGGGGGAAGGGTAAGCTGGGACAAAGTGAGAGAGTGGCATGGACATATATACACTACCAAAGGTAAAATAGATAGCTAGTGGGAAGCAGCCTCATAGCACAGGGAGATCAGCTCGGTGCTTTGTGACCACCTAGAGGGGTGGGATAGGGAGGGTGGGAGGGAGGGAGATGCAAGAAGGAAGAGATATGGGGATATATGTATATGTATAACTGATTCACTTTGTTATAAAGCAGAAACTAACACACCACTGTAAAGCAATTATACTCCAATAAAGATGTTAAAAAAATAAAAAATAAAAAAATAAAAAATACAGTATTTTGGTACTCTAGGCTCTAACTTAGGACAGCTCTGTATGATCAGAGAAACTTGGTATCTGAAGTGTATGGAGGGAATGCCAGATTCATGGCTCCCTCACCCCCAACCCCATGGATGCTCACAGGAAATATTCACCACAGGGCATAAGCAAGTGGAAGCATCTGTCATATTTAATTTTCCTCCCTCCTAATCATTTTTGTTTGTTTGAACAAATGCATCTTTAACTTATACGAGCAACTCTACTGTATCTCAGAAGTAAAGACTAGATCCAGGTTTTCCATGTGGACAGTCAGAGCTTGCTTATGTATTGGTTTTCTCCAATATTGCTTCTTTTAGATTACAGAAATTAACCACTGGTTCGCTTTTCTACTCTATATTTTAAATTCTAAATAGTCCCTTGGGTTAAAGAAACCTCACGTCCCTCAAAATAGATGGTTGATTTTATCTACTTACTTGTTAAACTGAAGTGACTTGTTTGAACTTAACAAGAGTTGGTTGAAATGTTTTTCCCTGTAGACACCATGTAACTTGCCTTCTCCTTGTCCCTGCTTGGTGACTTGGGGGTTGTAATATATCTAGTGTTGATTAAGAAATATAAGGCTCATCTGAAACTTCATACATGCTCTGTCATATGCCTCTGTCATATTTAAGGGAGAACAGGTCTAGCTAGGGATTCACTTCACTTCATGCAGTCATAACCAAGTCATAGTGGAAAAAAGTTTTACAACTGCTTTTTTTTTTTTTTTTTTTACTTCACACAAAGTATCGAAAGCTTTAGAAATCTTCCATACCTTATTCACTACTCAGAGACTCACTGCACATTAGCATAGTAAGCGGCTCTAGGAAGTCCTGAGTAGAAACCCTCTAAGTTGGTTAACAAGGCAATTTCCAAAATTAATTGACTTTGGAATTCCTTCCCTCCTGTGTGTTATTTTTCCTTCTAACCTCCTATAAATTGACATCTTCTGACACTCACAGAACACAGTTTAAGAAATGATGGTCTAGGAACAACGAAAAAAATAATCAATGTCTTAAATTTTTATTGTGGTAAAAAAATGCATAAAATAAAATGTACCATATTAGTCATTTCTAAGTGTACCATCAGTATTGTTAAGTATATTTACATTGTTGCAAACAATCTCCAGAAACTTTTTCATTTTGCAAAACTGAAACTATGCCCATTAAGCAACAACTCCCCTTCTTCCCTTTCCTCATTCCACTGGCAGCCACCATTCTTTGTGTTTCTATGAATTTGACTGCTCTGGGTGTCTCATGTAAGTAACATCATACAGTATTTGTCTTTTTGTGACTGATTTATTTCACTTAGATGAACCTTATGTTCTTGAGGTTCATCCCTTTTGTAGTGTGTGTCAGAATTTCCTTCATTTTAAGGCTGAATAATATTCCATTGTATGGATAGACCATACCTGATAATTTTTAATTTTTTGAGAAACCATCAGACTATTGCCTCTAGTGGCTTTACCATTTTATATTCCCACTAACAGTGCACAAGAGCTCTAATTTCTCTACATCCTCTCCACCACATTTTGTTGTTTTTGTTGTTGGCTTTTATTGTACTTATCCTAATGGATGCAAGGGGATATCTTACTTTGGTTTTGAGTCATATTTCCCTAATGGTTAGTGATGTTGAACATCTTTTCATATGCTTGTTGTCCGTTTGTATATCATCTTTGGAGAAATGTCTATTCACGTCCTTTGCCACTAAAAAAAAATAGGGTTATATCATTGTTGTGAGTTGTAGGAGTTCTTTATGTATTTTATTGATAGATATTAACGCCTTAGCGGACGTGATTTGCAAATATTTTCTCTCATTCTGAAGATTGCTTTTACACTCTGTTGACTGTGCTCTCTTATGCACAGGAGTTATAAATTTTGGTACAGCCTAATTTGTCTACTTTTACTTTTGCTGCCTGTGTTTTGATATCATATCTAGGAAATCTTTACTAAATCCAATGTCATGAGGCTTTCCCCTTGGTTTTCTTATAAGAGTTTTATAGTTTGGTTCTTATGTTTAGGTCTTTGTTACATTTTGAGATAATTTTATATATAATTAAAGATCCAACTTCATTCTTTTGCATGTGGCTATCCAGTTTTCCCAACACCATCTTTTAGAGATCGTAAGTTTTAGAACAAATGATCACAAAAATTAGTATGCAACACTTGCTGGTAGTAAACCAGACTGGACTATGGTGACTGCTACTTTCCTTTCAACATGTTTACAAATCATCTTATTTTTAATTTATAGGACAATCTTGGCCGAGATTGACATTGAATGGCTTCTGTGTCACTGTCTGCAAAGAAAATGGTGGAATCAATGTGCATTGCATTCTTATTATATGCAGGAGGCTTATACTTCTTACACCTTTTACTTCTCATTATAGGCTAGTGCATCCCAAGCAACATTCTGTGAACCTGCACTAAACAGGCTACATAAGTACTGACTAGGGTGGCATTCAGGGTGGTATATATATATATTTTTTTAATGTTGCCCAGCAGTTGAAATGCAGTTCAGACCCATTGACACAGTCACCTCTGGCAGATGTAATTCACTCACATCACAGCTTCTAATGTGAAGAGCTTGACTTCAAATCCAGAGCCCAAAATTCTGACCCCAAAGTTCATATTCTTTTTTCTAATAGACCCCAAGTCAAGCCAAGGATTTACAGATACTCCTTTTTAACAAGGAAACACTTTAGCAGATAGTTGACAAACTGACATCTTCCATTACCTTTAAGTCTGTTTTCTGTGCCAGTCATAGAGTTAAGAAGTATCCTATCTGACTAGGAGTCTGCATCTAACACTTTTTGCTCTTGTTTTATTGAACTGTTCTTTCATATTGGCTACCCTTGAGTTTTTTAATTTTAAGCCAGTCCATTTTATCCTTAATGCATCCACTACTTAAGATCCATTCCTAACACGTCATTTTGTTTTTAATTGAGCAAAACATCCCATGACCATTTTTTTAAAATGAATCCCGTTCAGCAAAGCGGTGTTGATTGCTGAAATTGTTTCCCCTCTGCTCCAGTATTAGTCCCTACTTATCCATGTTTTGAGCATGGATATTCAGTCATAGAAGATATTGAATATTGTTTCAAATTTCTTTCCAATGTTCCATTATAAATTACCATAGAGCTCTTACACTAGTGCCGTTCTCTTCTTGCCATACCTGGTGGCCTCCAAAATGATTGAACATCCTACATTCATGTATTTATCATGCTGTATTCCCCCCACACTTTTCCTTTTAATTGAGAGACCCTTCAGTTAGATTTGTCTCTCTTTAATGTAGATCCATTTTTTCCAGTCTTTAAATGCTTTCTTCCACTGAGAGCCCATTGTTTTGGAGCCTTAGCCAAGGTTTAGAAATCCGGATTCCATTTTTTGACCCTAACTACCTGGACAGTTGTTAATTTCCTCTCTTCTTATGTGTCTTAAAAAGTGCTGAAAGTAGCAACAAAAAAACTTTTATGTTTTATAACCTGTGCTTTGACATTTCTTATAGAGAAAATGTCTTTTGTCCCAGCTTTTAAAATAATATTAAATTTCACAAAACTTAAGAAAAGCTATAGGAATTTAGTCTAATGGACATATGTGTATATAAATCCTGACTGGATTTATATACACATATGATGTGATATAACGTCAGTCTGTTATTTTCTTATCTGAGTTCATGGCTAAAGGACGGCACAGGCCCAAATGGTGTAGTCGTGTGCTGCTTGTGATTGTGCTCAACGTTTACATCTTTTTCCCACTTACCCCACTGTCCTTGTTTTCACATACCTTCAACATTCAAGTTAAGAGAATTATGTAGGTGATAAAAAACTTCTCTCAGAATGTACTGATAATGCAAAAGAAAAAAGCCCTATTTAAATAAAAGAACACTTAAATATCTTTTAAACTTTAGATAGCCAAAAGCTTTTCACCCTTTAATGTGCCATTATCCAAGCATTGTATAAAACTGACTTCCCTGTAATTAGCTATTTTGTTGTAGCTTGCAGATTTTCCTCCCTTTGGTATCTTTTCTGATACCTTTTAAACATTATTGCTTCAATAAAAATGTTTTGGACAGGATTGCTTCTGTTTTAGTGTGTTTTATTTATTTATTTATTTATTTTTTACCTTTGGTTCCCCAATAATGAAGAAAGATCTCAGGAAAAAAAATGGATAAAGTTACAGCCCGATAAATCTAGCAGTTTGTGTTCTGCTTTTAGCTCTTGTTAAACATCAAGTTCAGAAAGGGTACCAACTCCTTCCAAGTGGCTTTGTATGTTTTATTTCATCCCCCAATTCCTCAAGTAGGAAAGGTTCAGTTAATTGTAAGAATCTTTTTTTTTTCTGAAGAAAAAACGTTCCGTAATCTCACCAATAGTAAGAAGCCATGTTCAAGGTAAAAGTATTCTCCCTGAAGTCGGTGAAATTCTTTCATTGATAATATCTTCCATTGCTGAAGTCCACAGGGAAATAGGTTCTTTTATGCAATCATATATGATTTTATGTAGCAGGTTTTTTTGTGATCCTGCTCTGTGCTAGGTATTAGGTATGGGGTAGAGGGAGATAAGTTAAAAATATAAAAAGACAGTGGCTTTGAACTATTAGCGGTTTTCAAGGGGAGTATAACGCAACTCATCACATCACATCACATCATAGTGAGGGTAGCCGAATAGCTTAGTGGGGGTGACTCTCAAACAGGCTTGGTGTCAAAAATGAATTATAAACCTTTAAAATATATATTCTTGGAGGAAGGAAGGGATGGCTAGGTGGAATACAGAGGATTTTTAAGCCAGTGAACATATTTCATATGATGCTGTAATGGTATATATCTTGTGATACATTTGTCCAAACCCATAGAATATACAACACCAAGAGTGAACCCTAATGTAAACTATAGACTTCAGATGATTATGACATGTCAATGTAAATTCACCAGTTATAACAAATGTATCCCTCTGGAGGGGGATGTTGATAAGAGAGGGGGTTATGCATGAGTGAGCTGTAGGTATATATGATAAATATCTGTGTCTTACCATCAACTTTGCTGGGAGCCTAAAACTGCTCTAAAAATTAACGTCTTAATAATAATAATAGTAGTAGTAGTAGTAAAAAAATAGATGAATAAAAATGATAGGTTTAGCTCAAAAGGGAAAGTGATACGAATCATCTGAGTCTTTATAAATTCTACTCAGTCAAATAAAGCTATTAAGGTGTTTCAGTAACTCTCTGTATAGATGGGTAGATAGATCTGTATACATATTCTTGCCTTATTCCAAGAGATTCTGGTTCTCCAGTTCTCAGTTGTGTCTGAGCATCCATAGTTTCGAAAGTTCCACATGTAAATCCAGTGAGCTTTCAAGGATAAGTGTCAATGTCATGGTCTTTGATGTCAAAGATTCCAGATCAGGGAAAAGCCCATAACTAAGTCCTATCTATTGTACTTCCTAGTTGTGTACAAGGGAGAAAAATACTTCATGCCTTTAACATCTGTTGCCTTATATTTTAATGGGAATTGGGAAAGTGGTGATGCATAGAAAAGTTTTGTCATGAGGCTGGCACTAAGTAAGTGCTTACTAAATGTTAATTTCTATTTGTACCATTGTTTTCATTGTGGTTGCTCTTGGTGCCATTAACCAAGAAGATGTGAGTACATACACACACACAAACACACACACACACACACAGACAGTGTGATAAAAACTCAAAGAAACAAAACAATTCAGGGTGGGGAAATTAAGAAAATCTTTAGAGAAGAAGAGAAATTTAAGTTGGAACTTAAGATATTGCATTAAGAGTTGAACTTATAGAAAAGGAACACTTTGAAGACAAAGAATGGATAGTCCTGAATGCCATGTTTAGAAACGTGGCCCTGATGGAAATGCCACTTAAAGAAAGTAACATCTGTCAACAGATGAATGGATAAAGAAGATGTGGTATATATAGTCAATGGAATATTATTCAGCCATGAGAAAGAAGTAAATCTTGCCATTTGTGACAACATGGATGGAGCTTGAGGACGTTATGCTAGGTGAGATAGATAAGACAGAGAAAGAGAAAAACCGCATGCTATAACGTTTATCTGGAATATAAAAAAGCCAAACTTGTAAAAACAGAAAGTTGAATGGTGGTTACCAAGGAATGGAAGATAGGGAAGTAAGAGAATGTTGTTTAAGGATATAAACTTTCAACTAGTATTTAGTAAATAAGTACTAGAGAGCTAATGTACAGTACAGTGAATAGAGACAACAGTATTATAATCATCAGACTCTCTAGGAGATAGATCTTAATTATTCCAGCACAAAAAAGAAATGAGAATTATGTGACATGATAGAGGGGGTAACTATCTCTACAATAGCAATCATATCACAATATATAAATGCATCAAACCAACATGTTCTATACCTTAAAGTCACACAGTGTTAGATATTAAATATATCAATAAAAATTAACTTTACAAACGTGCAAAAGAAATAAAACTAATAAGCATACATGGCAAAAAATGTGACATCAAATTTGTGTTTTGGGATGATTAATCGTTTGACAGTGGGGAGAGCAAATGGGGGCGAGAAAGAGAGAGGATGAAATAAATAAATAGAGAGAATGAGAGAAGACTAGAGACAGAGCCATTGTATTGGAGACATAATGTACTCTGTAGCACACTTTTATAGTAGAAAATGCAGCTTTATATGGAAAATAATCTATTCCCTTTTTTGAAAAAGTAAAAAACTTGTGAATATCTCCATTTATCCTGTCCTAAAGAATTGTCCTCCTATTGTGATCTCTGTCTTTTTATAGAGCTCCTTGTATTAGCTGTATTAATTGGTTTTATGTATCACTTTCCAAAATAGAAGTAGTTTTATTGTTTTTTCTTAATAAAAACAATGTATTACAATCATAAAATATATACATATATATGTATATTTATGACAGAAATATATGTATATATACTTTTATAGTTATATTTTAACAAAACTCTACATGTAATAATGTAAAATATGTTAATTATTCTGTTCAGTGATAAATAACGTTAACATCGTGGAATATAGCTACATTCCGATATAATTCTTCTCTCTTCTCTGTCTTTCTGTGTGCATCTTTTCCTCTATTGTTCATACTGCTTCCTTTTTTCCACTCAATGCATCATAGTATCTTTCCATATAAATAAATTAAAACTACATTATCATTTTTAGTGACTATATGATATTTCATCTCATGAACGCTAATATATTTAAGCAGTCTACTCTTGATGAATATTTATATGTTCAAATATATTTGTTTTTACAAACCATGTTGTGATATATACCCATTACATTTTTATTCATTTGCCAGTCCTGTTCTGCCTTGATATCTCTTGTTGTTGATCCATTTTTATTTCACTTTGCGTTTCTAGTTATTGATATTCTGTGCTCACCCAATTGTCAATAACAGTAATAATACACAGAAAAATATTAATACTGAGCATTTAGTACATATCAGTAACTGTACTGAGTGTTTTTATGCATTCTATATCTTTTAATTAAGATATTTTTAGAGCAGTTTTAGTTTCACAGCAGAACTGAAGGGAAGGCACAGAGATTTTCTGTATGCCCCCTACCCCACATATGCACAGCCTCCCCTCTTATCAGCATCTCCTGCCAGAGTGGTACCTTTGTTACAGTTGTTGAGCTTACATTGACACAGGATGATCATCCAAAGTTCACTCTTGGTGTCGCATATTCTATGGGTTTGGACAAATTTATAATAACACGTAGCCATCATTATGGTATCATACGGAGTGTTTTCACTGCCCTAAAAATCCTCTGTGCTCTGCAGATTCCTCTCTCCTCCCACCCCAACCTCTTTCACCACTGATCTTTTTACTGTCTCCATAGTTTTATTTTTTCCACCATGTCATATAGTTGGAAACATAGTGTATGTAGCCTTTTCAGATTGGCTTCTTTCGCTTAATAATACACGCATGCATTTCCTCCACGTGTTTTCATGGCTTGATAACTCATTGTCTGGATGTGCTGCAGTTTGTCCATTCACCTACTGAAGGGCATCTTGGTTGCTTCCAAGTTTTGGCCAATTATGAATAAAGCTGCTATAAATATTTTGTGTGCAGGATTTTGTGGGGACATAAGTTTTCATCTCCTTCAGGTAAATACCAAGGAATGCAACTGCTGAATCATATTGTAAGAATTTTTTTTTTTTTAAGTTTTATAAGAAATCACCAAACTATCTTCCAAAGTGGCTGTACCATTTTGCATCCCCCTCAGCAAAAAATGAGAGTTCCTATTACTCTTCATCCTCACCAACATTTGGTGTTGTCAGTGTTTTGCATTTTGACCATTCTAATAGGTGTATAGTGGTGTCTCATCATTGTTTTAATTTGCGTTTCCCTGATGACATGTGGCATGGAGCATATTTTCGTATGCTTATTTGCCACCTGTTAATAATCTTTGGTGAGAAGTCTGTTAAGATCTTTGGACCATTTTTCATCAGATTGTTTTCTTATTGTTGAGTTTTAAGAGTTCTTTGTATATTTTGGATAATAATCCTTTTTTAGATGTGTCTTTTGCAAATATTTCCTCCCTGTCTGTGGCTTTCTTATTATTCTCTTAAAAAGATTACGTAATTTCATATTTTTATGAGTTAAGTGGCACTACCAGTATCTTACAGATAAGGAAACAGAGGCTTGGAAAATTGAAAAAGACTCTCCCAAGTTGACATATTTAATAAAAGCTGAAGCAAAGATTTGAACCCTAGTCTCTGTGAATGCAGGCACCATGGCCTTAATTAGTAGACCATATTAAAATGAGAGTGAAGAAAGTAGCTTCTACTTTTATCCTCTGATACTCACCTCTTCGAAAATAGACATCATCACTTTCACAGGGAGTTTGGAAGGGTTGGTTCTATATCACAGTGGCACTGCACAGAGGGAGTTGAGAAATGATTTTTTTTTTGACCTTGGTTGTATTATTTATTATTATGTCCAGAAGTTTGTCTGATCCTGCTTGCTAATTAAAAACCTCAGAGAAGAACTGAAGACAATTTATGCCCCACAGAAAATAATCATTTTGGCCAGGTTTCCTCAATGTTCAGATAGATCCTACTATGTAATGCTATTTGGGCATTTTAATTAGATTTCTATGGCTGTTTTGCTGCTACCCAGTAAGAGTGAGCTCATTAAGAAGCAGTGCTCTTTCATGTGAGATGCTATCCAGGCATCCTAGTACTATTGCATCACTGAGGTAGTTCTCAGGTATGGCCCCCAGAGCATCTACATCACGGGACACTACATGTTCTGAGAGACATGCAAACTCTTGGGCTTCACATCTCACCAAGCTCAGGAACTCCGGGAATGGTGCTCAGCGATCTGTTTTACCAAACTCTCTAGGACATTCGGATACATGCCAACACACAAGATCTAATTCATTACGATTGATGTCGCTAACTGGGAGCACCTGCCCTTCGAAGTTTCCAGATTGTGCCAACACTTACACTTACACTTCTGGGGCCAGAGCCAAATACCTTACCAAGAAATTGAGCAAATTGTGTTTCTGAGGACAATGTTGGCCTGCCCTTTCTCACTCTTCTTCAGTGGGAAGTAATGTCTAACCAAAACTATGAGTCCAGATCTTTAATTTTCCTAGCAAAATTATGCCATGGGCATGGCTGGCTACTGGAGCAGAGATGTGTAGTCCATCCTCGGGAGACAAAGCCTGTTTTCCAGTCATTCTGGAACTCTTTAGCGACTCTTTAAACAACAGCCTCTCAGCTCCTGTCCGAAGCCTTCCTGTATCTGTTGACATTCAGTGTAATGCACAAGCAGTGTAATCGACTAAATAATCACCCATACTTCAAATTTTGTTTTTGTCTTTTTGCTCTACCCCCTATCAATTTAAATCAACAAAAAAGTCGAGTGCTTGGAACATGGGCATCAGTTTTTTTTGCTTCTTTTTTCTTAAGAAATTAAAGTACAGATATGTACTTCAAAATTATGCTCTATTCTAGAGTTGATTTTTTTAAAATTATTATATATGAACATTTTATTTGTCCTTGTATGAGAATCCAGGCAATACATTTTGTTTAAAGGTTACTGCCAGGAAGAAGTTTATACTGATTACCTTGGTGTCAGTCCTAATTGTTCATTAAACACATTTTAATCAGATTTATTAAAATCAGTAAGTCCGGGGCATAGTTATTTTTAAAGAATAACCATCTCACCAGGTAATTCAACTTTGGTGGTTAACTGATTCTCTTTCTTTTATTAGACAGTATTATCTATCTCTTTCTCTCTATTGTGTATTTTTGTGCTGGTTATTGTGTAGCTCAGAGACATATTTAATATACCATTGTAATAATGATCTTTAGCTCATCTTTCTGGGATGATCACAGTTTCCTTTGGACTGTATTACTTTTCCATTTTTATTTTAATGATCCTGATGTTAATTAGTCTTCTGTTGTTAGTAATTTCAAACTTTTCCTAGAACTAGTATAATTAAAATGTTTTATTTTCTTCCAGTACACCTAAGTGTGTAAGACAGCCCGCATATTAAGTATGCCACAATAAGCCATTGATTTGGTCTGAATTTTTGTATCTCCATCAATTGAATGTTCCTCATTCCCTCAGCAGGAGGGGAGAACACACACACACACACACACACACACACACACACACACACACACACACACACACACACACACCCATCTTCTCCTTTTCTCTAGCTAGCAACACGATGTGCCTTTGAAATAAAATAAATATGGCAAGAGAGAAACTATTCCGTATGTGCTTCCCATGCTGCTCTCTGATTCCCCCTGGCATCACTTACAACCTTGTATTGTCATTGCCTACTGGTCTTTCTAGTTCTCCATACATTGGTCAAGGGCAAGGGCTGTGACATATACATTGTTGTAGTCTCAATGCCTAGTGCAGTAACTAGTACAGAGTTGATTCCCAAGAATATAATTAAGTGCCAAACAGTGCGATACAGGATTCGTCTTTCACAAACTCCGAAGAAAGACAAAAGTAGAAGGATCAGAGTTTCCTGGTGAAGGTTTATAGGGACAGAAAAACGTGGAGTGGGCATTGGCTGAACAGATCTTGTACTTGGCATTGAAATTGGGCAGAAGCTTAGAGATGTGCTGTCCAGGGGAGGTCTAGGCACGGGACAAGAGACGTGTGTGGGGTGGGGAATGAGGAGATGGACATGTTTTGACGGGTAACTGGAAGTAAGATGGGAGGTCAGCGTTACCAGCCTAAGCAAGAGCCAAACATCCAGGCGAAAACTTTACAGCTGATAAATAGGAAGTGTAGGTCCGAAGAGCTTCGCAAGCTTATGTAATATAATTTGTAATTAAAATTTTAGGCTGATAGGATATTGTAAGTCAGAGTTGGCAAACTATGGTCTGCAGGCCAAGTCCAGCTCTCAGCCTGTTTTTGTAGGGCTCTCAAGTGAAGTGTTTTGTTTTGTTTTTTTTTTTACATTTTTAAAGGGTAATTAAAAGATAAAGTAGGATATGAAACAGTGAACCTTTGTGGCCCTCAAAGCCTAAAATATTCATTGCCTGGGCAGAAGAGGGTTTCCTGGTTTCTTCAGGTGAAAGAGGTAGGGAATAATGAGTAAAGACGCAGGGTTTACTTGAATGTGTAAGGATAGGAAAGACAGTGATGATAAATGCATTTCTCCATTTGAGCAGCTGAGCTCAGCAGTCTCTCTCTCACTCACGTTTTTTTGTTGGTGGGCAGCTTCCTCCCCTGTGGTGATTTTGGGACTCAGGCTCCTTTCTTCCTGTGGCCCTGACATTCTGTAGGATCTCATCATGATTGTATCCAAATAGTGAAAAGAGAAATAGAGTGACTGACATGCCTGCTTATTAAAAACCTTGAAGTGACCCATATCCCTTTCGTTTAGTTTTTATTAACAATAGCCGGATGTGTGGCCTCATCTAGAAATAAAAGCCTTTGGAATTTTTATTTCTTGGCTGAGTAGTACCTTCCCAGCCGTAGATCTGTGTCTGGTATGATCACTAGCTCTGTGCTCGCCCTTTCTGTCAGGGTGGGAGGTGATTGTTTCCCTTAACAGTGAAACCAGATCCACATAGTGATACATAGATAATATATATACACACACACATGCACTTATATATGTAATTATACACGTGTATGCCTTATGTATACACACACATACACATATATATAAATGAGGAGGCAATGAGTCACCGGGGGGTTGGAGAATAAAAGCCTGGATCTCTCCTACTTTTTCTACTTTCCCCTTTCTGTATTTCTGTCATTTCTCCTGCAACTTCTAACTCTCCTACATTCCAGTTATGATATTGAGCAATGTGTTATCTTTTCTCACGTACTTTCCCCCCCACCCTTGTTTATCAAATGAGGATTTATCCGGTTCTTGGCTTTGTCGTGAGGGTTACTGCTGTGAAGTTTTTAGATCATTGCCTGGCACATAGTAAATGCTCAAGAAAAGCTGTCTGCTACTGCTGTTGCTATCACTATTTGTGTTGCGATTGCCTTAAAATATTCTAAGAAATGTTTACGGGGCTTAGCAACAGCTGACTATGGATGGATGGAAGAGGGACACGGAGCACAATGACCTCAATCTTTTGTCTTATATGATGGGAGAAATGGCAGGGAAGATAGGAAGAGCTGTTATTCAGGGTAAATTTAAACTATGTATCCATCAGCCAGGCAAAAACAGTAATAAAAATAATTTGTGCGCCTATATGCTTCTCAGGGACTCAGGAATTTAATGGTCATGAATCAAACATAAAGCATCAGAAATGTCACATTGCAGAATAAGGAATAAATAGTGATTGCTCCAGCACTGTGTCAGAATGACTAAATATTGCCTCTTTTGCTGAGGCTATCGCACTGTGTATTTTATACACATACACACGTGTGTTCCACAATGACTTTCATGGTGAGCGAGTTATTTTTTCTGAGAGGTTGTTGAACATTGACCGAGCCCTCATGTCTGTATTGGTCCTTTCTCATGTCCTAAACCAGGAGCCGTGGTCATGATTGTGATTGCACTCTAGTCCAGTAATCAGTCCATTGATGATATTTGCAAATATTTTCTGTCTGTGCTTCCTTAATGGTCTTGTCCAGTGTGCACAGTTTTAGAAGCAGGCTGATCAGGGGAAAGCAGGTGTTTGGCATTCGCTTCATATAAGCCAGGTTATTTGTTGACCAGCTTAAGTCTTTCCAATCGTTATTCTCCACATACAGTGTGTCTTCTGGTAACATTCCCAAACGGATGTTTTCTTAACAAAAATAAAGACTCAGAAGCAGATTTCAAAACAGATGCATGCTGGTTTTAGACACACGGGTTCCTGGGCCTATTTTTAAAGCCAAGGGAAATTCTAAACCCTCTTGTTTGCTCCAGTGTGGGAGCAAGATCTGACAGCCCTGGGTTCCTTCCCTCTTACTTCCTAAACAAATTTGCTTCATTCTGTTAAGTTGTTTATGGAGAGCTCTACTCATACTAACACGCTGCTTTGCTTTTGCCAGTTCTTCGGATTTCTGGGGTGGGGCAAGGCTCTACGGTTCATCATTTTGCAAGCTTCTTACTGGTTTGTGGCTGCCTCTCCCACAAGAAGTTTACTGATGGGTTTTTTCCCCCCCTTGGGATCCCCCATGTACAGCACAAAGGCAGAGTCGAATCCTCAATTAACACGTGCCATCGAGTTAAGCGTGCTCTTAGACCTGGAGAAGGACAGGCGCAGCCCCTGGCTCACCCGAGCCAGAGGTAAGGCAGACATCCGACAAAAGCTGTGCCAGTATATGGGACATCTATTTCCCATCATCCCCAAACCATGATTTCACAACGTAAAAAATTATCTAAATGCGTCTGATCTCATTTCCACAGTATTAACAACTAACAACTTGCATTATTACCTTCTCACCTCTTCTGAAATAGTCATGCCCCCGACCCACCAAGATATATATTTATATTATATATAATCTTTCTTTACCAAGCATTCATTGACTGAATATTATATGATAATCTTTAGATACATCAGTGAACAAAAATATCTCTATAAGATTTTAAATTTTTTTTTTACTTGATTTAGATGGGTTATTGCTTTACAGCCTACATGGTCCTATAATATTAGCCACGACCATGAGAAGAGAAGGTGGTCCTTCCATACCGACCTTGAAGTTGAATATGTTGATATTCAGCCCACAGGTCATCACTTCCATCTTGAGCCCATGCCCCTTAACCCTTCCTTCACTCCTTTGTAATAAAGGTGTGTATGCCCAATTCTTCCACTTTGTGTTAAAGGACATTCTGCATCTTATTCAACTTTGTGACAAGTCTTCTGTTCCTAGATGGTTAAAACTTCATTTTATATACAACAACTACTCAGTAATTGTTTGCTAATGAATTGAGAAATCATCTTTGCAGAAATGTCACTCCTCGATATTTATGCTAAAAGAATGAAGGCTCATGTTTATACAAAAATCTTCACACGTGTTCAGTGCGGCATTTTTCATAATCGTAAAAACTGGTAATAACTGAAATGTCCATCAATTGGTAAATAAACAAACAAACTGTGGTATACCTATATATTGGAATACTAGTCAGCCATACAAAGGAAAAATATTAATAAAAACAACAACTTGGCTGAATCTCAAAGGCATTATGCTGAGTGAAACAAGTTAGTCTCAAAAGGTTATACGCTGTATGATTCATTTATATGACATTTTAAAAAGGACGGGACAGTAGAGGTGGAAGACAGATCGTTTGTTGCCAGAGGTTAGTGATTAGGGGAGAATTTGACTGTGAAGCAAAGGTAAGGTTTTTTTGGCGGGGGTGGGGGGATGGGGGTTGGTAGAACTATTCTCATTGTGGTGGTGATTATACAAATTTACAAATGGGCTACAATTCATATGGTGGGACATCCCAACATGCCAATTTTACTATGTATTGATTTAAAAATAAAACAAAAGAACTACCTGTTGTGAACTCATACGGCACTGTTAATACTCACCAGGCTCCATCACATCTAAACTGTAGATCAGTGTTCTTAAACTTGACTGATTGTCAGAAATATCTGGGCCTCTCATTAACAGGACAGACCCCAGAACTCTGCTGAGGATGCTGACTCAACAGAGCTGGCTGAAGGTCAAGAAACAAGAGCCTGGGTGATTCTTGGGACTGAGAAAGTTTGAGAAACTGCTCTAGGTCCGTGTTCCGAACTTTAGTGAGAAGACCTAGTAAGGTCCGGAGTGGGGTCCACAAATTGGCATTATTAGCAAGGACTCCAGGAGAATCCATTTCAAGTGGTCCATGGACACACCTTGACAAATGCCTACTCTAGTTCAGTGCTATCAAGTAAATGCCAAACTCCGCTGCGTCTTTTGTGCCCACTCAATAATTCTCAGTGTCCTTGTTTAGCCCTCTCTCTCATTCTCCAGCATAGGCATCTCATACCTGCCCCACCCACTCTCCTAAGTCATTACTTAAACCGTGCCTTTGCCACCTAGAAGAACAGCATTTTTAGATGAGCTCACCTTCACCTTCCTATTCTTACACTTTAAAAACATGGAATTGCATCTAATTTCGTCCTCTGTTTCCAGTGCCTGAGGAAGAGGTGTGTCTCATCTTCAAAGCTTCTATATCTCTGTCTCTATGCTCCTGATCTGAGTGCCTCTTGACCCTCTGCTTTGTCTCTCTTGCATTTCCAGTTTCTCCCCCTACACTGGCAGTGACTGTGCTCGGGTCACCTCCATCTTATACTATCCACTATCCTTTGACTTGAAATATCCCTTTATTGCTCGCCCTTTCTGTTTTTCTTCACAGCCAGACTCTTCAAGTAGATCATCTCTGATTACAGTTTCTCTTCAGTGCCTGCCCTTCACTTTTCAACCCGTAGTAATCAAGCTTTTATCTCCAACCTTGTGCTGAGATGTCACAGGGTAAAACCTTCCAATAACCTCCTGAGCACCTAATCCTCTGGACCAATCCAGTCTTCTTCATCTGACTGCGTCTTGCCGAGCCTTCCGTTCCTATTAAAAAGGAATATCTTTTCTGTTCTCTTCCTAATTTTCGGTCCATTTATTCTTCCCTAGCTCATAATTCTTTATGCTTCAATGTCTGCATTATTCAAGGGTCTGTCCTGGGCCCTCCTTTTCTTACTGAATTGTTTCTTCTCTGGGAAATTTCTTCCATGCCCATGACCTCAATCACCACCTATAGGCTCATGATTCCTATAACTATACTTCTGGTTAAGATCATAGGCCTGGAATGAATAGGTGCTCAGCAAGTGTTTGTTTAGAGGATAAATGGGTGACTGCCCGGATGGATGGCTAATGGAATGAATATCTGTGAACCAGAGAAACACCACAGAAAAAGGAAATAGGTTACTGATATGTGATTGTGTGAGTTTGTTTATAGGTAGAGACAGACTTTAAGTTGCTTATTTGCTTTTATTAATTCTTTTTTCGACACTTGGGAATAATCAGAACATTAAATTATCCTTAGCTTGGGAGTTCCATGATGGAACATGAAGCCTTCTTAGCCATTGGACCACTTTGGGAAGGTCAAGAATTCAGTGGACCTCTCATTCGTTCTGTTTCTTCCAAGGACCTGATTGCTATTGTGCAAATTAAACAAACAAAAAACGACAACAATAAAAACAAAGCTATGAATTAATGGGACTAACAAATGGTAATATATGGACACCACATCTTTGAAACATCCATGATGGCTAAGATACTTTGTGACATACCCATTCATATCCATTCTCTGTATCTCTCTTTCTTTGTGTCATCCCCTCCCTTCTCTCTCTTATTCCCTCTCTCTTGCTCTTCTTGCTCTCTCTCTCTTTCTCTCTCATTCACTGACATATACTGAAGGGCACATGTTGGGGTAATTTACTAAGTTAAGAAACGATATTTTTAAAAGGACCTAAAATATAAGCTATAACAAAAGTGTGGGAATTTTGACACATAAATACATATACAACCAGAGACCAGACTTCTGAAAATTAGAAGAAACTTCATAGAACCAGGGATTAGTGAGGTGACAACCATGAATGTGAATTCAGCCTCAGGACTTTGGGCTGCTAGTGGATATCTTGACTACTTCAGGTTCAAAAAGTACAATCCACTGGCTCCAAGGAGCATGGAGCATAGTGCCTAACATATAATAGACACTCAAAAAAGTCAGTTCTCTTCCCCTCTTTTCCTTTTCAAAAAGAGATGTTCTCTGTGCTTTAGACATCTTCTAGTAAGCCAAATATTTCATCTCTGTTAACTAATAGAAAAAATTCTGTATATTATATATATTGATATTTTCTGTTCCTTTAAGTCACTTTTCCTTTTCCAATTTGTAGTTTCCGGTTTACTCACCTGTACCATCACCAAACTTTTCCAGAGTCTGTACATAGAATCACTCCTTGAGTTTTGCTGATTCAAGACAAGCTCTCTGTTATCTCTTAGTCTCTATTTCCCCCTCATTAGAATGGGGGGAGGTGGTGCTACCAGGTAGGAATTGTGTGAGAACTAAACAGGGTGAAGCATATTAGTGAGCTTACCACAGTTTTGGGCTTATAGGGAGCATTCTAAAAATGGTACATGATGTTATTGTTGTTGTTTTAGATGTCTATTTCTACTTATAAGTCATTTAAGATCTGGAGTGTTTTCAATCCTTGGATCCTCTATATTAGTCACGTCTCAGAGTGAACATCAATCCTCAGGGAGCTCTTTTCTGATTATCCCATCTAATGTGGAACCCCAGTACCCTCCTCTCGCAGCACCCAATGTAGAATGAAAGTGAGAATCACAGACTCGAGTCAGAAGGCAAATCCTGGCTCTACCTAGTTTCAGCCAAATGACTTAACCTCCTAATGACTTAATGCCCTTATCTGTTAAACAGAGGTAATAATAATACCTGTTTCATAGGGTTGTGATGAGGGTAAAATGAGTTCATATGAGCCAAATGCTTCTTAGTACAGTTTCTTGCACAAAATGTACGTTAAGTGTTTGTTGTTTTCATAATCATAGTCACAGCACGTATTGCTTTCTGAAATTATCTTGCTCAGTATCATTTGATAGTCTATTTCGCCCCCCCAGAATAAAAGAGGAACCAATGAAAGAGGGAAAGATCCATGTTTCATCTTTCCTTGTTCACTGCTCTATCCCCAGAGGCTTGCACGGAGCTTGGCATCCATCATGTCTTTGTGAAATGAATGAATGAGTAGTGTATGTAATCAGTCATTCAGTCCCTAATACCTGGCCTAGCACATTATGAAGAGTAGGTTATCAAACTACATTGATGGTGATAACATTCAAATACTGTCTATGATTTTTTTTTTTAAAAGTCATGCAGGCATTATGTAGTGAGAAAATTGAGAGCCATAGTTGCTCTCTGAATTGTGTGAATTCTTCAAGAAGAATTCTGACCTCCCTCCATGTGCTAGTGAGGCAGGGAGGCTGCCTCCTCTGTCTCACTTGATTTAGTTTGGTGGCTTCCCTTGGATGGGAGCCATGAAAATAAATGACAAGAAAACCCCCCACCATGCACTCCAATTCAAAGAAAGTTCTTTACAGATTTATTTCTCGTAGGAAAAGGAATTGTTGTTTGTCTTAACTTGAGGACCTGTGCTGAATTTTTCTTGTTATTCAACTATACTCTGCGTGCAAGTTCTGGAGAAAAAAGAAACTTGGGATTTGCAAACTATGTAGTTGGTATGCTGTGGGCCATGGAGTAAAATTGGCTTCAAAGCAGCTTTATTTTAATGATTTATCCAGTAAAATCTTTAAAGCAGGGAGCTGCAAAAACTTTGAGATTGGACTTTATTAAATAATGTGGAGGGGAAGGTGTAAAGCTATAAAGGGCATAGCAGAGAATATTAAAGAGATAAAGGGGCTTTGGGGAGGCTATGAATCTGGTAGTCCATTCCAGAAATCTGTACTAAGCTATTAGGATAAAAAAGTGTGCGAACTAAATATGTGATGGTCTATATTTGCTAACAGCATTTGTCTGCAATGGCTTCCAATTCTAATCTTGTCAAGTCTCATTTGTATTAGTCAGAGTTATCTAGAGAAACAGAACCAATAGGATATGTGTATGTATATAAAAGTCTGGCAAGTCCGAGATCTGAAGGGTAAGTCAGCAAACTGGAGACCTAGGGAAAGGCCAGCATTGCAGTTCAATTCCTGACAAATGCACATTTATTCTCCCCACTTCAGAGCCTCCTTACATGTTCTTCCCTTTGCCTGGAACGCTCTTCCTCCTACTCATGGCCTGGAAAATCCCTCCCTATTCTTCAGTCTCAGCGTAAATGGCATTTCTTTAGTGGCAATGTCCTTGACCTCCAATTTCCTTATTAACATCTTCACTTCAAGCTTCTTATTTTTTTTTCATTATACTTATCACAATTATATAGTTTGGCATATTTATAATTACAAACATTTTCATATACCTTTTTCCAGCAGATGTAGGTATTTCTTGAACTAAACAAGGTCTTAGAGCTTGACTAGGTCCTTGCTTAAAAATGCATATTCTTCACCACCATATCTCATGTGAGTCAGTAGGTTAAGAAGTAGGACTAGAGGATTTTGCTTTGTAAAAGCTGCCCAAGTGACTGATGTTTCTAGTTAACATACCAGCGTCTGGGAACTATGTTATTAGAGCAAACTTTAACCTAAGTCAGGACTTCACCCCACCTCTGGTGATGAGAGCTCATGGTCAGCTGATGTTTATGCCATACTGGCACCCCAGGTTAGACACAGTTCTAGACCAGATGGAGACACAAATAACATTCTTTCAAATAATTAAAAACATCTCTCATCTCCACTATTCCTTCATGTTCAAAATAAAAATTTACAATTCTCTCAATAATAATCACTCCTTTCTGGACCCTTAGGCTTCTCTGATGCCTTCAGTTCTTTAATATATGGTACTTCCAAAGCTGTGATTATTAGACTCAAGCAATACTCTTTTTCTTGACATATTCGTAATACAGAAAGATGAGTAATTCTTCAAGATAATATAGTCCCATTCACACAGACCTCTGTTCAGTATTTTTTCTTAACTTCTTCTCTTTTACTTGTTCCTAATCAGTTTGTGTTTTTGAAATCTCAATCAAGTTTTACATTTTCAAAATTCCTGCTTATAATTGAGGCACTACTCAAGAGAAAATACTTCGTACCTCAAGGTTTCTCCCAGTTTAGCCAGAAACAACTTCAGCTTTCTTGTTCTGTGAGTTCTCTTTTGACCAGATGACAGAGTGTGTAGTCACTGCAGTGTTTAAAAACTCACAATTGAAAGCCCAGCCAACTCAAATGAATAAGACAAAGCAAAACAAAACAAAATAAACAATAAAAAACAAGACCTTGGAAGGAAGTCCATTTCTCCATTCTAAGACCCAGGAGGGCTGAATGAAAATCTGGTGGAAGCTGAAGATTAAGGGAAGCCCAGTTGAGTATTCTGGTTGTTGAGTAACATAAGATTTTAGAAAAGAGATTGGTATGAGGTTGTGGAGGCTAGGCTTGGATATTATTTTGGAAATAGTGGAGAGCCATGAGCTGATGATGAGTTTTCATCAGAGGTGTTGTAGAATCAGCTTTTAAAGACTGTTAATATAGCTGAGAAATCAAAGATAAAAGGAAGAAAAGAGATGAAGGACAGGTACACCACAGCAACACAGATGACTCTTCCAGACAAGATGTTGAGGAAAAGAATCCAAACACAAAGGGATAATGGTCTATGGTTCCATTTATATGAAATTGAAAAGTAGAAGAAAACTAATTTATGTTGATTGAATCCAGTGGTTAGTTTTGGAGGGAGGTGAGGACTGGAAGGCTTCTGGGGGTACTGATAACCTTCTGTATCTTGTGATCCAGGATGTAAAATTCATCTAGCTCTACAATTTGGTTATGTATACTTTACAGTATGTGTGTCGTAACTCAGAAAGTTTACTTGCGGAAAGAGGGATGGGGTTAGAATGGAGGCAGTGAAATTGGAAAGCCAGAAAAAAATTCTTTCAACAGTGCATTTTCTAGAAAAAAAGAAGTCTAATGAGATCTATAAATAGGGTATAACCATTCCTGTTATTAAAGTAGACGTGATATCTGCAAGATTCACTGTGGATGACTTCTGTCAGTGCCTCCCATACTGTAAGTGCATAAGGTCTATGAGCCTCCCTGTGAATGTGCCCTTGTGGCTTGCTTGGATCCATGCATTGTGGAGGAAATGACACTGTGACAAGTCCATGCCTAGCCATCATGAGGGCTGGAACCTTCTACTCTCTTGGGGGATCGGTCCATGGTGCTGTAAAGCAGCTTGATTTGCGTGGGCAAATGCTGAGACATCACACGGACAGAGAGAGCTCTGGGAGACCAGATGTGTGAGTGAGGTGTTCATGCATCTTCCAGCTCAGCTGTTAATGGAAGGCGACTGAGCGAGTGTCAGGGGCCGATGCCAGATGGGGCAGAAGAATCACTCAGCCAGCCCTCTCCTGAACTCTTGACCCACAAAACAACCAAATGGTTGTTCGTTTAAGTTCCTAAGCTTTAGAGTAGCGTATCACACAGTAATAGGTAAATGCAACTGTTGTCTTCTAGAATGGTGGCCCTCAATGGAGGATGGGGAATTTTGTCCTCAAGGGGACACTTTCAGTGTCTGGAGATGTTTTGAATTGTCATGACTGGAGAGGCTGCCTAGTGTGGGCAGGCAAGGGACATCGCTAAACCTCCTACACAGCCCAGAAGAGCCCCACAACAAAGCATTGTCTGGCCCAAAATGGTTATAGTGCCAACGTTGAGAAATCCTTACGTACAGCAACGATTCATCATTTAGGTGGTACCCAGGAATTTTTCTCTGAAGCTACATTTTCTAAACATTCCTGATATCATTCATTATCGGGGATTAATGTTATATATAATGTAACATCTTAAAATCATCCCAGACCTTCAGAACCAGAATCTCCAGGGAAGGGGCTTGGGAAGTTACATTATTTATTTTATTTTTTTTACTTTAATAGAAGTTTGAAAAACACTGCCTTAGCCCAGTGTTTCTCAAATTTCAATTGTGTGTAGAAATCATCTGGGCATCTTGTTAAATTGTAGAATCTGATTCCCTTGGGCTAGGATGAAGCCCAAATTTCTGATTTCTAACAAGCTCCCAGGGGGTGTCCAAGCATTGTTCCTTAGACCACACTTTGCATAACAAGACTCTAGAGCAGTAGTTCTCAAACTTTAGAGTGTCTCAAACTTTAGAATCACCTGGAAGGCAGGGACTACTGGGTTCACCCCTAGAGTTTGATTGTGCAGGTTTGGGATGGGGCCCAAGAATTCGTACTTCCCATAAGTTCCTAGGTGATGTTAATGCCACTTGTCCGGGAATCAAACTTTGAGAACCAATGCCCTAGATTATTATTCTGCACATCTAAATGTGTGTAAAAATTTGCCACAAATGGCTACAAAAATTGAAGTTTCTCAGACCTCTCCCCATGCCCCACTATATTTCTTCCTTCCTAAATTTGCATTTTAATAAATTGCATCACCTGGGGTGATTCTAATATTTGTACTATAGGACCATATTTTTGGGAAATGTTAGAATATCTAGAGTTTGAGGGAGGGGCATGGGTAATTTGGAAAAACACATGTAATTTTTATAATTGGTTTAATTTGCATCTAATTCTCATCTTGAATTTATTTTGAAATATCAGATAATACTAAAACAGTAGAGGAGATTTTTATGCTTATCAAAGGTGGCCATGGCTTATATTCTAGAACCAGAAGTGCTGTCATAGAAAAGGTGTTTCCTTCCTGGGTCAGTCACTCGGTTCTTTGGGACTCCATGCCCTTAGATTCTCTGTAGCAGCTCCAAGTTGGATGTTGCTGCCAGTTTAGAGACAAGACATTAATAGTCATGAGTACAGTTAAACTTTCTTGAATTTTTGCTATGAAGGCATTATGTAAATACCTTGCCAATGCTATCTAATACGATACACTAGATAATCCCTTCATATGCAGTTATTATCCCCAGTGCATAGACGGGAAAATGAAAGCACATCAAGTTTAGGATACTTGCCTAGGATTATATAGCTACTTAATATCAAAGTCAGAGTTTTCACCTTGTCTGATGGATAACTGATAGGCTGATAGATGGGTAAGAGATAAGATACAGGCATCTGTATTTAAATATGATTGTTTTAAATGGAATGACCTCTCTATGTAATAAGTAAAGGAAATATGTATTACTTTGACAGGATGTGGCAATCACTGAAGTTTGTATTATTTTCTACTATTAATTACATTACCAGTTTTTTATCTTTTTTTTTAACCCTTCCTGGAACTTTAATATAGTCTTCTTACCTTTCTGTTAGAGTCAGTAATAAGTTTTATTGGCCACTACTGGGTTACTTGCCAATTATTTAACCAATCCCTTTAGCTGAGAAAATTTCATGAAGTCAACTGGCTTGGCCCTGCGTTCCTAAGTCCATTGCCGGCAAAGGGAAAAGGATGGCCTTAGCCTCATCAGGTCTGAAGATCAGCTCTCCCTGAAGCACACAGACTACCTCATAAGGAAGGATGGACACATACATGAAAACGTGGAGAAATGGGTACTGGGCAGAAATAATCAGTATTGAGACTGGAAGAAGGACATGACAAGTGTTAGAAGGGTTCTTGGCTGGACCGTATGTCAAAAACTGATTTCTCCATTGCTGGACAGTCCCTTGCTTTTAATAGAAATGGAAAAATACTGGACCCAGTGCTGCATTAATTGTAGAGCAATGTTTTCTTTCACCATTTGGAAATGAATTCATTAATAATTACTCATTAAAAATAGCTTTCTAAGAGGGAAAAGACATGAAATTTATGTTCTGGGTCAATATGTTGGGGATTTCTGAGCTGTGTTTCATTTGTGAGTAATTCAGTGAAAACTAAAAAGGTTGGCTCTTGATAAGTAAATAATAATCAGCTTGCTTTCTGGGTGATTTATTTCAGTGTTATCTTTAAAAATAAGTACAGGAAGAGGAGAGTAGTGTGGAAGGGTGATGAAATATGTTCTGTATATTCAGATTGAATCACGAAAATACGAAGACTAGGGTTTTAGCCTCCCAACAACATCAGTTTTTCTTTTGTTGTTGTTGTTTTTTAACTGGGTAAGGTAGCTGTTCCCAGACATCATGTTTTATCTTTCTAAGTTAACATCAATGCTCATATGAAGTGGGTAAATTGGTTGTGGTTTTCAGAAACATGCTAAAAATAATAGTAGTAATCATTTCAAAGGGACTGAGGATGTGGGACTCTTGGGTTGTGGATGGTACATTCAATTTAGTGTCATCATTTTCCTGTGCATTTTATAACTTTGAATTAATAATTTGGGAAAGATCTCTAGATAGGACCATAAAATTGTTCACTTCAACTCCATAGCTAGGTCGATCAAATAACATACACTCCTGGTGACATCAGGGATTGGAGAGTCTGCCTTGAAGGGCTTTCCCTAGCTCAGGGGCACGTAATTCATCAAGTGCCAGACACAAAGTAGGATTTTTAAGCTGTGTTATTTTTATTCAGTACTTTTACACCATGTTTCTTTGTGTTAAATTGCTTTCCAATGTCAAGACTCATTGACTTCAATACTCTCTGAGATGGCAGATCTTTATTTGAGGATGAATTCAATATTTGAAAATACAACAAAGCCGTTCAGGGTAGTGTGTGGTTAATTATGCGAGTATGGTGACCCAGTGAGGGGAGGCAGGGAAAGCAAAACCAAGATAAGAACTCAGAGTAATGGTCATAATTTTCATGTAGGACTAGGAAAGTGGCCATGAAGATGATATTTAAAAAGGAAAGTAAAATGGTAATCTGCTGTTTTTCACCATATTGAAAAAAGACTCATTTGAAGGGCCTATATTTTATATTTAACACCCTGGTGAAAATAGAAATGACTAGAATTGTGCTTTGTGTCTTTAAATCGTTCTTAAATTTCCCCCAGTTGCCTCAGTGTATCAGACATGATTGTCTTTGTTGATGACACTGAATCAGCACCCTAGTTCTAAGGCAAATATACACTGAAATCTTACAGAGAAGAGGCTGTGACATAGTCCTCAGTGGTGTGACAGGGTGAGTGGGGCTGGGAATGCACTTCTGTGTTTCTTAGTCTCTTTGCTTCATTTTTCTCTTTTTCTTTTTCACTGCCTCCTTGTGGCCACTCTGCTCATTAGATCTCTCATTAGAAGGCAGATAGGGAAATCAAAAGGTAATGAAACTTAAATCTGCTAATTTGGCAACTTGTTAGCAGCTCCTATAAAATGTTCAGTGGGAAAGACGCTATCATTATTAGCTAAAAGGAGGCTTAGGGATAATCTATGGAATTTATTTATCTGTTACTAATTCATTAATAATTGCTCATTAAATTAAGCCAACCAATTTATTGCACAACTAAATTACAACATGTGTGCTTTTTTCTCTGCCCACGGTCAAAAAATTTTGCTGGAAAAGAAATCAAGTATTATATATTTAATAAACCGCACATTTCCTAAAGCAGCGAGCACGACCCGGCAAAGCCAACCTCCTCTGTTCCCCAGGATGCTAATAATGGCAACACTGAATCATCTTGGACCAGGAAAAAATACCCCTGTTGATTCTGAGGTGCAAGACAGGAGAGTCGATCTATACGTTTGCTACGCCTTTGCAAGAAATGAAAAGGGAGAGATAGCACCTGAGAAAATTTAGAAGTGTTGGTAGCTTTCAGGGTAGCTTGCGATAGTGTGACTGTAATTGGTTTCAAGAACAAGGTGATGTAAAGGAAATTTGAAGCCATTTCAGCCTTCTTTTATCATTTGTTATGCTCTAATGGATGCTTGCTTCCAAACAGCTGGCTTCGTAATAGAATCAGAACCCCCAGGTGCTGTGGAAGGCTAAAGTGTAGGAAGTGCCAGAGCAGGTTTTTGGCTGAAAATCTGGACAAGGTACATATGCAAAATGAAGTAGGAATTTTGGTTAGAGATCATTTCCGTATGGACCATTTGCAAGGAGAGAAGGTGATGGCAATGAAGAAAGAGAGCATGAAAAATTAAATGTAACCTGAAAGAGAAATAGAAGAAAGCGAAAGAGAACAAAAGGTTGCCTAGGGAGCATGCGAAGGCTGAAGGAGTACACTTATCATTGCACAGCTGAGCTGCTGTGACCCCCCACTTTCTAACAGCTGTCTTCATCAGAGACGCGGAACAGTCGTTCTCAACCTTGACTGAACTTCGGAATTTCCTAGGGAGTTTGATAATGTACTGATGCCTGGGTCCCACTCCTAGAGAGCCTGAGTTCATCAGTCTAGGGCAGGACTTGTGAATCCCGAGTCTTTAAAGTGGCCCAGGTGGTTCTAATACATAGATAAGCTTGCCAACTATTGGTCTGGAATATGAAGATTTCATTTCTTACCGCACGTTCCTTTCCACCTGCAGGCTCCGTTTTTATATCCTGTCCCTTAGCCCCTCTACACAGATCGTCTCAGCCACACCGGGAACCCAAATAAACTGATAAAATATTCTAACACCCAAGCTCGAGAAGCAAATTCTTTATAACAGCATCTCCATAAATCGAGGCTTCTACATCAAGTTGAGGCTTCTGTCTCCTTGGCTTCAGCTTTGAACACTAAATGTGTAGGATGTTAAACTCTGTAATAGGAAGCAGTAGAATTATAGTGGATATTTAACATTTTTAAGACACTCGTAGCATAAATTTCAGAATATGTTGCTCTCTTTCCAGATCATATTGGCTTTGCCATATCTGTTCAAAAACATGATGAAAATGGCACATTTTAATCTTGCAGATGCCTCTGCAATTATAACCATGAAAATGGGATTTACTTACTCAAAGCTGTTTCTTTCTTGAAAGGTATCTAAAGCACAAAGGGGAAATGTTATTCGAAGGATCATTTAGATATACTGGGCCTTCTATATTTAGTACAGCTGCCTTAAGGTCAAATGTGGCAAGATAAATTGAGAAAACACTTAGAAAAAGGCATTACTACTTTGACAACAGAATATTTAGCCACAGTTACTCCTCCAAATTAGAAAGGATTAATACCTCCCCAATTTTGTCTCTATCCACATATTCAATTGTTCATTTATTCATTCATTTACTCCTTTAGTTACTCACTTTTTTCTTTCAAATGGCAGTAATACTAGAAAAGAGCAAAATAGACGTGTCCCTGGCCTTCCCTGAGCTTAATGTCTCTCTTAGTGGTGACCGTGATGAGGTGACACAAAGCCGTGAAATCAGGGCAGTGGACTGGAGACCGGGGTGGTCTAGAGCTGCCGTCCTCAGGTTGGCGTCACTGGCTTGTACTTGCTAGTGTGTGACCTTGGGAAAGTTACTGAGCTTCTCTCTGGTTCAGTTTTCTCATCTGTGAGATACAGATGTGTTTCTCAAATCTACATTAGCACCTTCTGTGGGTTGGGTATGGTGCCAGGTGGTGGAGGTGCAGAAGGGCACAAGGCAGTAGGGAGCCTTGCCCACAGGGCACCTTTTTTACGCAACACTCACTGTAATAAATACTACCTGTCATTGTTTTATCATCACAGGACTGTATTGGGTTCTGTGGGGGACTCAGGACATCAAAGATGGTTACTGTTGCATCCTATTACAGTCCTATTAGACGAGCTATTTTCTTTGATTTTGCTTAACCAAATCGTGCCCTCACTCCACACTGCTCTGCAATGTGTCTTTTCTAGCAACACTCAGGCATAGGGGTGTAAGAGCCAAGAGCAAAGAACATTTAGCATAACCGTGGGTAGAGTTTTTCCAGGAGGATGCGATAGATAAGAAATCAAGTGATTCGAGGGTTCAACAAGATCATGGTTGAATGTACCTTCTGCAAGTTGAAGTATCTTGTCCATACTACTTACTGCTGTATTCCCAGGGATGAATAATGCTGGCGAATGCTAGGAAGTCAAGAATTTAGTTGAATGAATAAATGAATCAAATGAAGGCTCTAAGTTGGAGAGCTAAAGGGACACAAATAAAGGATCTAAGTTGGATAGCTAAAGGGACAGGACATGAGAGAAGGGGACCCACAGAGTGAGAGAAAATAGAGGTTAAACCTCCAAAATCAACGTACTCTGAGTGCAGGAGTGCAAGAGCTGGAGACAAAGGAGGTCGTTGTCAGAGTGCCAGGCATTTTATTTAAAGCTTTAAAAAAGGGCACAATTCAGAAAGTGTCAAGAGGTGAGTAGGGACTTCACCATGGCCTGTATAGCTAATGTGGAATGTACAGGAAAAATCATATGGAACTAAGGAGCCGCCTCTTGACTAGGTAGTTTGAAGGTAGATGGAAGTCATCCAGGGGTGAGGGTTTAAGACTGAAGAGGCAGAGTATGAACCACTTGCCACCTGTTCAGTGAACATCGAGCTGGCAAGGGGATTAACCAAGAGCCATAATACGGGGCAGGAGATGAGGTGAGTAAAGTAGAGGAAGGTATAACTGGTTGGCATGGGTCTCAAAGGATAATTTTTATTTTTGTTTTTTACATGAGGACAAAGGAGCAGTAGTTTGAACTTGGCAGGAGAGATGTGTATCTCGCCTTTAAGGAACAAGGGACGAGAGGAGTGAAGTGAAAAGACCCAGAGGGTACAACTTTTAAGTAGGATGGACTCACAGCATGTGCTCACTCACTGCTGCCTTTGCACAGAGGACCCTTCAGGCACAATGACGAAGTGTTTCCTTTCAGGCGACCTAGGAGCCCGATCTTCACCAGGTTTTCACAGTCCCGTCACATCCAACACCCCTTTGCATTCAACTATTGCCACATTCTTTGAGATAATTGGAGATGGCTTGGGTGCTGAGTCAAGGAATCCTAGCTAAGGAACTTCACACAGAGCTTTGGCTGCACAGAGCTGGCGAAAGTATTATCAGCTTAAACAAACAGAGGATTTTACTCCATTCTCATCTCTTAGCTGCAGTGGCTTCACAGCCATTAGTAATGTACCCAAAGAAGCACTCCCACCACTCTTATAAACCTTAGTGTGCCATTCAGCATACAAATGAGGTTTGGGGTATCTTCGAAGGATTTGGTATCCTGAATGCAGAGGCTTAATTTTGTGTATATATATATATATATATATATATATATATATATATATATATATATATATTTTTTTTTTTTCTTTAACTGGTAAGCTCTAGGGAGTGCAGGGATGTGGAAGCATAGGACCAGGTGTTACGGAACGAATGTGTTTTTAAGAATCAAGAAGAGAAATGCTGAAAGCACCCCAGATGGGATTTTAAGGGAAATTTCCTTCTAATTTAAGACCTTACTCTCCAAAAATAAAGGAAGCATTCGATAAATGTAGTGTAAAAGGAAGTGTCTGAATATCTCAGCATCAGAGTGAAAACCGAGGACCCTATTCACCATGAAAGCCTTCCATGACCTCTCTGCCCTCTGCTCACACATTCCAGATGTGTCATGTGACAAGACACAATGATACAGCAATACGGCCAGTTATGCACGTGTTGTGCACTGTTGTTTTTGAGGAATTATAGTGTCCCATCCTGTTTTGTGCCTTATAAAGATTAAACTAATGTTATCTTTGGTGGAAGCCTGGTGTGATGAATAATTGAATAAATAGTAAATAAAAGAGAGGCCACACAATATTAAAAATGGAAACCACTCCAGTATTAAATGGAGAAGTTTCTACCCTTGGTGGTGCTGAATCATGGAAAGAAATGTTATTCTCTAGTTTATTCCCACGTGGAAAGGCAATTCCACAAATAAGCCACTAGGTGTTTATTATTGTGTTTGTTACTGAGGTGTTCAGGCTCTTATACTGTATGATATTTAGCATGAATAAGAAAAATGGTAGACTTCTTCACATTTGATGAAAGCACCTCACCTTTGATTAAAATATATGTATGATTTGACCAAGTTTTCTAAAAGGCAAATGCACAAATGTGAATTCTGCATAAATTCAATTGTAGTTTTGCAAATTGTGACACCTATCCAGAACTTCTAGGGTGCTTGTTATATTTGCAGAAGCTCCTACTGGACTTCCAAATCAGATTCTTTACAGGTAAGGTCCAGTACCTCTGGAATTCTGATGCAGGTTGGAAGAGAAACAGACCCTGAGAGAAACTGGAGTTGGTGACGGTCATTTTGGGTTTCTAAGTAGGAGTTCTGGAGCCTTTAACCAATAACTGTTAAAACCTGGCTGTAGTCCTTACCAGGTAGAGCAAGGTAAATCCATCACCTGTGAGCATCAGAGATAAGATCTATTTTGAAGACTGAATTTTATATAAATCTATAAAAAGGGCCAATAAATTCCCAGTATTCCAAATTAGCCTTCTGAACTTCTAAAAAGGAAAAGAAGAAAAAAGACACCAGGAGAAAAGTCTTCCTTCTGCATATCAACTAGGAATAGCTATAAAAATAAGTATGAACAGAAACTCACTTTGCATATCAGGCTTCCCATTGGATTTAATAGCACACGTGATTAATGAGGAATGTAAAGGAGCCAGCTCTTTTTCCTGACCCTTCTCCTGCCTTTGATATCACTAACCATGGCTGCTTTCATTAAAACTCTCCCATTCTTGACTTCTCTGACTCAGTGTTCTTCAGGCCCCCTGGCTCTCTGACCATTTTTTGGCTGGCTTCTTTTGGTGGGCTAGCACCTCTTCTTTCCCAATGAACAAATGTCATTCCTTCAGCATCGACTTTTTTTTTTTTAATACGATCAACTGTTATAGGCATGCATGTCCCCTTCTAAACTACCTCCCCAGTCTTGACTTCTCCAAGTCCCAAATTCTATAGATTCCCAGTCGAAGAATCATGTTTGTATATCAAACGATGCAATTAATCCACCCCTTCTAAATGAAGCATAGTTTTCCAAACTCCTCTTTAGCCTCTGCCATTCTCCTGGATCTTCTTTTTGGTTTTTGTTTTGTTTTACTTTATTTATTTTTTCTTTTTTTACACTGAGATTTAGATCCTTTCCAACTTTTCCATTTCCACCAAATGGTAAGAAAACCAAAATATCTACTTGGTTTCCCTGATTCTTCTCTCCTTTTCTTCTTCTTCTTCTTCCTCTTCCTCTTCCTCTTCTTCTTCCTCTTCTTCTTCTTCTTCTTCTTCCTCTTCTTCTTCCTCTTCTTCTTCCTCTTCTTCTTCCTCTTCTTCTTCTCCTCCTCCTCCTCCTCCCCCTCCCCCTCCCCCTCCCCCTCCTCCCCCCTCCCCCTCCTCCCCCCCTCCTCCCCCTCCTCCCCCTCCCCCTCCCCTCCCCCTCCCCCTCCCCCTCCCCCCTCCCCCTCCCCCTCCTCCCTCCCCCCTCCCTCCTCCCCCCTCCCCCTCCTCCACCTCCTCCTCCTCCTCCCCCTCCTCCCCCTCCCCCTCCCCTCCCCCTCCTCCTCCTCCCCCTCCCCCTCCTCCTCCTCCTCCCCCTCCCCCTCCTCCTCCTCCCCTTCCTCCTCCTCCCCCTCCTCCTCCTCCCCCTCCTCCTCCTCCCCCTCCTCCTCCTCCCCCTCCCTCCTCCCCCTCCTCCCCCTCCCCCTCCCCCTCCTCCCCCTCCCCCTCCTCCCCTCCCCCTCCTCCTCCTCCTCCTCCCCCTCCCCCTCCTCCCCCTCCTCCTCCTCCTCCCCCTCCCCCTCCTCCTCCCCCTCCCCCTCCTCCCCCTCCCCCTCCCCCTCCTCCTCCTCCTCCCCCTCTCTTCTGTCTTCTCTCTTTCTCTTTCTCTCTTTTCTCCATTCATCCACTCAGTACTAATGCATCCGTCCATCCACCTATACAATAAATATTTAAGTGCCATCTACATGGGAGGAATTGTGTAACTTCCAGAGATATAATGAAAAAAGAGAGGGAAAGAGTCTAGCCTGTATGGAACTTTAAAGATTAAAGATTTAGTGAAGGGACTTCCCTGATGGCGCAATGGTTAAGAATCCGCCTGCCAATGCAGGAGACATGGGTTTGCTGCCTGGTCCAGGAAGATCCCACATACCACGGAGCAACTAAGCCCGCGCAGCACAACTACTGAGCCTGCGCTCTGGAGCCCGCGAGCCACAACTACTGAGCCCATGCACCACAACTACTGAGCCCGCGCGCCTAGAGCCCATGCTCCAGAACAAGAGAAGCCACCGTAATGAGAAGCCCACGCACCGCAACGAAGAGTAGCTCCCACTCGCCACAGCTAGAGAAAGCCCGTGTGCAGCAATGAAGACTCAGCACAGCCAAAAATAAATAAAAAGATTTAGTGAAATAATCACTCAAATATGTAATTGCAAACTTTTTTTTTTTTTAAAGAGCTGCTCTTTTTATTTATTTATTTATTTATTTATGGCTGTGTTGGGTCTTCGTTTCTGTGCGAGGGCTTTCTCTAGTTGCGGCAAGTGGGGGCCACTCTTCATCGCGGTGCACGGGCCTCTCATTATCGCGGCCTCTCTTGTTGCGGAGCACAGGCTCCAGACACGCAGGCTCAGTAATTGTGGCTCACGGGCCTAGTTGCTCCGTGGCATGTGGGATCTTCCCAGACCAGGGCTCGAACGCGTGTCCCCTGCATTGGCAGGCAGATTCTCAACCACTGCGCCACCAGGGAAGCCCGTGATTGCAAACTTTGATGAACACTGAGAAAGGAATGTCCAGAATACTGTGGAATCCTTAACTGGACAACCTGATCTCCTGAGAGTGAAGGAAGGGATGAAGGGGAGTGTATTTCTGAGAAAGATACTTTCCAGCTGAAAGACAAAGAGAACTTGCCTGGCTAAAGCTGAGTGGGAACAAAAAAAGAACATTCTGAAGTTTTATTTATGTTTTTATTTATCCATTCCTTTATCATCTGATAACCAGTTATTTGAGTGAATAGTTTGGTGCTGTACTAATGCCAGGAGATTCAATGTAAGCAATACCTTCAACAGTTCAGCAAGTATTTATTATATATCCATTATGTGCCAGACACTGACAGGATACTGCAGGTTGAGTTTCCATTCCTCAAGCACATATGTACCCCTGCAAAGACACACATCTTTTCTCTGATGAAGATCTTACAGAGTCTTTATTGTGTATCCAATCCAAACTTTCTAAAAGAGCTGTCATGGGTTATCCCAATCAGACCATATTTGATTACTCAAATCCCAATTTTGGGGGTTAAATGAATCATTTTAGGAACCTTCAAGACACAGTCTTTGTGTTTTGGTACACACTTGTCTCTCGGTATACTTCCTTGGCCCGGAAACTCTGCCCTCCGGGAGGTAATGTAGCTGAGAAGAAAGAGAACAAGGTATGGAGACAGATTCAACTTAAATCCTAGCTCAAGCAGTAACTGGTCATGGACCCTTGTGCCAGTGACTTAACCTCTCTGACTCCATTCTTATCGTCTCCAAAAATGGAGACGATAACAAGCTTGCCAAGTTATCATTCACGTTTAAGTAGGACTAAGTACACACAGAGCACGTGTCCAGTGAATGGTGGTTGGGAGGTGAGGAGGCTGTTAGGAGTAGTGTAACAGCAACAATCATTGTTGCATCACAAAACTTGGCTCCAAACGTTTAGCTGTTTGGAGGCCTTTTAGGATCTTCACCATCTTGATTCTGTTCCATTTTTACATGTTTACTTCCTGATGCTTTCACTGAGCTCCAAGTGAGATACTTACTAGCCAATTCTGTCAGTCCTTGCTCAAGGCAAGGAAGACTCCTTTATCAGCTCAACAAGTCAGAAATAAAATTCTTAGAGGATTGTCTTCTAGAAGATAAAGAAGGTATTTTTGTGTCATCTTGATATGAAAATTGGATTTGAACAGTATTAGCCAAATAACTCCCCCACAAAATTTTTAATAATCATCATTTCTTTCTTTCAGAAATCTATGGACTTTGCCACTTATTTATCTCATAATAACATTATTGAATGGTGATATCATACAACGGTAGGGGTAGGAAGGCCCTTGGACATCACCCATTTCAAGCTTTTAACGTTACAGATAGAATAAAATTGAAGCCCAGGGATGTGAAGTGACTTCATCATAGTTATGCAAAAACCAAATACTCCTTAATATAAAAGTGGGTTGTCTGGGATATAGGATATGGAACAAAGATGCATGTGCAGGAGGTTTACTGGGAAGAACTCTTGGGAACACCTGTGAGGAAGTGGAGGGACCAGGTGGGCAGAGGAAGAGGTCAGACATCCATGCAGCCTCAACAAAGGCCTCAAATCATCCCATAGTGGACTCTGGGCTGGGATGGCCCTTCAAAGTTGTCATGCCTTGAGGTACATGGACAAGTCACTAGACATGGTCTGCCTCTGGGGAGGGGCATGACCTTGGACAAGGGCAATTCTAGGAGTGCCGTCAGCTGCCAACACTCCTGGCAGTTGGGGGAATGAGGGCCTTCGTCCCGAAGGGGGTCTAGGAGGCTCACTACAGCATTCATCGCATAGGACAAGGATAATTTCATCATTTTATCTCCCAGTAAAGAGGGGCAAAGAGCCTTATAATTGATTCCTTAGTGTCTCATTACCAAGTAGTATCTCAATTCCTTTCTTTTAAACAAAGAGTACTATTCGAAGAAGATAACATTTGCCTAAAAACCTCATTCAGTGATAGTTTGGGATGTTCATAGAGGTCATATAAGCTAATCAGCAAAAGAGGAGGAAAAGAAACTTAGTGATGATTCTCAGGGATAGGAGGCCACAGTTAAAAGAATTAGATACTGTTTAAACCACATTTTTGAAGGTCACCTACGAGGCAGTAAAATGAATGTAGGGCTCACAAATATGCAAATATACAAGAAAGTGAGAAAAGCTTATCATATCTAGGAACAGCCTGATAATTGGATAAAAATTATCATTTCTCAAATTCTTAATTCCACAAATATTTATTGAGCCCCTGTGTGTTCCTGGTGATATTCTAGGTCCCAAGATACAGCAGCAAACAAAATACAGTCAAAGCCCTGCCTTTAGGACCTCAGTTCTTACAGGTCATTCTATTGTGTTTTCTCATGTCTTTCCCTCTATGTTTCGAATTTCTAGAGGATGGAGCTGTGTTCCATTTTTTTTCATATCTCTAGTACCTGACTTCGTGCCTGGTATGTAAATATTTGTTGAATGAAACAAGCCACAAACTCTTCTACACATGTAGACAAGCACTTGAACTTCAAACTTCACACCTCTAAATATTTAATTGCCCAACAAAGTTTTCGTCTCCAGCCAGGTTTCAGAGATCGCATATATCATCCTGAGGTTCACTAGAAGGAAAGGAAATGCTGCCAGGTTTGAAAAATACGTATAGAAGAAAAGAGTATGATTTGCTAGTCACTGAAAAAAATAATCTTGACTTATTGGGTTTTTTTTTTTGTTCTCATTTTCTTGGCATAGTTATTCAGACACCTACAGAATTTTCCTGAGAAGGTTTCAGTGTTTATAAATTGAATTCTTTATACACCCCAGTATTTGTCTGACATTAGTGTTCAGAAAGACCTAGAAGCCTCCTTTGCGAATCATATGCCCCCATTGGAACCTCTTTCAAAGTGAGACAACATATTTGCTGTTTCATGAAATTATATTTTTTGTACTTTAAAAGTGACCTCCACAAAAAAAAAAAAGGACAAATGATTTAATCATGTGATAACATACTTAGTCTCATATAAGCATCCCTTGGAGAGTTGATAAAATACGTATTTCCCTAAGATTTATCCCCTGAAGTTCTGATTTTAAAAATCTGGGGCAAAACCTTGTAACCTAACACTGCTGAGCATTCAAAATTGTTTAATATGTTGGAAAGAACAGAGATTTTAAAGTCAAAAGTGAAGTCTGTGTCCTGATTCTGATGCTTACTTCCTGACTCTGGGCAAGCCCCAGCTGGGAGCTTATCTGTGTCTCCTTTTCCTCAACGTGTTTTAAGTGATATTAACATTAGATGTCTTTTCTAACCTCAGAAGGTTGTTGGCATATATTTAAAAAGTAAGTGTGCATAAAAGTGTCTTACAAACCTTAAAAAGTACACACATGTCCTTGTGAATGAAATGTTGAAGAACTACACATTATGCTTCTCTCTAACTCACTACCCTCAACACAGCCTTTGCAAAATGAGACAAAGCTCACCTTTCCTACCAAGTGAATGCCTGATTTTGCCTGGGAGATTCCCATCCAGTTGTCTTCTTTTTGGAAAACCCACCTGGCAAAGATATTCCACCTCAGAGGACAGGAATAAGAATTGTCAAATAGTCATGATTTTAAAAGACAAGTTAGTCCTATCTCTATGTAAAGGTTTTAAAAATTCTGATCTCTTGAGAATAACAAAGTGAATGTTTTCCCTGAGCTCTCAATCTGCTTTGATTTCCAAAAGGTTTTAGAAAGGCCTTGGAAACTTATCTCTTTCTGCTAATCCATTCACTTTGTAGAAACATAACTTATTTTACAGGTAGTTTAATGCCAATACTTTTGTCATTTAGAAGCTGGGGAAAGCAAAATGTGTGAATTTTCCATGTCTTTTCATTATTATCATATGTTAGCATAATTATGTAAACAATGAGAGTACCCTAAGTTAATTGATAGAAAGCAAATGTATATATATGTATGTGTGTGTGCATGTGTGTGTCTGTGATAGACTTTGAGTGCAGAATTTTAAAAATACTATTTAATTTTCCCTTCCCCAAAATAATAAAAGTACACACGACAACTGAAGACAGAATATTTTAATGCTGTCTTTGCCAACACTGAACAAATGAGATTATCTCAGTTCTGTATAACACATAGGATTTGAGATTGCTTTAAAGTCTCATTCAGAATTGAAAAATAACATGTCTTTTGTGGCCACATTCTTTTATATGCAGGCTACTAATACCACTGCCCTTACTCTCCCTAAAAATACCCAAAATAAAATGTTCTCTATTCTTGCAGAAATCTGGTAATATGTTTCTGCTACTCAAGTTGAAAGTCTGCATCTGAGAAATGTTTAGGGGTGTGTATGTGTGTGTGTGTGTGTGTGTGTGTGTGTGTGTGTGTGTGTGTGTTTGTACTCTCTGCTGGTGTTCTTTCATTAGAAACACAAGTGACCCAACTGACAGCTTTATAGATGGTGTTGGATATGCCAGTATTAAATTCTGCTACATCACTAAATTTTAGGGTATTTGTGTCAGGACACAGCCATCCATCTTCGATATGTGATTCGGGCATCCCTGTAACCAGCTAAATGGAACGTTTTCTAGTAACTTATGTGATCACATCATTTACTTTTTTGCATCCTGAGGAAATGGTTTCCTTTCTTTAGGCAAGCTGGTATACCTCTAAGGTCATTTGTCTGCTTAACTGTTGCTGAAATTGCAAAGAAAGGGAAAAATAAACAAAAAGACAAAATGCCTTTCTCAACAGAAGGGAGCTCATTTGAAGGAGAAATGAAGGATTATCATGTCCAGATTGAGAAAGGAAGTGAAGTGGTTCTACAGAACTTCGACTGGGCCACCAGTGAGCCTGCTGATGGGATTATGGTTTGGTCCCGTGGAGTATTGACCTAAGTGTGGGCTGACAGACCTAATTCCCACTCAACTGGCAGAGTATGGGGTTCTGATTATTTCCCTATGGCTTCCTGGCTGTCCTCTTCAGCCTTGTTACCTGCAGTTGATTTTTCCATTCGGGTCCAGGTTCTTACTACAGACGTTTTAAATGGAAATGATTATCCAAACCTAAAATTTGAGGAAAAATAATTACAAATCAGCAAGGCTGTTATACTTTTTATTTCATTTAAAAGACATTATAATAAAAATACAGAAAATTGTGAGAAAAACAATTGCCCATAGTCATTTGTTCATGTCTTATTGAGGGTTTTCTTCTCTATACATACGTATATGCTGATTGCAAAAGTAATGTGTGCACATTATGAAATTTTAAAAATTTCTATAGGAAAGTATAAGATAAAAATATAACAGAAAATTATGTTTAATATTTAAAATAACTTAAAATTCCTAAGTTAGAGATAACCATTGTTCACATATACATATATATGTATACATGTATAGTACACACTCTGTTTTAAAAATAAACCCTACATTTCGTAATTTTGTGATTTTCTTTTATCACTTACAATACTCCACCAATATCCTTATTATCCAAGATTCATATTTCTTTTAAAATTGTGATTTTAGTACACTACAGTGTTATACCTATTATATGGCTTTATCAAAATATATTTAGCCAAACCCTGTTGCTGAACTCAAGGTTATATCTTATTATGAGCATGTGGTGACTAGGATGTGACTGGTTTTGCAGCAATCAATCTGATAGCTTAGCTTTCAAAAATCCCAGATTATTGTCTTAACATAAATTCCTAGAAATTCAATCATTGATTAAAAAGCCTGTATGTGTTTAAATATTTGATATATTTTATTTGATGTAAATTTTCACATTCCTACAGAAATCTCTTACTGACTTACAGTCTAAACAGCACAGGTAACACCAGTTTACTGAGTGTTATCAATATTTTTCAGCATTGAAAATGTCCTAGGTAACACAAGATATTGCCTCAATTAACATTATTTTCATTTCTACTGAAATTAAAAACATTTCTTACGTTATTTTTTCACATCTTGACTTTATCACAGTGCTAAAGTGGATGTATTTTTGCATATGCCTTTTGGTACATGTATGAATTGGTCTATATGATTGAAATTGTTGGATGTGTATTTATATTTAAAAGACATTGTTTTCACCACTGGAAAAGGATGTTATGGTAAATTTTATGGTAATTCATTACAGTTGGAGGCATCAGTATGAATTCATGTTTAGTTTATTATAGCCACGGATGGTTACATATAGAAATATTTATAGATATTTTTATACACGTGGATTAGTGTACACACATATTTTCTTGCTCTGTTAGTGTCAACTGAGAGGACCTGGAAGCAGTTACACCTCAGGAGCATCAACACACCTGGCATCCACATCTTGGTTTCCATACCATTCTCGAATAAATAGAGCCAGGACTCCTTGAGGAAATGACTGATTTTATGATTGGGGCAGAAAATATACAAAATGAGTCTGGAATATTTTATAGTTACAGAAAGTAAAAAAGTGCTCAAAAATAAAGGCCACAATGGTGGGAGAATGTAAATGAGATACAGGAACCAATGAAAAGAGTTCTCAATGGCCAAAGCTATAAACAGCTCAGCAACAAAATGAATAAAGTAGTATCAAATTATAACCTAAAGTATAGAATAAATATCCGTGAGTCCATACTGATGTAAATAAATGACTAAATAAATAAATGGAAGTGAATAGAAAAATCTCCCATGCTGAAGAATTCCAAATGCAATAATTTCTGTAACTACTTCATCTTTAAAGAATTAGAGCATCACTTTCCATTCCCTAAGTATGGACAGTGCTAAGTGACTTTCTTTTATTTATTTATTTATATATAACATCTTTATTGGAGTATAATTGCTTTACAATGGTGTGTTAGTTTCTGCTTTATAACAAAGTGAATCAGTTATATATATACATACACCCCATATTTCCTCCCTCTTGCATCTCCCTCCCACCCTCCCTATCCCACCCCTCTAGGTGGTCACAGAGCACCAAGCTGATCTCCCTGTGCCATGTGGCTGCTTCCCACTAGCTATCTATTTTACATTTGGTAGTGTATATATGTCCATGCCACTCTCTCACTGTGTCCCAGCTTACCCTTCCTACTCCCCGTATCCTCAAGTCCGTTCTCTACGTCTGCATCTTTATTCCGATCCTGCCCCTGGGTTCTTCAAAATCACTTTTTTTTTCTTTTTTTTAGATTCCATATATATCTGTTAGCATATGGTGTTTGTTTTTCTCTTTCTGACTTACTTCACTCTGTATGACAAACTCTAGGTCCATCCACCTCACTACAAATAACTCAATTTCATTTCTTTTTATGGCTGAGTAATATTCCATTGTATATATGTGCCACATATTTATCCATTCATCTGTTGATGGATACTTAGGTTGCTTCCATGTCCTGGCAATTGTAAATAGGGCTGCAGTGAACACTGTGGTACATGACTCTTTTTGAATTATGGTTTTCTCAGCGTATATGCCCAGTAGTGGGATTGCTGGGTCGTATGGTAGTTTCATTTTAGTTTTTTAAGGAACCTCCATTCTGTTCTCCATAGTGGCTGTATCAACTCACATTCCCATCAACAGTGCAAGACGGTTCCCTTTTCTCCACAACCTCTCCAGCATTTGTTTGTAGATTTTTTGATGATTGCCATTCTGAATGGTGTGAGGTAATACCTCATTGTAGTTTTGATATGAATTTCTCTAATGATTAGTGATGTTCAGTATTGTTTCATGTGTTTGTTGGCAATCTGTATATCTTCTTTGGAGAAATGTCTATTTAGGTCTTCTGCCCATGTTTGGATTGGGTTGTTTGTTTTTTTGATACTGAGCTTCTTGTAAATTTTGGAGATTAATCCTTTGTCAGTTGGTTCATTTGCAAATATTTTCTCCCATTCTGAGGGTTCTCTTTTCATCTTGTTTATGATCTCCTTTGCTATGCAAAAGCTTTTAAGTTTCATTAGGTCCCATTTGTTTATTTTTGTTTTTATTTCCATTTCTCTGGGAGGTGGGTCAAAAAGGATCTTGCTGTGATTTATTTCATAGAGTGTTCTGCCTATGTTTTCCTCTAAGAGTTTTATAGTGTCTGGTCTTACATTTAGGTTTTAATCCATTTTGAGTTTATTTTTGTGTATGGTGTTAGGGAGTGTTCTAATTTCATTCTTTTATATGTAGCTGTCCAGTTTTCCCAGCACCACTTATTGAATAGGTGGTCTTTATTGTATATTCTTGCCTCCTTTATCAAAAATAAGCTGACCATATGTTCATGGGTTTATCTCTGGGATTTCTATCCTGTTCCATTGATCTATATTCCTGTTTTTGTGCCAGTACCATACTGTCTTGATTACAGTAGCTTTTTAGTATAGTCTGAAGTCCAGGAGGCTGATACCTCCAGCTCCATTTTTCTTTCTCAAAATTGCTTTGGCTATTCGGGGTCTTTTGTGTTTCCATACAAATTGTGAAATTTTTTTTTCTAGTTCTGTGAAAACTGCCAGTGGCAGTTTGATAGGGATTGCATGGAATCTGTCGATTGCTTTGGGTAGTATAGTCATTTTCACAATGCTGATTCTTCCAATCCAAGAACATGGTATATCTCTCCATCTGTTGGTATCATCTTTAATTTCTTTCATCAGTGTCTTATAGTTTTCTGCATATAGGTCTTTTGTCTCCTTAGGTAGGTTTATTCCTAGGTATTTTATTCTTTTTGTTGCAGTGGTAAATGGGAGTGCTTCCTTAATTTCTCTTTCAGATTTTTCATCATTAGTGTATAGGAATGCAAGAGATTTCTCTGCATTCATTTTGTATCCTGGTACTTTACCAAGTTCATTGATTAGCTCTAGTAGTTTTCTGGTAGCATCTTTAGGATTCTACGTATAGTATCATGTCATCTGCAAACAGTGACACCTTTACTTCTTCATTTCTGATTTGGATTCCTTTTATTTCTATTTCTTCTTTGATTGCTGTGGTAGAACTTCCAAAACTATGTTGAATAATAGTGGTGAGAGTGGGCAACCTTGTCTTGTTCCTGATCTTAGTGGAAATGGTTTCAGTTTTTTACCATAGAGAACAATATTGGCTTTGGGTTTGTCATATATGGCCTTTATTATGTTGAGGTTAAGTTCCCTCTATGCCTACTTTCTGGAGGGTTTTTATCATAAATGGGTGTTGACTTTTGTCAAAAGGTTTTTCTGCATCTACTGAGATGATCATATGGTTTTTCTCCTTCAATTTGTTAATATGGTGTATCACATTGATTGATTTGCGTATATTGAAGAATCCTTGCATTCCTGGGGTAAACCCCACTTGATCATGGTGTATGATCCTTTTAATGAGCTGTTGGATTCTGTTTGCTAGTATTTTGCTGAGGATTTTTGCATCTATGTTCATCAGTGATATTGGCCTGTAGTTTTCTTTTTTTGTGACCAAGTTGGTTTTGGTATCAGGGTGATGGTGGCCTTGTAGAATGAGTTTGGGAGTGTTCCCCCTCTGCTATATTTTGCAAGCGTTTGAGAAGGGTAGGTGTTAGCTCTTCTGTAAACGTTTGATAGAATTCACCTGTGAAGCCATCTGGTCCTGGGCTTTTGTTTGTTGGAAGATTTTTAATCACAGTTTCAATTTCAGTGTATATTTTCTATTTCTTCCTGGTTCAGTTTCGGAAGGTTGTGCTTTCTAAGAATTTGTCCATTTCTTCCAGGTTGTCCATTTTATTGGCATAAAGTTGCTTGTAGTAATCTCACATGATCCTTTGTATTTCTGCAGTGTCAATTGTTACTTCTGTTTTTCATTCCTATTGATTTGAGTTTTCTCCCTTTTTTTCTTGATGAGTTTGGCTAATGGTTTATCAGTTTTGTTTATCTTCTCAAAGAACCAGCTTTTAGTTTTATTGATCTTTGCTATTGTTTCCTTCATTTCTTTTTCGTTTATTTCTGATCTCATCTTTATGATTTCTTTCCTTATCCTAACCTTAGGGGTTTTTTTGTTCTTATTTCCCTATTTGCTTTAAGTGTAAGGTTAGGATGTTTATTTGAGATGGTTTTGTTTCTTGAGGTAGGATCGTATTGCTATAAACTTCCCTCTTAGAACTGCTTTTGCTGCATCCCATAGGTTTTGGGTCATCGTGTTTTCATTGTCATTTGTTTCTAGGTATTTTTTGATTTCCTCTCTGATTTCTTCAGTGATCTCTTGGTTATTTAGTAGTGTATTGTTTAGCCTCCATGTGTTTGTATTTTTTACGTATTTTTTCCAGTAATTGATATCTAGTCTCATAGCAGTGTGGTCGGAAAAGATACTTGATAAGATTTCAGTTTTCTTCAATTTACCAAGGCTTGATTTGTGACCCAAGATATGATCTATCCTGGAGAATGTTCCATGAGCACTTGAGAAGAAGTGTATTTTGTTGTTTTGGAATGTAATGTCCTATGAATATCAATTAAGTCTATCTTCTTTAATGTATCATTTAAAGCTAGTGTTTCCTTATTTATTTCCATTTTGCATGATCTGTCCATTGGTGAAAGTGGGGTGTTAAAGTCCCCTACTATGATTGTGTTACTGCCGATTTCCCCTTTTATGGCTGGCTGTTAGCATTTGCCTTATGTATTGAGGTGCTCCTATGCTGGGTGCATATATATTTACAATTGTTATATCTTCTTCTTGGATTGATCCCTGATCATTATGTAGTGTCCTTCTTTGTGTCTTGTAATAGTCTTTCTTTTAAAGTCATTTTGTCTAATATGAATATTGCTACTCGAGCTTTGTTTTGATTTCCATTTGCATGGACTGTCTTTTTCCATCCCCTTACTTTCAGTCTGTATGTGTCCCTAGGTCTGAAGTGGGTCTCTTGTAGACAGCGTATATATGGGTCTTGTTTTTGTATCCATTCAGCCAGTCTATGTCTTTTGGTTGGAGCATTTAATCCATTTACATTTAAGGTAATTATCAATATATATGTTCCGATTACCATTTTCTTAATTGTTTTGAGTTTGTTATTGTAGGTCTTTTCCTTCTCTTGTGTTTCCTGCCTAGGGAGTTTCTTTAGTATTTGTTGTAAAGCTGGTTTGGTGGTGCTGAATTCTCTTAGCTTTTGCTTGTCTGTAAAGGTTTTAATTTCTCCACTGAATCTGAATTAGATCCTTACTGGGTAGAGTCATCGTGGTTGTAGGTTTTTCCCTTTCATCACTTTAAATATGTCCTGCCACTCCCTTCTGGCTTGCAGGATTTCTGCCAAAAGATCAGCTGTTAGCCTTATGGGGATTCCCTTGTATGTTATTTGTTGTTTTTCCCTTGCTGCTTTTAATATTTTTTCTTTTTATTTAATTTTTGATAGTTTGATTAATATGTGTCTTGGCGTGTTTCTCCTTGGATTCATCCTTTTGGGGACTCTGAACATCCTGGACTGGATTGACTATTTCCTTTCCCATACTAGGGAAGTTTTCAACTATAATCTCTTCAAATGCATGCTCAGTCCCTTTCTTTTTCTCTTCTTCTTCTGGGACCCCTATAATTTGAATGTTGGTGTGTTTAATGTTGTCCCAGAGGTCTTTGAGACTGTCCTCAATTCTTTTCTTTCTTTTTTCTTTATTCTGCTCTGCGGTAGTTATTTCCACTGTTTTATCTTCCAGGTCACTTATCCATTCTTCTGCCTCAGTTATTCTGCTATTGACTCCTTCTAGAGAATTTTTAAGTTCATTTATTGTGTTGTTCATCATTGTTTGTTTGCTCTTTAGTCCTTCTAGGTCCTTGTTAAACGTTTCTTGTATTTTCTGCATTCTATTTTCAAGATTTTGGATCATCTTTACTATCATTACTCTGAATTCTCTTTCAGGTAGACTGCCTATTTCCTCTTCATTTGTTTGTTCTGGTGGGTTTCTACCTTGCTCCTTCATCTGCTGTGTGTTTCTATGACTTCTCATTTTGCTTAACTTACTGTGTTTGGGGTCTCCTTTTTGCAGGCTGCAGGTTTGTAGTTCCTGTTGTGTGTCTGCCCCCAGTGGGTGAGGTTGGGTCAATGGGTTGTGTAGGCTTCCTGGTGGAGGGGACTGGGCCTGTGTTCTTGTGGATGAGGCTGGATTTTGTCTTTCTGGTTGGCAGAGCCATGTCCAGTGGTATGTTTTCGGGTACCTGTGACCTTATTATGATTTTAGGCAGCCTCTCTGCTAATGGGTGGGGCTGTGTTCCTGTCTTGCTAGTTGTTTGGCATAGGGTGTCCAGCCCTGTAGCTTGCTGATCATTGAGTGGAGCTGGGTCTTAGGGTTGAGATGGAGATCTCTGGGAGAGCTTTCGCTGTTTGATATTACGTGGAGCTGGGAGGTCTCTGGTGGACCAACGTCCTGTATTCGCCTCTCCTACCTCAGAGGCACAGGCCTGACACCTGGCTGAGCACCAAGACCCTGTCAGCCACATGGCTCAGAAGAAAAGGGAGAAAAAAAGAAAGAAAGAAGGACTGAAAGAAGGAAGGAAGGAAGGAAGGAAGGAAGGAAAGAAGGAAAGAAGAAATAAAATAAAATAAAGTTATTAAAACAAAATAAATACTAAAAATTTAAAAGTAATAAAAAAAGAAAGAAAGAAGAGAGCAACCAAACCAAAAAACAAATCCACCAATGATAACAAGAGCTAAAAACTATACTAAAATAATGAAAATAAAAAATAAAAAAATAAAATAGACAGACGGAACCCTAGGACAAATGGTAAAAGCAGAGCTATGTGACTGTCTTTTAAAAAGCACAGTATGGAAAGGGAAAAAAAAAGAGCAACTTTATAGTGGAGAAACCTGACCAACTATTTCAGTCAAGTGATCAAGATGAAAAGCAGTAATAAGTTGTGTTGATGATATATTCCCTTGATATGGTATCATGAGAATGGCACTTTTCCTATAAACTCTTCCTTCCAAAAATGCATACCCAGACTAATCATGAGAAAAACAGCAGACAAATCCCAATTGAGGGACAGTCTACAAAACACCTGACCAGTACTCGTCAACATTGCTGAAGTCATCAAATGCCAGGAAAGTTTAAGAAAATGCTATAACCAAGAGGAGCCTAAGGAGGCATGATGACTAATTAAAATTGGTACCTGGATACACCTGGAACAGAAAAAGGACTTCAGGCAAAAAAGAGGAAATCTTTGTAATGTATGGACTTTAGTTAATAGTAATGCATCAGTACTGGTTGGTTAATTGTGATAAATGTACCGTAATAATGTAAGATATTAATAACGGGAAACCAGGTGTGAGGTCTCTGCAAACATTTTCACAATTTTCCTGTAAGTCCAAAAACTGCTCTAAAATAAAGTTTCTTAAAAAAAAAGAACAAGAGACACATTGCCCAGTTACCCTCCATTGAGTTTATATGCATCTTAACTCCCAGCAGCAATATAAGAGATGTTTCCTTTACAAAATATTTGTCAGACATTCTGCATTTTGCTACTCTGATAGGGCAAAGATAGAACCTCTTCGTATTTTAATCTTTATTTTTCTTCTAATGAGTAGAGTATCTGTTCAGATGTTTAAAAAAATCTTTGTTTTTCTTTCAGTGCACACTCCATTTCCTTTGCTTATTTTTCCGTTGGGTTCTTTTTCTTTGATTTGTAGGAATGGTGCATCAAATAGTTTTCCACTGTGTCTTTTGATTTTATTGTTTCTTGATATGTGGAAATATTTACCCTTTATTTAGTTGGCATAGCCAATCTCTTCTTACATGGATTCTGTATTTTATATCATAAGCGCTTCTCACTCTGTGGTTACTTAAACAGCCTTCCACATTTTCATCTAATATTTTTATACTTTCTTTGCACTTATTTTCACATATTGTCTCCAATAATGTAATTATAGATTTTAGTTCTTTCTAATTTTTTTGTTTGCATGTTTCCTTCCTTCCATTCTCCTTTATCTATGTTGCTATCTAATTTGAGTTTTCTCTTTTCTCATTTCTCTTGAATGATTTGGAGGAGCCATACCCTATTTTTAAATTCCTTAATAATTATCTTTCAATTAAAAAATATTTCTTGAAGTTATATTTATGAATCATCACCAACAACATGAAGATATGTCTGAATGCCTCCTTTGACAGGTGTGGTAGGCAGAATTTCAAGCTGTCCTCCCACCCCCCAAGAATCCTGTCCCCTGATTATTCAATCAAACGATAATCGAGGTAGTGCTGTGAAGAGATTTTGCAGATGTCATGAGATCATATTAAGATAGGGAGATAGTCTGAGGTTATAGAAAGGTCCCATGTAATCACATGAGCCCTTAAAAGCGCACTGGAAGTGGAAGAGGAAGGCAGAAGAGTTAGTCAGAGAGAGATGTTTGGAATAAGAAGAGGAGAGATGGGGCAGAATGGAAGATCAGAGAGATCTGAAGGATGAGAAGGACTCAACCCACCAAATCAGGCTTTGAAGATGGAGAAAGGGTCCATGAGCTAAGAAATGTGGGTAGCTCCTGAAGTTGAGACTGACCCCCAACCGATACCAGCAAGAAAACAGGACCTCACTCCTACAGCCACTGAAAACTGAATTCTGCCAACAGCCTTAAAGAGCTTGAAGAAGATTCATCCCCAGAGCCTCTAGAAAGGAATGCCAGCCCTGCTGACACCTTGGTTTCAGCCTTGTGAGACTCAAACCAGAGAAACTAGCCGAACCCACCAGCCTCCTGACCTACAGAATTGTGAGATAATAAAGAGGTATTGTTTTACAACACTAAATTTGTGATGGTTTGTTGTGACAGTGATAGGAAACTAATACAGCAGGCAATGAAATCAGCTCAATCTGTCTCCTTTTACTCACCATTCCATCCTAGATTTGTTGGTGTGATCTTGTGATTTGCCTTGCACTTCACAAGTGTTAATTAGAATTCATTTTATTTTAAAATTATTTCTGGGTTCATTGCCAGTCTTTCAGTAATTTTATCCAGTTTGTTTTCTTAGCGATGCATATGTACGAGTATTTATCTCTTGCCATCAACATAAATGACAGCATATCTAGACAGTGAATTTTGAAGTCAGACAATTTCTTTCTCATAATTTTATTCATATTATTAAACTAATGTTGGAGAGGAAACAACATATTTTTCCCTTCTTCCTATGCTATTTTTCTATTTAGATATTTGTCCTTGAAATTTATGTGTTGACTATATTGCACATGTGACTTTCTGCTATTAATATTTCAAATTAATTGGTATTAATTTGCATCTGTACTCAGAAAATTTTTGGACATTACACATTAAGCATTATGTGACTTCCTTTTATTCTAGTCTTTGAGGATTGCTAATCATCTCAATTTTTGTTTTGTTCTGATATTCATACTATAATTTCATAACTGTTGTTTTATGGATCCTTGTCTTTTTTCCTACTGAGAACTGGAAGAATTCTTAAGCTTCCATCTCCACTACCATATTGTTTATTTTCTTCACTGCTTCTGGGGCTACTTTTAGTTCTGCAAGGTATCAGCAAATTTTGTCTTCTGGTTCATCTCTCATTTCATGTTCCATCTTATATCTAATTTTATTGCAATCACAAGATATATTCTCTGTAATATTCTTTTTCCCCCTAAGGAATTGTGTTTTCAAAAATATACTGTTCTTCTCCCTCTTGAGTTATATATAGTCATCCTTTTTTACAGAAACTTTTCATGGTTTGGATATTTTTGGTTTATTCTTCTTTACATGGGGAAGTCTATTCTGGTCTGATCTTCTCTACAAACATGGCAAGAAAAGTCCCTTTGCCCATATCACTGCCCACAAGGATACTCTTGAAATTTTCTTGTTGAACCTTAATATGAAGAGCCCGGTGATAGAAGCACGTATGGCCAATGTCGGGCTTTTCCAGCTGGAAGACTGTTAGGAGGAAGTTGCGGCTGCAGGTGGCTGTGCAAAGGAATTTGATCTCTTCATGGTTTTCTCTTTATGTTGGTAAAGCTGCTCTGTTATCTAATTTTTATATATTTTTTTCACCTGGTCTTCATTTATTTTATAGAGTATGGCTATTCATGGTCTCTTTCCTGCTGCTTTTATTTTTGGCTCAGATTATTTACTGGCTTTCTCTTTGATGTCTTTCTTGCCTTGGATCATCCTAGAGCAGCTACATTTAAAAGCTGTTGTTCAAGAATAGGAAGTAGTTACAAGGTAGTGGTCCTTGTAGATTGCATGGCTAATCCTGTTGTCCAGTGTTTTTGTTTTTGTTTTCCTATTTAAGAAGTATAGGAGAAGGAGAGAGAATACTGGAGGGTGTTCACTAAGCAAATTATATTTCTTTAAATTAGTTCTCCAAACCACTGATCCTAGCAAAATATCTCAAAGTTTGGGGATACATTTTCAGTACCAACAATTATGAGGAACTTTTCTCTCTGTAAATTTCCTTAATCATGTTTATAAACTTTTGACAGTATGGTAGATTTGTATTTGATGCAGCATGTGTAGCATGGGGGTGAGGGGAGAGTCTTAGAGACGGTTGGGTGCATATACCTAAGTCACCATTTATTTCCAAATATCAGACATTTTATACATCCCATATTCAGTCATTTTGCTCATTCTTATGTGCCCTTCTGTTGTGCTTTGTATATTACAAATTGTGTACTAAATTTTCATGTTTTCTTTAGTTTTGATAGTTATAATTTTATAGCTATTTAATAAAATATTCAGATAGTTTGTGCACCATAATATATATATAATACTTCCTTGCTGAGTCACATTGTGGTTTACTCTCTTTGCTTTCATAGAAAATACCAGAATTAATATTTTCATTTTAATGTTACTTTTGGCTTTTTTATTCACATATATTTTAAGAAACAGTCAGATTAATGTATTATAGGGTAATTTTACTATCAAATTTTTCACTCAAACTTTTCAAATTGCTTTTCTAAATATTTATACTAGTTTACAACATTTTGAGCAATATGTAACTATAGTTTCTACTCAAACTTAGCAGCATTTGGTGTAATTTCTTTTGTATGTTAAATGAATCAATTAACTAGAAATGGACATGTCCAATTGCCAAGGTGATTATTTTCTTAGAATCTTATGAGCTTGCTTATAGATTAAACATATATAGAATGGTCTTAAAAAATTAATATGTATATTTATCTCATTTATATGATAGTGATGTCCCATAAACTATTTTAGGGGAGGTTCTGAATTTCTGAAACTCCAACACTAGTTTACAAATGGTACCTGGAAGATCAACTTCATCTGATAATCCACTTGTAATAACTATTTACATGGGTCTCTGTGAGAATAACAAAATCAGTGGTGAGCAGTTTAGGGAGTTTATATCGTCCTAAGATCTTCATGGCCTTTTTTTTAAATAAAGAGTGTCAGTACCTTCTATTGATAAGGTAGTATTCTCAGTTATGGCTTCAAAAAAAATAACATTCACTTACTTAGTTAAATATTTGCTGTGTACCTATGTCAGGTCCTAAGACTCATCCAACATATAAAAGAACATGAATTTCAGAACAGAATGTATATTAGTTTTCTGTTTTTGTGTCACAAATTACCATAGATTTAGCAACACCCATTTATTATCTCACAGACACTACAAGGTACAAATCAGGGCAAAGTTACGTGTCCGCATTCATGGTGTCAACCCAGGCTGGAGTCTCATCTGAGACTTGACTGGGGAAGGATCCAATTCCAAGCTCATTGAACTTGATAGCAGAATTCATTTCCTTGTTGCTTTGTGACTGAGTGCCCTGGCTTTTCACTGGCTGTCAGCTAGAGGCCACTATCGGCCCTAGAGGGCTCCCACAGTTCCCTACCATGTTGACCTCTCCCTGGTTATTGCTTCTTCAGGGCCAGCTGAAGAGTCTCTCTTATTCCAGTTTACTAAGATGGAGTCCTATAAAATATAATCATGGAGTGATATCCCCTTAACTATGCCCTATTCTATTGATTACAAGGATCTGCCTACCCTCAAGGGGAGGGGGTTATACAAGGGTTCAGATCATCAGGTCAGCTTAAGTTGTATCCAAAACAGAAGGTAATTCAGAAAAGTTTGAATTTTCTCTTTGAAATTATATAAAACAAGAGCTTCCTGCCCTGTTCTTCATTATGTTCAACTCATTCCCTCATTTATCTACTTTGTTTTTGTGAAAGTCCTCATGCTATGTTACGCTCTATAGTCTGTACTTGGGGAATTTGCATGATAATAAAACTCTATTTTAAGGGTTTTTCTTATTTCATCGCAAACATTTGTTTCATGATCAAACCATACAAAGCCTAACAGTGGCATTGCTCTAATTTATTTCCATAAATAAATTTCACCTATCATCAAGGATATTCAAAGGGCACCCTCAAGGGCATTCTGATGTAACTAAGACTTGCTGGAAGTTAAGGAATTATATCTAGCAATGATTAGAAGAAAATAGATTCCAACGGTAGTATTTGGTTGTAATTTTTATTTAAATTATTTAAATATCAGTTAAGGTGTCTCTTGCAATATTCAGCCTGTTTAACTGTAGAAGTCTTATTTAGTCATATATTAATCATTTTCTAATTTCTTTTTGGATTACTTTTTACCATTTGTAATTTTACCACTTACACTAATCCATGGGAAATCACAAGAATTCAGTTCACATTGAATAAATGTTCATAATTCAGGCATTTGGAAGTAAAGGGCAATCATTTATTCTAGAATAATTGGGCAACTCTGTACAACACGGTTGTTAGAGTTCTAGCAGCAGATAATGGAGTAGCTGTTGCCTCCGCAGTGCCTACCCTACAGTGTTTGATATCTTTTTTTTTTTTCATTTATTCACTGTGTTGTCCCAGAGAAAGTAGAGTCATTGAGTTCACAGAGACCTAGGATTTTGTCTGATGCCCACCTCTTTCAGTACAACTTTGAATAAAATACTGTTCTCTCCTTTGAAATTCTCATCTACATAAAGGGAATAATAATACTACTTCCTCGCGTGGATATTACTACTCTTAAAATGAAATGGCAAAATAAAATGCTTACCACTGCAAAAACACAAAGTAAGAACTCAACAAATGGGAGCTATTTTTTAAGTTACAGTTATTCCTGAAAGGTATAAAAGGGCAGCCTCACTGCCATGCGTTGGTTAGTGTCAGAACCAAATTGTGAGAGAAATTTTCACTCCTATCATACCGGATAAGACTCTTTTGGTTGTAAGCGACAGAAATACAACTCATAAAATACAACTCATAAAACAGGTAATATAATTTCTCAAATAATATGAAAATCCAAGGTGGTTCCTTGCTTTAGGGATCATTGGACCCCTGGGCTCAAACGCTTTGTCAGAATTAGATCTCTTCCTTTGTCTTGTGTGTACTTCACAATGAATAATCTTCACTCAGTCACTCCTTTTACAGAGTGACCAGAAAGGTATTCCTTCCTAATTTGTTGCTAAAAAAAAATGCCTGTGTTTAGCTGTGATGTTACAAATTTATGTCATGTTCCCATCACTGAGCTTGTAACTGTGATGTGGGGAGTTTAGTGTTAGGAATGTGTCACCCCAGCTCTTGTTGGTGAGGCCAATCCAAACTGAAACACATGAACCAAGAATAGGTGAGGAGAAGTGCTGATAACCTAAGGGGGGAAGGGTCAGTGCTGGATGTTATATCAATAAATAACAGAGTAGATATTCAGTACAGCTATATTTAAGGTAAATGCCCAGGTATGTATAAGTTACAGTTTTTTTGGCAGTAAAAAATAGATATTTATTCTAGTTAACACTAACAAAAAACAAATTTATTAGTGGGGAAACAGGATTTAGGAATTTCAGGACACAACGTCTTCAGGATCCAGTCTTGAGCCCTTGCTTAAGGAACCGTTGAGAATTTCCTCCAAATCTTGCATTGTTTGAAAGAGAAAGTAAATTCTTGGGTAAGGATGAATGATTCACCTAGGTTGGGTCATGTTTCCATCCTTTGCACAGGAGCGGAGGGCATTGTGAGGCCACCACGTACAGCACCCCTACTAAGAATGTGTCCAGTGGGAGAGGGGTGGTTTTCCAAATCAAAATCTAAGGGGCTGTTCCCAGAAGAAGTGGAAATGGACATTTCACAGGCAAGAATAACAGAGGACTCCATAGCCATGTTCTCCTTTCTCATGAGTCCCTTCCACAAGTGGCTCGAGGAATTTAGAATCAAGTGTTCTGGGTTTTGACCATGGCTCTGCTACCAAGTATGTGATATTACTTAATATTTCCATATCTTGGCTTTCTTAGTGTGGGTAATATTGACATCTATGATTTTGGTGTCTAGAATGGGAAAGGATGATAGCTTTGATAACGACGAGATGAAGATGTGGTCAACCCCCTATTGATTGGGGTGGGGTATTAATAGTTTTATTTAAAAATTTGACAAATGTTGACATAGTAGTGAATGTGTATTTTTACCCAAAAGGAAAGAAAGTCAGGATCTTCTTTTAAGCCTTCATAGCATCATTCAGTGGAAAGATTCATGGGATGAGAGTAAGTAGATTGAGTACTTTCCCTTATTTCCATTGTGATCAACTATATGACTCTTAGAAGAGGTCCCTTAATCTTCCTGGCCTCAATTATTAATCTGAGGGGTGGTGTAGGGGAATGCATTGTCTTGTGTTTACCTTTTAGTGTTAAAATTAGTGACAATAAAACAGACAAAAGAGAGAGACAAATGGTTACTCTATAGAAATATTTTTACTATAGGTAACTTTTTGAGCATTGACTATCTAAGAGGCATTGATTTAAACATGTATATGTATTAATTCATTTAATCTTCACAGTGACCCTATGAGGTAGACTCATTATTATTTCCTTGTTATAGCTGAGGAAACTGAGACACAGAGAATTAAGAAACTTGTCCAGCTTCTTACATGCAGAAGTGACAGAGCTAGGGTTCAAACCCAAGCACTCTATGAGTATTCTGTAAACTGTCACTCATCTACATATGAAGATATTGGTCATTTATCCACTATCCTGGCTAGTATACTCAATGGGATTTTGAAAAATGTTGAGGTGGTTTGAATATAGTGTAAAAAAAAAAAATTGAAGAACGGGTGGGTTTTAATGGGAACTACTCTCTGGAGAAGAAAAACAGCAGTGGGAGAAAGAGAGAAAAGAAATTAGTTTCTTCCCTTTCCCCACTAGGCTTACCCTAGACACAGTTTTTTTTTCTGGTTGACAGTTGTTTAATTCTTCCTTATGTTTGTAGACTTTGTGGATCAGCAATTTCCCATCTTCCACTTGAACCTTATGTAGGAAAGAAATTACCTACTCAAATGGATTAACTTAATAGTGACCTCAATATAGGTTCACACGTTTCAGAATAGAAACAAACACAATGTTATACCCAACACTTGGAAGGAATTAAAAAGTAATATAAAAAAGGCACCATGGAGATGCTTGTCGTTTCAAAGTAATATGTATCTTAAGAGTAGGCAAGATCATATAGTGCTGGGTTTTCACATCCCCTATCAAGGGTCACCAGGTTGCTCTTTTGTAGAAGTTACTTGAATCATTGTCATCTGATTAAGTATGTGCCAGAACTGCTCCTTAGTGTTCAACTCAGAGCAAAGGTTCATTTTTTCAGTAGGAGGCGTTTGGTGTAACTTAGAGTCTTCTCTTACAAACATCCAAGATTCCTCTGAAGTCAATGAGAGCAGTGTAGAAGGTAAGGAGAAACTCGGCCACAGATGAGAAGTTGGATATGGGCCAGTGGCTTGAAGGAGCTTTCAAAGAGATTTTGTTTGTGTAAGAGCATTTTTTTCTGAACAGCATTTGTGAATAGACAACAGTCTGAAAAAGCTTAAAGTATGATGTGTTAGGAAATTTTGGCAGACGGCGTTAGGCATGCCTCAGGGAGAAAATAATGGAGTGAAGCAGGGTTCTGCCTGTGGGAGCAATTCTAGGAAGCAGCTATTGCTTAAAACCCTTTCAGTCCATGTACGAATCTTATAGTGGGCAGATGGTGACACAGGTTATTACCACCTCAACCGGACCACAAGAAGCAGCATTTACACCCACCCATCCACTCCCTTATTCCTGGTACCGTTGAAAAACTTCCCAGCCAATAGGGTTAAACTTGGAGCTATTACAAATTGTGTGTGTTTTATGGGGAGGGAAGTGGGAAGACAGCTAGAGGAAAAGAGGAGGGTTCTGGGTAGTAATACTTCAGGAAAAAACATCTAGATGTCCCCCCTCCTTTGGAAGGTTCTAGGAGTGAAACTTGGGCACTCAATTAAGCATTGGGCAGGTGGGTTAGTGATTCTTGGGTTTGAGTCAGTTTCCTTGTTGTATACATACTCCATCCAAAGAACACATGCCCTGCAAAGATTATTCCAATAAACTCAACACCCAGTCGAAAGGTGTCTGATAACACAATATCAGCACTTAAATGTTTCTTTAGAATTTCATCAAATTGGCCATATGAGCATATGAACAGATGGCATTCTAAAATATTTTCATCTGAAGTCATTTTTTTTTAATTGGGAGTATATTTTTTTTCCTTCTGTAACACTTTCTGTATTGGCTAAGTTCTAAGGCGAACCAATGAAAACATCTTTGCTGTGATGTTCCTGGGCAGTGATGTGACAGATCTGTAGAGGCAAATCACCATAACAACGACTACAACAACAATCATCATAACGGGTGGCATTTATTGAACACTTACTACGTGCGAGGCACTGACCTGAGGACTTGCATGCACTGATTTATTTAATCCTACAACGTCTCTGTGAGATAGATATGATCATCTGTTTACAGATGGGAAAACTAAGGCATTTAGTATTTGAGGAACTGCCCAAGGTCCCCCAGTTAGGAAGAGGCAGATTTAGATTTACCCAAGCAGCCCAGCTCTAAATCTGCCCCCTTAATACTGCCCTCTAGTGGGGCAGTGCCTCAGTTCACCTTTTATCAGGGCCCAGTTTATACCGGGCACTGTACTAGATGCCCATGATACAGAAGAATCCCAAGCCCATGTGAGCCGCTGGGTGAGAGAGATGTGAACGAAGAACTATAACGCTGCACTGGGCAGAAATGTGTCAAGGATAATCAAGTTGGACAGAGAAATAAGTGATTGAGGAAGCAGGAAAGGAAAGACTCAATGCATGTGGTAACATTTGAGATGCCTTTTGACGCACAAGTCGGAGTTTCAAGAAATGATGCTACAGAGGGGAGAAATAGCACATGTGCACAGTACAGAGACATGAAAAAGCTTTCTCCTGTATATGGGAAGAGTGTCTTCCAACATCTTTTCTCACTCAGATCTTGTAAAAAAGTCAAATTCTCAGTATTGGCTCTGGATTGAATCAAAATATACATTAATTTTTCATAAAACATAGGGCACCTTTTCAAAGTCAGACTGAGCTTTTGTTTCTGATTTTATTAATGCTTTTTGTAAATTTGAAGAGTTTTTTTTAAGACAAGTTGTAGGTTCACAGCAAAATCGAGAAGATATGTTTTCCCATCTACCCCCTGCTGCCACTCATGTGTAGCCTCCCCAATTATCAACATTCTCCACCAGAGTGGTAAGTTTCTTGCAACTAACGAACCTACCCTGACATGTTATAACCACCCAAAGTCCATAGTTTGCATAACGATTCATTCTAATATTGTACAATCTATGAGTTCAGACAAATGTATACTGGCGTATATTCATCATTTCAGACTGAGCTTTTTATCATAGGAGTTGGGGCAGAGGTATGACAAAAAGTAGGAAGATAGAATCTGAGCATTTATCTTCCCTAACACCCACTATAGACTCCTTCTGAACCAGACCAGGTGAGAACAATCTAGATGGAAGTGGGAGAAAATGGACTAAAGTATCAGAGGATAGGAGGAGAAGTGTAAAAGGGAAAGAGGTTTCTCAGAGTCAGTTTGCTTGGCAGGGATGTAAGTCAATCAACATCCCTTTGAATGCCTTGTAATTCCTGAGAGATGGATGTGGGGCTGTTTTACAGTATGTGATGAAAAACTAATATTTGGGGGCATTTACCATGTGCCAAGCACTGTGTTGAGTGTTTTGTAAGTTATAATTCAGTCTATCCACTCAACTACCTGATTGCAGCAGCTACTTTTATTAGCAACATTTTGCAGATGAAGGTTATATAACTACTAAGAAGCAGAATTATGATTCTAACTCAAGACCTGATGGACTCAATTCTGGTTGCTTAGGATGAACTTTCAGGCCTTCTGACTTAGCCCTATCAGGATCCCTTCTAGGTGACTCCTTTCTGTGAATCTTCAGATGATAGTGAAATCTGGATATTTATGGATACTTACAAGTACCCTAATGGGATTGCTCAGTAAATTAAGAGCCTGTCTGAATACAGATTCTTTCTTATTTGCACGGCTATAGAGAGAGTAATGTTAAAATAATTATGTGTTAAATAAATTTAAAGCTGTTACCAAGTTTGTGTTCGGACCTTTTTTTTTTTTCCTTCAGAATCTGATAATATGTTCTTGAAATAGAGACTAGAATATATATGTCCTAGTTTAGAATTCTGGAAAACTTTGTAATTGAAGTTAGAGAATTACATTTTGAATAGAGAAAGCCCAATTTATTTAATCTGCTTATTGCAGCTTTTCAAGATAAGATTTGTCAGAAGGCTAAAAAGTCTTCCTGACCACTGGCAAGTTCTTCTAAATGGGCACTTTGATTAATTATGATCCTTCCACTGATTAAACATCAGTGACTAATCCTCTAATATAGGGGGAAGGAACCACTGCTGTAATTTCTGGAAAATGTGTGGTTAAGGGTTCATAGAAGAATATAAAGTTATGATTATGATATCAGATCGTACCAGCTATTGTAAGTGACGTTTCTTAAAGTCTTCCACCTTATTTAATCTGTGCAGGGAGAATACAAGTCTGTAACAGGAATTTTGAAAGACTCTATGTTCTTTTGGTAATTGTACCAACTACAAGCAATAGAGCAATGGGCACTTAATGAATATCCACTACATGGAAGACATTGTCCTGGAGGAAAGACAAGCCTCAAGTGACTAGAACTGCTCTATTTCATTTTCACAAAGATTGTGACTTTTCAGCAAGTCAGAACCTTCCTTTTACAAAATGACTCCAGACTGCAGTGAGTAAACCCAGTGACTGGGTTTCCATGGAACCTCTAGGCTGGAGGGAGGCCATCAAATCCATCCCCTCCCCAGCTGTTATTTAATACCTTCTAATCGTCCGCATTCCTTTTGAGAGGCTACCTCGTCTTTTCTTGAATACTTCCCACAATGAGCAATTTATCATATCCTAGAGCAGCTCATGGCATTTTTAAGGACTTTGGAACATGTTAGGTTTTCTTCCTGCAATTTCTACCCATGGGTCCTACTTTTAGTTGCCCCATACTTTAATGTCTGCAACGCAATTTTCCTTGTTTAAAGTACAAAACTTTGTAATAGCCAAAGAAAAGGAATCCTGAAGCAAATAGCAGTGGGGTTTAGGAAAATGAAATTTTGTGTCATGTTTAGGCAGAAATAATGCTTCAATAAAGTTCTGAAAAATAAGATAACTTTGAGAAATGAAAACCAAATTTGACCTCTTAACTTGCATTCTGAGATTCATTAGAAAAAGTATACCTGCTTTTTTAGTAATAATAATTACCTTCAATCAACTATACTCCAATGTAAAATAAAAATTAAAAAAAAAAATTACCTTCAACTGGGGAAAGGAGGGTAGTGATTAAAGTCGATTCCAGCTGCATGGTCTGGGTCCCCATCTCTACCACGTACCAGCAGCACCCGTCCTGGTGAGCTAGTTACCTCTCTGGGCCTAGTTTCCTAACCAGTAACAAGAGTACCCATATCATAGGATCCTTGTATGGTTGTGATAATGTTCATAAAGTACTTAGCCTTGAGCCTAGTTCGTAAGAACACATTCCATAAAATCTCTGTTCAACAAATGTCCATTAATGACACTTGTATCAAGTATCTAAGGGTGATTCTTTACATGACATGGTGTGATAACCTTTCTCTGGGGAAAAAAAAAAGTTGTATTTTCCACATATTTTTTTCTGGCAACACCAAAAGATAATCATTTTTTTACGTTTTGAGGAAATGTTCATTAGTTTACAAAACACTATTTGGTTGCAAAATCATTACTGAGGAATCATTTGTTAACATAGTTTGTCAAGATAAGGAAAAGATTTGTGACATCTTTCCAGCATATACTCTCCATTAGAGATGATGTTTTGCTTTACTCCTTAATATTCCTGAAGGGAGCCAGATCAAAGATTCTTTCATTAAACTCATCAGAGTTTTTTTTTTTTTCTTTGACCCATCTTAGGACTGGCCTCTGCAGTACGACATTCATCTTTCTTTTTATTGCCTGCAATGAGACTGAACTCTTCATAATATTTATTAATGTCCCCCCGACCCCACTCTAGATCCATGTTGATACCTAATTAGTATCTAAGCACCTCCCTTATTACAGTGGAGTTTCCAGTCTTGAAGTTAGAAAGGCAGGTTTTAAAGCTTTTCACCTTAAACCTATGTTACCTTGCTCGTTACTGCTAATCAACCTGACAATAAACAGCAGTAGCGGCCAGTGATTTCCTTCCTTTCTAGTTAGATGTGGATGTCCTGGCTATTTGTATATAGTCCTTCATGCACGGTGCCTCTGCAATTTTCTGCTCCTGTAAATAGCATTTTTCAGCTCTTAATATGTAAGCGAAGTCACTCATTGTATTTGGTACAGCATTCTCTGTGCATGGGTGGGTACAGAGTCTTTTACTTCTTAAGCTTCTCTGAAGAGACGTTTATCCTAGTAACTTGGCCACCACCTATACAGATGGCAGCACTGCCTAGCACTCCTGGGCTGCCTATGATGTTTAGATCTTGACCGGGCTTTGTCTCCAGTCCTCAAGGACTGTGGTGCAGAGTTCTACTCACAGCCACAGACATTTGACCTCAGCCACCAAGCAGATCCTTCACAGCCAGTGGCAGCACGTTCCTCCTCTTTCTTCTCTATTTAAAGTGTCACAGGAAAGATGCAAATGCATTCAACTCACAACGGAAACATAGCCTATTTTTGAACTGCCTACACGGATAATAGTCATCATTTCTCAACTAGATGAGAAGAATATAACATACATATAATTTGTTCCTCACCCTGAATTAAGTATATGTGGAGCTCAGAATTTCTTTGAAAGAAAAAACACAACCTATTTAGAAAATGTTTGATTGAATTACATTGCATAAATTAGATCGATACAGCAAAGGTACCAAGATTTACTTACTGGGTGCCTACGAATGTGCCAAACAATGCTCTAGATCTTTGAAATACTTTGTCTCATTTTATCTTTATGACGAATGTGGATGAATATTACTGTTTCTCCTTTTTCAAAAGAAGGAGCTGTGCTCGATTGATTGTAGTCTTAGTTTTTCACGCCTTCCTATGTCCATGCTCCAGGCAATGTGACTTGATAGCAACTCTTAACCAAGAGAGAGAATTTTTCCCACTGCTTGAATATGGGCTGCCCTGATGACTTGCTTTGAGCATTAGAATATGTTGGAAATAGACAATATGCTAGTTTCCAATCTAGCTATCAGGAGACCTTGCCTCCTTTTGCTTTCCGTCTGGGAACTCTGCCCAGATGCCTTACCAACAAGCTTAGGTTGGCCTTGTAGATGATAAGAGATCCAGGGCTCAGTTACTACACTTGCCACAGCCAAGAGCCAGCTGACCACCAGACAGATGAGTGACACTTTTCCTAGAACATTGAGCCCCAGCCTGTGACCCAGCTGACTGCAGACCCACAATCCAGCCCTGAAAGGTCAGCCATGCCTGACCCAGATTGGCAAAACCACTCCCAGATTCCTGAGCAACAATACATGCATACTGTTTCAAACCACTGTGCTTTGGGGCGGTTTGTTACACAGCAACAGCTTTCTGATACAGGGAGCTCTCTGCCTCTTATTTCTTTTTCCTTCTTCAGTCACCCAGGGCACTGATGCTGTTAATTTAAAAAAGGAAGAAATTAAGTGCTTCTTCATGTACAAGCCTGTGAGGACCAACGTTAACTCATTTGGTTCTCAATGAATTTCAGAGGATAGTATCTTATCTCCATTCACAGATGAGGAAACTGGAGCTCAGAGGAGGCTCCTTGTCCCAGTCAGTAGGTCATTAAGGGGTGGCACCAGAATTTGAGCAGAAGCCTGAAGCCCCTGTCCTTTCCCTTTTGACATTTCTCTTGTGCCCCATCCCTTTCTGATGTTAATGTTTAGCAGTTGTCTTAAGAAACTCTCAACTTTAAGCAGTCCTTGCTGGGAATCCTACGGAATGTCTGGTAGATAATTACTCTTTTTTCTATCCTTTGCATTTTGGCACTACTCCAGGTGGTAGGAAAAAACCCATAAAACCCCATTTCTTCACTTCAAAATCCAACCCCACAGCATTAAGGGATATTGCACACACCATAGGATTGGATCAAAATGATGTCAATCACAGTGTTCTTCACATTGTGTGGAAAGTTGCTTCTTCTTGATGCCATAGTTTGCTCCTTAGTAAAATATGACGAATCCTACCTTATAGAGTGATTGTGAGTATGAAATGAATTACTTTCATAAGGCATGTAGCACAGTATCCAGAATATAATAGGCTCTGAATAAAAGAAATTTTCTCCTCTCACTGTTCCTTCTCCTTCCTGTCCAAATTCAAGCCAGACAGTGATCTGAACGGGAGTCTCTGTGGGCAGACTTTACCTCAGAGGACCACACAGCTTCTGTAACAACTACTGCTGTCTGTTGTTGTAATGCAAACACAGCCATGGTCTGTATCTGAATGAATGGATATGGCTGTTCCAATAAAACTTTATTTACAAAATCAGGCACATTGTCTGTGGGCCGTAGTTTGCCGAACCCCTGATCTGTAGTCTGTTACCGACTTTGTTGTGTCAGTTCTGCCTTTATTTTGGCTTCTTGCTGCTTTGGCTTGATTTCCAGATTTTGTGGAGTTCACCTGAGGCTGAACCTTCCTGAGACTTAACCTTCTGTTTCTACTCGGGGAGACCCCCTTCCTAGCACTTGCAGTTTCTACAGACATCCTCCTAAATGTCCATAACTCATCACCATCATCTCTTAAGAACATAATTTTGGGCCCTGGGCACTGTGGTTAGAGAGAAACATTTTGATCTGGGACATTTTCCTGAAGACTCTCAAAAGATCCTGTTCATTTAGTAGGTTTTCTGAAAGCCCAGGTTGGAGAGCAAGAAACACAGGAATTAAGGCTTTGTGCTACTTCTTTCAGCGTCAGGGTTTTCTCTCAAGGCTTTAATTCACAAGTTAGTTCTGCACTTCTGAAATCAGAGTATCACACACTGTACCAAGTAGCCTGGCTGTAACTTTTGACACATTTTCAATTACTTTTGGCTGCAAGCAATCCCCCAGATTTTAACAAGTGTACTGATTAAAGACACTCTATCATTTTATCAATTAATTCTCCTTCTTCTACTAGAGATAATGCCCAGTAAGAGCAGACATCTACTCTTCCCAAACATCCATGAGTTAGGAATGGCAGCAGTCTTTTAGCTTGTGTGTTTTTTGGTTGTTTTTTTGTTGGTTGGTTTTTCATTCTGGTTCAACAGTCTCTTAGAGACAGCAGAGGCAGATCTAGGTGGTATGGAACCCAAACTTATTTGTGGTGGTGGGCGGTCTCTTAAAATAAATATCCATACTGATAGCAATATTGGTATCGATATAAAATTAAGTAAAAGACCTTGCAAGGAGCTGTGTTAGTGAGAGGCCCTGAACTGAAGCTTCACTAACTTTGCAGTACATCATAATCTTCTAGGAGTATATTAGAAATCTATGGATATAGGGCAGAGGTCACAGCCTGCAATGCTTTTATGGACCGAGCAAGTAATATAAGGAAGTGAAGTGAGCTAAGTGCATGCACATTCATGGGGTGATTAGTGGGACACTGGCACCCTGGAGAGGACAAACCTTTTCTAAATAAGGGAGCTGCTATTGTGGCCATGCAGCTGATTGTGGCCATGTAGGCTCCCTACTGCCACATCCTGGAATTTTATTAAGGCATCTAGACATATGGTATTTTTTAAATCTTAAAGCTCCCAATTTTAAGATACACCAAATAAATATATCTGTTGGGAGTAATTTTAGCCCAATGACTTATAGTTTGTGACCTCCAAAATAGATTTTATATTTGTAAGAAGACATTCAAGTAGTTTTAAATATGAATGAGGGAATTATATATGATAATAATTATATATAACTACTAATATACAGTTAAATGTTGGTGTATACTGAAGATCTAGCTTTTGTAAGAAGGACCATGTATCTCACTCAGCCCTCAAACCTGAAATATCCATTAGCAACCTAAGTCTCCCACTTCTAACATTGATACAGGATGTTCGAAAAATAAAAATAAAAATAAAAAATCCGGTTGATTTTTTTCCCCTGCTTTTCAGGAAAATTTCAGTCTCACCTCAGACGGCTTATTCCTTCACTCATTCTCTCTCAAATGGTTCTTAGCACAGTGCCTGGCACATAAGTAATCAGTATATGGTTGTTGGATTAATTAAAATGTAATTCAACCAAAGTCTGCTTTAATGTTGACCTTCCTTATTTAATCTCAAATTTGAGAGGGCCTTAATCAGTGAACAACATAGCACATGACTTCATTTGATCGGAAAGGTTTGATTTTGATTTCTGTGTGGAATGTGAATAAGGTATCTATGTGGATTATAAATATATGAATAATAATAGTAGTACTAGCAGTCAATAATAATTACAATTATGATTATAATGTTAATGCTTATATATGTGCCATGCACTGTTTTGAATAATTTACACATATCAATTCATTTAATACTCATAATTGGCATTATTGGTTATCTATAGAGGACGTTGCTTTTTAAAGTTTAAATTAGGAATTTTTAAAAAATGTGAAATTCCTGAATAAGACCATCCCATAAACCTGAGATCAAGCAAGGAAAAGGAAAACTTAAAGGCAAGACTATTTACTTTTGTATTAAATATACTTAATCAAGATAGATTGTTTAACTACTATGAGCTAGATACTGGGCTAAATACAGACTACACACTTGGGTAAGCTGGTGAGTGAAGACGTGAACAGATGAGGAGTTGATCCTGAATTTCTAAAGCCATTCCAACCTTGTATCAGCATGAAAAATGGGGAACGTAGGAAGCTGGTGGTACTTCAGATTTGCCAACTGAGTAAGTCACGTGGTTCCTCTCACCAGCTTTCCAGGGCACCTCTCCAGATCTCTATTTATGCACAGATGTGCGTGCTGCATGTGAGAACATTTCAGAGATCTGCCAGCTTTTGAGGGTCCCAGCTCTGTCATCATGCCTTGGGAGTAAATTTCTCAGCAGTGTTGGCATATAGCGACAATCACTACCCCTGTTTTTTTTCCCTGTATTCCTTGCTGAAATCCTTGGTTTTTAACCTATGGAACTTTTTTATAGCTTCAGTGAAATGGGATGGAAACAACGTCTTTATCTCTGAGAAAGTGGACAGGCAGCGGTACCACCAACTGAGCTGTTAACTCATACCACGTTTTGTGCTCGATCTTTATATCTGATTCCCTGCAGGATGTATCTTAGCATCAGAAGAAGATTAAACAAAGATGTTAACTTAAATAATGGTTCTCTGACTGGCTAGAGCTAAATGGTCCAGAGAAATAGGGCATGCTGTTTCTTTCCCAAGGAACCCCAAGGGTTCACAATATGGGATCTCTTACAGGGTGTGCACCTCAAATTAGACAACGATGGTGGAGGGTAGTATGACCAAAGAACTTATTTGATTCATCAGAAAATGATCAGATTTAGCATGGTCTTTCTCATCTTTAAAATGGCAGAGTTGGACTAGAGGACGGATTGAGATCTCTTGCAACATGAATACAGTGCGTCTTTCTTTATGATATCTGACAGACCCACATTCAAACTGTGCCTTGCGTTATGCAATAGACTATTTGAATGCTGTTGCCTTGTTTTTTCTTTTTTGTTTTGGTGACTTCAGACAATTGTTTTGCACATGTGAATGCAATTATTAAAAATTGGTGGGTATTAGTCAAGTGATGGAAACTTTAGTGTTTATCGGCCTTTAGACTCAATATCTATTTTGGCAAGTTTGGAGTTTCGGATGTAGGATTTTCTTAAAACTGGGCACTGCTACAAACCACTTAGGTTTCAGATGAAGGGCCCTGATCCATTTTATTGAATAGGATTATTTTTCTGCAGACTCATTTCTATTGCCCCTATGTGTTCCAGGGTTATGTGTGAAGTGTCTTTCCATTTGTTAATTATGCCTTTCCATTTGTTTCTTTCAGTGTTGACATAACCCATTTCTCCTCATGATTATACAGTATGGTTTTGGACTTGGCTATTGAAATTTTGCTGACGAAATTGACAATGTGGAATCATAAATTGGCATAGGTTAAAAATCCATTAAAGATATCTTTCTCATTTTTCAAATTATAAAAATGAAGTTAGACATACTAAGTGGTTTGCCTAAGGCAATGCTTTCCAAATGTTTTCATAGCAGTGCACAGATGGAAGATAATGATATGCATATGACAAAGTTGGGTAACCTTTTGAGGCTATTAGTGGCTAAAGCTGACCAGCCCAGGACCTCCAGTGACTGTAGGCCATTTCTGACCTTCCTGAAAGCTGAAAGATTAAGATCTAAACATAGTTTTTACTCATTTATGACACATTTCATAATACATCATTTGCAAAGCTCTGGCCTAAATTCAGCTGATAACAGAGCTACCAGTAGCCTAGTCTCCATTGGCTTAAGGTAAAATGGTATTTATTGCCTCATGCAATATAGGTAAAGTTGAGGCTCGGTGTTGTGTATCCAACTTCCCCTGGAACATCTTCAATCCTTAGCTCAAATTGGCTCCAGGAAGTTGATAATCTCATGATGGCAGCAAAGTGGTTTCAGCAGTTCCAGACTTTTCAGACTCCTGGGTTAAACTTCTCCAAGAATAAGAAGCTCCTTCCCAGGATTCCAATAGAAAATCATCTGACATCTCATTGGTTCTGAATGGAATATGAACCCAGCCCTAAACCAGTCAGTGTGCTCAGGAGAATGTAAGTCACTCATTGCCTTTTGAGGTAGCGTAAGCCTGAATCAAATGGGAAAAAGACAACTCCCTGTCAACTTAAAAAAAAAAAAAAGCTCAACAGGAGAGTTGTGAGTTAAGTTTTATTTGGGGCAAAATGAGGACTATAGCCCAGGAGACAGCATTTCAGATAGCTCTGAGAATCTCCTTTGAAGAGGTCGGGGGGGGGAAGGTCAAAATATATGTGATTTTGGTAAAGGGGGAGTACATGCAATCAAGCACATATTTTTTTTTGCAGAAGGTCTCATGAGGGTTATTGTTAGTCACGAGGAGCAGATGTCACCATGAAGGAATTTAGTGCTTTTTTAGATATGAGGAGATGGAAGAATTGGGCTCATAAAATCAGCTCCTGAAAATATCTAACTATGTGAAGAGCTGTGCTGCCCGATTTTCTCAGCGCAGAGGGCCTCATTCCTGGTCGCCACTCTGAACTCCTTTCAGGAGATGTTGAAGGTCAGCGGCTGCACTGGCACCTGATTTAATCCTTGTAGAGGTAGACGGCAAGTGCCAATAGCAAGTGCCAATTTGTAGTTGACATCCCCAAAGTAAAACTACAGTTACCAGAAGAAGGAGAATGGATGGATGGGAAAAATCACAGATACTCTCTCTATTCTAAAATCTAGGTTTTCTGACATCTATATCACTTAGATGTTTTATTATATTATATTCAGGAGAGATACAGAAGCACTTAAAATGACTAAATGGAAACCTAGAACTGAAAAATGCAATAGTTAAAGTCACAAATTTATTAGATGGGATTAGCAGCATGTTGGACTTAACAGATCCTTTGATCAATGAGCTTAAGGAAAGACAAATAGGAATCAACTAACTGAAGCCCAGATGATTGAAAAAGCTGAGCAAAACCTTAAAAGCTGTGAAATAATATCAAGATGCATAACATATGTCTATTTAGACTCCAAAATGAGAAGAAAGATGAAAAGAGGCTGAACATATATTAGAATAAATAATGACAAAAAACATTTTAAAATGAGGAAAACAATACCTTCCAGATCAAAGAATCTTACTGACCCTCAAGCAGGGTAAAAAAAAGAAAATCATATCTAAGCATATCATGGTCACATTGCTGAAAACCAAAGGAAATGAGACATTGAAAGTAGGCAGAGAGAAGAGAGACATGAGAAAAACAAAAAGAGGAAGACATGATCAGTGATGCCTGACTTCTTGTGAGAAACAATAAAATGTCCTTAAAATGCTGAATTGGAAAAGAAGAAAAGAAAAAAAAAAGTAAGAAAACCCACAAATCTTGAATTCTAGATCCAGAAGAAATATCTGTGGTGGTTCATTTTATGTGTCAACTTGACTGGCCTAAGACATGCTCAGAAAGCTGATAAAATGTGATTTCTGGGTGTGACTTTGAAGGTGTTTCTGGAAAATATTAGCATTAGCATCCTGAGCACTGTGGCTGGGCATTAGGCAATTACGTGAGGACCCAAATAGAACAGAAAGGTGGGGGAAGGGGGACTGTGCTCTCTTCTTGATCTGAGATATCCGTCTCCTGCCCTCAAACACTGGTGCTCCTGCTTCTGAGGCCTTCGAACCTGAACCAAGACTTGAACTACTGGCCTCTCTAGGTTCTCAAGTCTTTGGACTTGAGCTGGGCTGCCCTGGTTCTCAGGCCTACAGGTTTGGACTGGAATTCTACCACCAGCTTTTCTGGGCCTCCAGTTCACAGATGGCAGATCATGGGATTTCTCAGCTTCCATAACTGGTTGAGCCAATCCCTCATAATAAATCTCCTATGTACACATATCCTATTCTGTTTCTCTGGAGAACCCTGACTAATACAGTATATTTCAAAAATGATCATGGAAATTGGGAGAATTAATCTCAACAAACTTGCACTAGGGCAAATGACAAAGGGAATTTTATAAGCATAAGGAGAGTAATACCTAATAGAAATTTTGATCTTTGGAAAGGAGTGAAGAACACTAGAAAAGTAAATGTATATAAAAATCACTATTTTTTTTCTATTCTTAAATTCTTTAAATTACAATTAACTATTCGAAGCAAAAATAGTAGCAATTACTTGGGGTCTTATGATAATATGAGGAAATACAAATTACAGTGGTAGTAAATGAAATTGTTCACTTATAAGTTTCTTAGATTGTCAGTGCCTTTTTTTTTTTTGAAATAACATCAGAATAACAAAGTAGTTAGTAATAAATTGAAAAAAAAAAATGTATGTGAGTTTTACCCTGAAGATTTTAAGGTATAGCTGAAAGAAATGAAAGAGGCTATAAATGACTGGAGAAATTTAACTTGCTCTTAGAATGATTTAATATTATTAATTTGTCTTTGAGTGCATTTTTAACAAAATCCTTTCTCCTTCTATGTTAAAACCTGCATTTGTTCTCAAAGCAGTCCCTGCATCTGTTCACCTACAACGAAACTTTATTAGAAATCAAAAATTATGAGACTTCTACAAAGCTTCCTAGCTCTGCTCCCTTGGAAATGTGAAAAAGGTGAAACATCAGCAGTATGATAATTGTAACCCCAAGCAATAGGCTTATTGCCTCTGCCTGGGACGTATTATAAATTACTGGTGGAAAGCTTTAACTTTGGGCTTCACTTAGTGAGGTGACGTATCTCTTGATATGCCCTGGAAACTATGTCTCTGAAGTTATTACAAGAGCCTTTGGCTCCTGTGTGCTTAAGGCTTCTAAGGAAGGTGAACCTCGCATCCACAATTGGGGTTGTGTCTCCTTTCACCTCAGCCGTCATCACTTAGTAGATCAAAGACAGTCATTCCTGGATGGCTATTTAGGTAGATATAAGTTCTACTTTAAGCAGAAGACTGTACCCTGCTGACAGGTTCTTGCCTGATCTAAATCCTTTTGTATAGACTGGTACCAGGTGTGGCTGCTTTGGACCTCGTGAGTCTAAATGAGACACGAATGAGACATGAAGCAGCTTCCCTGGTACACCACTATGTCAGTTCTCCAATCCATCTATAGATGAAGTGCAATCCCAGTTGAACTCCAAAAAACTTTCTTGTGCAGAGATTGTAAAACTGATTCTAAAATTTGTATGAAAATGCAAGTGACCTAGAACAGTCAGTAGCCAAAGCAATCTTAATAAAGGAAAATATTCTTAGAAGATTTAAAATCCCAGATTTCAAGACCTATTATAAAGCTACAGTAATTGAGAGACTATCACCTTGGCATATGGTTAGAAGAAGAGATCAATGAAATAGAATAAGGAGTCCAGAAACTGCCATGACCCACACATGTCAACTGATTTCCTACAGAGGCCCCAAGATAATTCAATAGGGTTAGGAAAGTCCTTTCAACCCACATCTCTTAAACAACTGTATATCTATATTTTTTTAAAAAAATGAACATACATAAATATTAAACAGAATCAAAAATGTAAATGTAAAAGTTAAAACTATTAAGCTCTTAGAAAAAAAGAAAAAAAACCCCACATAATAGTATACATGCATGACCTTAGGGTAAGCAAAGATGTCTTAGGCTGTTAAAAAAAAAAAAAAAAAAAAACTAATTGTAAAAGAAAAAAAATGATAAATTTGACTTTGTTAAAACTAAAAGTTCTGATCATCAGAATGGCAAGCCACAAATTAGGAGGAAACATTGTATATAAATATCTCATATATATTGTGTTTTATAAAGAAAGAATGCCTACAAATCAATAATAAAAAGACATAATAAGGGGGGGGGCCTTCAAGATGGCAGAGGAGTAAGATGTGGAGATCACCTTCCTCCTCACAAATACATCAGATATACATCTACATGTGGAACAACTCCTATAGAACAACTCCTGAATGCTAGCAGAAAACCTTGGACTTACCAAAAGGAAAGAAAATCCCCATGTACCTGGGTGGGGCAAAAGAAAAAAAGAAAAAAAGAGAGACAAAAGAATAGGGATGGGACCTGCACCTCTGGGAGGGAGCTGTGAAGGAGGAAAAGTTTCCACACACTAGGAAGCCCCTGATGGAGATGGGGGGTGGGCAGGGGGGAAGCTTCAGAGGAGAGCGCAGCCACAGGGGTGCAGAGGGAAAAGCGGAGAGATTCTCAGAGGATCGGTGCTGACCAGCAGTCACCAGCCTGAGAGGCTTGTCTGCTCACCCGCCGGGACGGGTGGGGGCTGGGAGCTGAGGCTCGGGCTTCGGAGGTCGGATCCCAGGGAGAGGACCGGGGTTGGCTGCGTGAACACAGCCTGAAGGGGGCTAGTGCAGCACAGCTAGCTGGGAGGGAGTACAGGAAAAAGTCTGGACCTGACAAAGAAGCAAGAGACCATTGTTTCAGGGTGCATGAGGAGAGGGGATTCCTTCCCCGTCTGCCCAAAGAAGGCAGAGTACCACCTAAATGAGCTCCAGAGACGGGTGCGAGCTGCGGCCATCAGCTTGGACCCCAGAGATGGGCATGAAATGCTAATACTGCTGCTGCTGCCACTGAGAATCCTGTGTGCAAGCACAGGTCACTATCCACACACCCCCAGGAGCCTGTGCAGCCCGCCACTGCCAGGGTCCCGTGATCCAGGGACAACTTCCCCGGGAAACACGCAGTGCTCCTCAGGCTGATGCAACGTCACAGTGGCCTCTGCTGCCAAAGGCTCGCTCCACATTCCAATTATGACTACTGTACCCCTCCCTCTCCCTGGCCTGAGTGAGCAAGAGCCACCTAATCAACCACTGCTTTAACTCCCTGCCTGTCTGGGCAGGGAACAGATGTGTGAGGGTGACCTACACACAGAGGTGGGGACAAAACCAAAGCTGAACCCCAGGAGGTATGTGAACAAAGAAGAGAAAGGGAAATTTCTCCCAGCAGCCTCAGGAGCAGTGGATTAAATCCCCACAGTCAGCTTGATGTAGCCTGCCTCTGTGGAATACCTGAATAGACAATGAATCATCCCAAAATTGAGGTTGTGGACTTTGGGAGCAACTGCAGACTTGGGGTTTGCTGTCTGCAAGTGATTTGTTTCTGATTTCTATGTTTATCTTAGTTTAGTTTTTAACGCTTGTTATTACTGGTGGATTTGGTTATTGTTTTGGTTGTCCTCTTCTTCTTTATCATTATTATTATTATTTTAATTATTTTTTAATTTATTATTATTTAAAAAAATTTTTTTTCGTTTTTTCTCCCTTTTCTTCTGAGCCATGTGTCTGACAGGGTCTTGGTGCTCCAGCCTGGTGTCAGGCCTGAGCCTCTGAGGTGGGAGAACTGAGTTCAGGACATTGGACCACCAGAGACCTCCCAGCCCCATGTAATAAAAATTGGTGAGAGCTCCCCCAGAGACCTCTGTCTCAGTGCTAAGACCCAGCTCCACCCAACGGCCAACAAACTCCAGTGCTGGACACCCCATGCCAAACAACTACCAACACAGGAACACAACACCACCCATTAGCAGAGACGCTGCTAAAAATCATACTAAGTTCACAGACACCCCAAAACACACCACCGGACTGCAGCCCTGCCCACCAGAAAGACAAGATCCAGCCCCACCCACCAGAACACAGGCACCAGTCCCCTCCACCATGAAGCCTACACAAGCCAGTGAACCAACTTCACCCACTGGGAGCAGACACCAAAAACAATGGCAACTATGAACTTGCAGCCTGTGAAAAGGAGACCCCAAACACAGTAAATTAAACAAAATGAGAAGACAGAGAAGTATGCAGCAGATGAAGGAACAAGGTAAAAACCCACCAGACCAAACAAATGAAGAGGAAATAGGCAGTCTACCTGAAAAAGAATTCAGACAAATGATAGTAAAGATGATCTAAAATCTTGGAAAGAGAATGGAGAAAGTACAAGAAATGTTTAACAAGGAGCTAGAAAAACTAAAGAGCAAACAAACGATGAACAACACAATAAATGAACTTAAAAATTCTCTAGAAGGAATCAATAGCAGAATAACTGAAGCAGAGGAATGGATAAGTGACCTGGAAGATAAAATAGTGGAAATAACTGCTGCAGAGCAGAATAAAGAAAAGAATGAGAAGAATTGAGAACAGTCTCAGAGACCTCTGGGATAACATTAAAAGCACCAACATTCGAATTATAGAGGTCCCAGAAGAAGAAGAAAAAAAGAAAAGGTGTGAGAAAATATTTGAAGAGATTATAGTTGAAAACTTCCCTAACATGGGAAAGGTAATATTCAGTCAAGTCCAGGAAGTGCAGAGAGTCCCATACATGATAAATCCAAGGAGAAACATGCCAAGACATATTAATCAAACTATCAAAAATTAAATACAAAGAAAAACTATTAAAAGCAGCAAGGGAAAACCAACAAATAACATACAAGGGAATCCCCATAAGGTTAACAGCTGATCTTTCAGCAGAAATTCTACAAGCCAGAAGGTAGTGGCAGGACATAATTAAAGTGATGAAAGGGAAAATCCTACAACCAAAATTACTCTACCCAGCAAGAATCTCATTCAGATTTGACGGAGAAATTAAAACCTTTACAGACAAGCAAATCTAAGAGAATTCAGCACCAACAAATCAGCTTTAAAACAAATGCTAAAGGAATTACTCCAGGCAGGAAACACAAGAGAAGCAAAAGAGCTACTAAAACAAACCCAAAACAATTAAGAAAATGGTAATAGGAACATATATATTGATAATTACCTTAAATGTAAATGGATTAAATGCTCCCACCAAAAGACATAGACTGGCTGAATGGATACAAAAGCAAGACCCATATATATGCTGTCTACAAGAGACCCACTTCAGACCTAGTGACACATACAGACTGAAAATGAAGGGATAGAAAAAGATATTCCATGCAAATGGAAATCAAAAGAAAGCTGGAGTAGCAATTCTCATGTCAGAAAGAATACACTTTAAGGTAAAGACTATTACAAGGGAAAAAGAAGGACACCACATAATGATCAAGGGATCAATCCAAGAAGAAGATAAAACAATTGTAAATATTTATGCACCCAACATAGGAGCACCACAGTACATAAGGCAAATGCTAACAGCCATAAAAGGGGAAATTGACCGTAACACAATCATAGTAGGGGACGTTAACACCCCACTTTCACCAATGGACAGATCATCCAAAATGAAAATAAATAGGAAACACAAGCTTTAAATGATACATTAAACAAGATGGACTTTATTGATATTTATAGGACTTTCCATCCAAAAACAACAGAATATGCTTTCTTCTCAACTGCTCATGGAATATTCTCCAGGATAGATCATAATTTGGGTCACAAATCAAACGTTGGTAAATTTAAGAAAACTGAAATCGTATCAAGTATCTTTTCCTACCACAACACTATGAGACTAGATATCAATTACAGGAAAAACACTGTAAAAAACACAAACACATGGAGGCTAAACAATACACTACTAAATAACTAAAAGATCACTGAAGAAATCAAAGAGGAAATCCGAAAATACCTGGAAACAAATGACAATGAAAACACAACGACACAAAACCTATGGGATGCAACAAAAGCAGTTCTAAGAGGGAAGTTTATAGCAATACAGTCCTTCCTCAAGAAACAAGAAAAATCTCAAATGAACAACCTAACCTTACACCTAAAGCAATTAGAGAAAGAAGAACAAAAATGACCCAAAGTTAGCAGAAGGAAAAAAATCATAAAGATCAGATCAGAGATAAATGAAAAAAAAAATGACGGAAACACTAGCAAAGATCAATAAAGCTAAAAGTTGGTTCTTTGAGAAGATAAACAAAATTGATAAACCATTAGCCAGACTCATCAAGAAAAAAAGGGAGAAGACTCAAATAAACAGAATTAGAAATGAAAAAGGAGAAGTAACAACTGACACTGCAGAAATACAAAGGATTATGAGAGATTACTACAAGCAACTATATGCCAATAAAATGGACAACCTGGAAGAAATGGACAAATTCTTAGAAAAGCACAACCTTCCGAGACTGAACCAGGAAGAAATAGAAGATATAAACAGACCAATCACAAGCACTGAAATTGAAACTGTGATTAAAAACCTTCCAACAAACAAAAGCCCAGGAGCAGATGGCTTCACAGTTGAATTCTATCAAACATTTAGAGAAGAGCTAACACCTATCCTTCTCAAACGCTTCCAAAATATAGCAGAGGGAGGAACACTCCCAAACTCATTCTACGAGGCCACTATCACCCTAATACCAAAACCAGGCAAAGATGTCACAAAAAAAGAAAACTACAGGCCAAAATCACTAATGAACATAGATGCAAAAATCCTCAGCAAAATACTAACAAACAGAATCCAACAGCACATTAAAAGGATCATACCACATGATCAAGTGGGGTTTATCCCAGGAATGAAAGGATTCTTTGATATATGGAAATCAATCAATGTGATAAACCATATTAACAAATTGAAGGAGAAAAACCGTATGATCATCTCAATAGATGCAGAAAAAACATTCCACAAAATTCAACACCCATTTATGATAAAAACCCTGCAGAAAGTAGGCATAGAGGGAACTTACCTCAACATAATAAAAGCCATATATGACAAACCCACAGCCAACATCGTTCTCACTGCTGAAAAACTGAAACCATTTCCACTAAGATCAGGAACAAGACAAGGTTGCCCACTCTCACCACTATTATTCAACATAGTTTTGGAAGTTTTAGCCACAGCAATCAGAGAAGAAAAAGAAATAAAAGGAATCCAAATCGGAAAAGAAGAAGTAAAGGTGTCACTGTTTGCAGATGACATGTTACTATACATAGAGAATCCTAAAGATGCTACCAGAAAACTACTAGAGCTAATCAATGAATTTGGTAAAGTAGCAGGATACAAAATGAATGCACAGAAATCTCTTGTATTCCGATACACTATTGATGAAAAATCTCAAACAGAAATTAAGGAAACACTCCGGTTTACCACTGCAAATAAAAGAATAAAATACCTAGGAATAAAGCTACCTAAGGAGATAAAAGACTTGTATGCAGAAAACTATAAGACACTGATGAAAGAAATTAAAGATGATACAAACAGGTGGAGAGATATACCATGTTGTTGGATTGGAAGAATCAACATTGTGAAAATGACTGTACTACCCAAAGCAATCTACAGATTCAATGCAATCCCTATCAAACTACCAATGGCATTTTTCACAGAACTAGAACAAAAAATTTCACAATTTGTATGGAAACACAGAAGACCCCGAATAGCCAAAGCAATCTTGAGAACGAAAAATGGAGCTGGAGGAATCAGGCTCCCTGACTTCAGACTATACTACAAAGCTACAGTAATCAAGACAGTATGGCCCTGGCACAAAGACAGAAATATAGATCAATGGAACAGGATAGAGAGCCCAGAGAGAAACCCACGCACATATGGTCACCTTATCTTTGATAAAGGAGGCAAGAATATACAATGGAGAAAAGACAGCCTCTTCAATAAGTGGTGCTGGGAAACCTGGACAGCTACATGTAGAAGAATGAAATTAGAACACTCCCTAACACCATACACAAAAATAAACTAAAAATGGATTAAAGACCTAAATTAAAGGCCAGATAATATAAAACTCTTAGAGGAAAACATAGGCAGAACACTCTATGACATAAATCACAGCAAGATCCTTTTGACCCCCCTCCTAGAGATATGGAAATAAAAACAAAAATAAACAAATGGGACCTAATGAAACTTAAAAGCTTTTACACAGCCAAGGAAACTGTGAACAAGATGAAAAGACAAGCATCAGAATGGGAGAAAGTTTTGCAAATGAAGCAACTGACAAAGGATTAATCTCCAAAATATACAAGCAGCTCATGTAGCTCAATATCAATAAAACAACCCCATCCAAAAATCGACAGAAGATCTAAATACACATTTCTGCAAAGAAGATATACAGATTGCCAACAAACCCATGAAAGGATACTCAGCATCACTAATCATTAGAGAAAGGCAAATCAGAATTACAATGAGGTATCACCTCACACTGGTCAGAATGGCCATCATCAAAAAATCTACAAACAATAAATGCTGGAGAGGGTGTGGAGAAAAGAGAACCCTCTTGCACTGTTGGTGGGAATGTAAATTGATAGAGTCACTATGAGGGTTCCTTAAAAAACTAAAAATAGAACTACCATATGACCCAGCAATCCCAGTACTGGGCATATACCCTGAGAAAACCATAATTCAAAAAGAGTCATGTACCACAATGTTCAATTCAGCACTATTTACAATAGCCAGGACATGGAAGCAACCTAAGTGTCCATCAACAGACGAATGGATAAAGAAGGTGTGGCACATATATACAATGGAATATTACTCTGCCTTAAAAAGAAATGAAATTGAGTTATTTGTAGTGAGGTGGATGGACCTAGAGTCTGTCATACAGAGTGAAGTAAGTCAGAAAGAGAAAAACAAGTACCGTATGCTAACACATATATATGGAATCTAAAAAAAAAAAAAAAAAAAAAAATGGTTCTGATGAACCTAGTGGCAGGGCATGAATACAGATGCAGACATAGAGAATGGGCTTGAGGACATAGGGAGGGGTAAAGGTAAGCTGGGATGAAGTGAGAGAGTAGCATTGACCATTGAGATATGTACCCTACCAAATGTAAAATAGGTAGCTAGTTGGAAGCAGCTGCATAGCACAGGGAGATCAGCTCAGTGCTTTGTGACCACTTAGAGGGGAGGGAGGGCATATGGGGATATATGTATTCATATAGCTGATTCACCCTGTTACACAGCAGGAACTAACACAACATAATATAGCAATTATAGTCCAATAAAGGTGTTAAAAAAAAAGACATAATCCAGTGAGAAAAGGTCAAAGACTTAATGAAGACTTAAAAATACATGTATACAAAAGGGAAATAAGCATGTGAAAAGTACTCAATGTCATTATCATCAAGGGAAGGCAAATAAAACTTCCTGAGATGCCACCTTGCTGCCTCCAGCATGGCTAAGACTAAAACTAATACTGAAAAAAATAAACAAAACAAAAAATCTCTGAGAACATCAATGTCGTCCACAAACTAGAACACTCATATATTACGGGTGGGAATGTAAAATGGTACAGCTGTTTTAGAAATGTGTTTGTCAATTTCTTACATAATTCAACATATACCTGGTCTATAACCCAGCAGTGTCACTCCTAGTTTATATTTTAAAAAAATGAAAGCCTGTGTCCACTTAAAGACTTGAACATAGAGGCACCTAGCAGGTTTACTCATAATAGTGTCAAAATTAGATGTGACTCAAATGTTCATTAAGAACAAAAAGGATAATAAGAATTGTGTTATACATGGGAATACTATTCAGCAATAGAAAGGAACAAACTACCGATATACACAGCCATATGGATGGATCTTAAAAACCTGTGGGATAAAGGAAGCCAGGGACAAAAAAAAAGCATACTGAATAATTTCATTTCTATGACATTCCTGAACAGTCAAAGCCAGTGTGTGGTGATGAAACTCAGGATAATGCTTGGCTTTGGAGGACGACGTGGTTAACCAAAAAAGAATTTTGGAGATTGATAGAAATGCTCCTGGTCTTGATTATGTTTGTCAAAGCCAGTTGAATCTTAAATCTTAGAACATCTTAAAATGTTTTACCTTGTGTAACATGGAAATTATTCCTCAATTTAAAAAAAAGTGTTTTTGAGATGAAATTAACCAGTAGGGTTAATTTTATCCAACATAATAAGGGAATTTTGAGTTGTGGCTCCATATTAAATGATTTTAGTTTCAAATATGTTACTTTTAATGGGCCCTTTGATCAGTGATACCTACTGTCTATGCTTCAGATATGCCATCTGTAAATCACCTTTATAAGAGAGTTATTTTGAAGGTCAAGTAAGACTAAAAGTGTTTAGTATCTAGGGCGTAGGATGTCATCAGTACAGGTAGTTTTGCTCCTCTTATTGCTTTTATCACCTTTATTATCATACATAAGTGGAGATCAGAAGGAGAACACAATAGTTTATTAAACACTATGTTTATTAAAAATCCAGGAGACAAAAATATAGCTAGTGAGAGAAATAGACATGGATATAGACAGTTATAGCAATGTGAGGTCTGTGTGTTTACTCTGGACTTCGTATCTGGCCTTCTAGAAGTCTGTGAAGCGACTTTACAGAATTATATGTTGAGTGCGTATTTATATTGATATGTACATTTTGGGGGATAGAGCTTCCATAGCTTTCTTGAGTCTCAAAGAGGTTTTGTGACCTCCGCTAAAAGATGAATTATATGTACTCATGGAATTACCTGTCATGACATTCTTTTATTCCAAGCACTTATCCAGCTTTTGATGGTAAAGGCAGAAGGACTCTAGAGAATAAAAGTTAGCGTGCCGTCTGTCGATCTCCTCACATTTATTTCTTGGGCTTTGTTTAGCTTTTACAATTGCCCACCACTTCTTGGAGTGAAGGTAAATGAGCAGGGAGATTGGAAGTTATCTCAGTATTATTGTGGACAGAATAATCCTATGTGTTATATAAACCACATACCTAGGAGACAATTAGGAAATGTGGGTAAGGAGCATTTTTGGATGCTTCTCTTCAAAACCATAGTGTTCTGTGACTTTAAAACTTAAATGTGGTTTAATAACATGGAAACTGACTCTGATAAGGGAAATGAAATTAGACTTAAAGGTAAAAAAGAGCATGACTAAACAAATCACTTGTTAATCACCAAAATGAAAAGTATTGGCATAGACAAGTCACCACGTTAGAAAGTGATTGCTTCCTGAATTCTTCACGTGAAAAATCTGTGGAAATACACAAGGATTGATATTTCTGTATTTGTTATAAATACAGCTGTATGTGAGAGAGACCAAAAATAACAAAATAAGCACAAGAGAGAGGTATATCTTTGTCTCACTAAGGTCTGAGCGGCTCTGTCTACAAGTCATCAGGGGCCCAAACTAATTCTGTCTTGTCTACCATGCCGAGGGCATTGCCCTCACCAGCAAGAATCAAGATGGCACACCACATATCTGCATTCCCACCAGGAAGGAGGAAATGAGAAGGAAAAAGAAACACCCTTTCCCTTTAATGCCATCGCCGGACATTGTAGGCATCCTCATGCTCATATATCTTGGGCAAAAGTTAGTCACATTATTCTTTTTCGCCAAGAGCTTAGATGAGTATTCTACAGAAAAAAGGAGAGTAGCTATTGATGGAACAATACATTTGAAACTAGATATCCCTAAAGAATTAAAGCTACAAAGAAAAAAAAAAACAACTCAGAAGATTCATTTTCCTTTATGCAATTTCTTTCAAAGGATTATATCATTCCTAGTAATTGGTAATGACCGCTGTTGGGAGCCAGAGGGTATAATTTTACTTTTCTCTGTTGGCAGGAAGCACTTAGAAGTGGTTAAAAGAATGAACTTATTTTCTAACATTATTTAACTGTAGAAATAACTTGTGTTAATAAGTAAGCATTTACATAAACACTAAACATCTGCTGATATTCAGGAAAAATAAAAATAATTGGCAGACTGAAAAAAGAGATTAAAACCCTTGCATGGTAGGCACTTGGGAAGTTGGAGTAAAGTCTAGTTCATTTATGAATGTATTAGATAATGCACTTGACTGCTAGTGAGAGAGTCCAATTAAGGAAGCTTATGAAAAAGAAAGATGGAGAGAAGATCAATATGGCTAGATTGGAAGGAAGTACAGACGAAAATGTGCGAGATCATTATGGTGGAGAGGTTGACTCGGGGTGGATGGTAAAGTGCCTTCTGAAGTTTGGTGTAGGGAGTTTAGATATTATTCTGTAGGCAACTGGGAGACATAGGCAAATGTTACGTTATTAGGTCTTCACTAATGATGTACTGAGAGGGAGTCAGGCGGAGTTGATGGAGTTCAACAAGGGGCTATTAAAAATGTGAATAACCAGGGAGAATTTTAATGTTTCCAAAGAAAGAAAAGAGGAGTGTGTTTCATTTACTGAGCAAAGTGTACTTGGCTAGGAGTCCAGATAATAGTTATTCTCTCAAATGCCTGACCTTAAATCATCTTTTTTTTTTTTTTTTTTTTAGGGTTTCGGTGTCACTGTGAGGGTATTGTTATATTTTTCACAGAGCCAGCATGGCAGTATAATGAAAATAGGCGTAAAATACATGAAAAAATACTAAATGCCATTCAAATCCTGTATACTTGAATCATTTGAATGAGTCCTTAGATATAATCATAATAGAGCAAATAGATGATTAAAGTAGTGTTAGGTTATTATGGTCCTTGTATTTTAATTGTGATACTTGTTGTGAGACAGGGAACCATATAGGCCACTACTCAGTTCAGGTGGCAGCAGTGCAAAAATATTCAAAGGACGTTGGCCACCATTCAGGTTCACTTCCAGGATATTCAGTCTTTTCCATAAACTCAATTTGTGTGCCCAGTCCTGTAATGGATCCTGCAAGTGGAGTGACTTCCTCAAAATATCCCCTGGCAACTAGGATTTAAGGCCTTTAAATCCCTTGTATGTATTAAAAGTCATACAAATAACTTGCCTTCGAGAGCAAATTATCAAAGAGACTTACTACTCTTCCATTTCTGTTGCTAGAAGTGAGAGGCCCAAAATGGATGAATAAATTCCCTTAGCCAGAGGACAAAGGCTTTTTTTTTTTTTCCTCTATTATCAGAAGTGATAATGGGACACAGGGAATCCACTCCTTGCATTCACCCTCCAAAATAAAAACCAGTGGAAGATATCTGACCTACATTCAGATTAAATTACAACTTGTTCTTCAGTTGCTTTTGATAGTGAAAGAGGGAAGAGAAAACGCCAGGTAGGAAATCAAGCAGAGAAAACAATTTGTTATAGAAAGGAAAGTGCATTAACTCTAAGCTCCCTGGTGTTAAAAGCTAGTTTGAGATGGTTCTGATGTTGGCCGTAGAAATGACTGCCTTGAAGAGAGCAAGTTGTATTTCCCTTCTCACCTGTTTCCCCCATTGCCCTGGTGTCCTTTTGGATGCAGAGCTCCACATCGTCTCATTAGGCCTTCCCAAAGAGAACGGTGTGCCCTGGGCTGAGAAATGTTAATTTGTCCACTGATGCTCTAAGGTAAAAGTTCTCACTCTTTTCTGGAGCTCACACTCCTTTGAGAATCTGATGGACGTTACAAAGCAAAGCTCGTAAAATATTTGACTAGAGGATGAGGTTAGTTGTTGTTTGACCTGCCCAGGGTATTTAAATGAAATTGAATTCTTTGTCAACACTGAAAACTTGGGAGATTTCCTGCAGATAGTTAGATTTTTGGCTTTCCAAAGATAGTCCTGGACATGCCAGCAACTGGCTATAAAGCCAAGTGGTTGATGGTCCTTTAGACCATCATTCTTCGGTATACATCTGCACATTCATCTATACATTCTTCAGTATAGATGTTGCCCATCACTCTATTTTAAAATATCAACTTTACTCATTTCCATTAAAACCTTTTTGACTTATGCAGGCCTAGGTAGATGTTGTAGTTTATAATCTCTTTCTTTTAGTTCCATCCACAGGAAATGATGATGATGATGATGATGATGATGATGATGATGATGATGATGAAACTTATGTAGTGTTCATCATTTTCCAAATGTTGTTGTAAGCATTTTAAGCATTTCAGTTCGCTTAATCCTCATGGCATCCCTAAGAGTAGGTTCTATTTCAAATCCTACTTTGTAGCTGAGGAAACTGAGGCACACAGAGTTAAGTAACTTGCCCAAGGTCACAGTGCTAACAAATGGTTCAGTCAGGATTTAGACTCCAGAGGTGGGGCTTTGAACTACCCTCTTAATGTTGCCCCCATTTCAGACTAGGTTGATGAGATCCCCACCCTTTGAGGGACCCCAGAAGAATCTCTTGGGCACTGGAAAGGCCTCTCAGAAAATGCTTTAGAAATGCTCACTTCAAGTACCTCATGAACCAGACAATTATGGAAACTGAAAATTGAGTTGTTTCATTATCCTATTGTAAGATAATTGATTAAATCAGAACATGAAAATTGTTCAGCATTTATGAAATCTAACAAATGATGGCTACATGAGTATTGCTTAAAAAAGGACGATGATCAGTGAATTAGTGTTTCCAAGTGGAAGGAGCACAGCTTTGCATGTTGTGAACTCTCATGGCATGTGCTCCACGTGGACGGCCACCCAGCCTTCTTCCCCATCCCAGGAGCTTGCCCAGGACCACAGGTGCAGGAAGGAGTAGTGTTCCTCCCTCATGCGTCAAGGTTACCGTGCTAGGCTCTCTTGGGCACAGTTGTTTTGCAGCCGAAGTCAGCAAGGCTATATAAGGAGCAGGGCCATCTTCATCCCACACAGCCCCGTGGTTGGTTTAAGGCTCTGCCGTTGCCATCTAGAAACTACTCATACATTTTTTTTTTTAACAAAGGGCCCCCATTTTCATTTTGCGCTGGGCTCCACAAATTATGTAGGCAGATCTGATCAAGAGGCAGCCGGTCTTGGGGTATCACTTCCCAAGGGCAGGGAGCTTTATCCGTCTGTTCACTGAACCTCCAGAGCACCCAGAACTGTACCCCGCACACTGTAAGCACCCAGTAAACATTTCTTTTTTTAAAAAAATATTTTATTATTTATTTATTTATTTATTTTTGGCTGTGTTGGGTCTTCGCCTCTGTGCGAGGTTTTTCTCTAGTTGCGGCAAGCGGGGGCCGCTCTTCATCGCGGTGCGCGGGCCTCTCACCATTGCGGCCTTACTGCGGAGCACAGGCTCCAGACGCGCAGGCTCAGTAGCTGTGGCTCACGGGCCTAGTTGCTCGATGTGGGATCTTCCCAGACCAGGGCTCGAACCCGTGTCCCCTGCATTGGCAGGCAGACTCTCAACCACTGCGCCACCAGGGAAGTCCCCAACATTTCTTAAAGAATGTTAAGTGTACAAGCTCTAGCTCAGCAGACTTCTTCTGTGAAAGGCAAGATAGTAAATATTTTTGGCCTTGCCAGCAATATGATCCATGTTGCAGTTATTCAACTCTGCTGTTGTAGCTCAAAAGCAGCCATGACAGTAGAGGAAGGGGTGAGGTCAGCTGTGTTCCACTGGAACTGTATCTACATAGGTAGGTCATGGGCTGGATTTGTTTAACAGGCTATAGTTTGCTGAGCCCTGCTCTAGAATCGGACTGTTCAGATTCAAACTGTAACAGTGCCACTTATTCTGTGAGTTTGCGCTAGTTACTTAACGTCTCTGAGCTTTAGTTTTTGGTAAAACTGGGATAACAGGAGCGCTTTCCTCATGGGGTGGTTGTGAGAGTTAAATTAGATAATGTATAAAAGGCACCTAGCCCAGCTTAGCACATGGTGACTGGGAGATGCTGTAGCTGTTACTTCTCTAATCATTGCTGTTAACGGGTTGACTTTCAAAGCTCTAAGCATTCTGCAGCTGATAAACAGATAAGAGACGATTTCTTCAAATCCTTTTCTGGATCAGTCTTGAGGGAAGAACAAATATTCTGTTAAATATCCCAAGAAAACAACCTTTCTCCACCTTCGTCTACAAATTCTTCATGGTAAAGAAGTGATGATTTTGGTCTTCATAGGGGATCCCTGTTCACTGCAACTAGTCAGCGAGGAGGCAAAACACCCCCATTTATTCTCTGCAGGAGACCTACTGTCCTTGAAACTCAATTTCTCATCAGTAGAATGAAGGGGCTGCACTAGAAAAATGCCCAACGCCCTTTTGAAATGGGAGAGGTCCCATAATGTAGACATTAACCGCTTAGACTCTGGAGCGACATTTGGTTTTAAATCCTGCCTCTACTAGTGTTCAGCCTGTGATGTTCAGTCAACTCTCAGAGGGGCCACCACCTTTCTAGCTCCTGGAGTAAACGGTCTACCCCACCTCCTTTCCGGTTGTCAGATTCTTCATGCATACAATAAGGAATCAACACATTGCCTTGACTCTTCAAGCGTGATTTTGAATTAAACCTGATGTTTATAAAAGGGTGCTCAGAAATATCCCCATTTCACTTTTATGCTTTGGCCACACTGTTTATTTGCTTCAGTGTTTTCAGAGAAGAACAAAACCCAAAATGGTCTAACGATTATTATACTCATTCAAGGCGTTTAAACCATGTACCTTTTTACTATAAAGGGTGGTGGAGAGAAGTTGGTTGGGTGAAACTTCTAGCAGTAATGGCTTGCTTTCTCCTTTGAAGACAGTGTTGATGAGAGCTGTGTAATTTTTCTTATAATTAAAGCAGGTTCTACCTGGATACCACAAAGCACACCAACCAGCTATGAAATGTCATCCCCAGCTGGATTGCTGCAAACTCCCCCGCCGGGGTTGCTGTGTTTCCACCCTTGTTCCTCTATAGTCTGTTTCTCCACAGAGCTGCATAAGTCACCTTATGAATCTAACCGTGCCACTGCCCTGGGAATATTGCGCCCTTAGCACTTAGACAAAATGCACATCTCTCACCAGATCACAGGGCTGATGCAGATGTTCCTGCATGACCCCCTCTGCCCCTCATTCTGTATACTGGCCTTTCCCTATTCCTCCAGAGTGTACCATGCTTATCTGCTTTCAGACCCCGCCTGGCTGGTTCCTCTGTCTAGGACAGCACTGCCCCAGAGCTCTGCATGCCTGCTTGTCTCCTTGTTATCCTTCAGGGATCAACTCAAACATCAGGGCACACTGATTACTCTGGGACATTCTGTTTTATTCGTGAATTTATGGTTTCATCTGTTAGAAGGAAAGCACTATGAAGAAGGGACTGTCTTATTCAGTGTAGTCCCTACAACACTGCCTGATGCATGGGAGATGTTCGATAAATACACATTTATTGAGTGGATAAATGAATGAATGAATAAGAATGATTTCTGACTGTAGTTTGTTTAAAGAAACACATTTAAGCAAGCGGAAAAGCTTACCTGCTCACCATTTTATCACTTCGGTATCAGAGAAAACGCTGGATGGTAACTGGAGTGCCTCTGTGGTTTTCCGTAGTTATTCTCTGGTAAGAAGCTTTGGGAGGTTTTATAGTGAGGTGACCCATTTGATGTAGTATGATGGTTATTTTGTCTGTGAGACTGTAGACTATAGACTTGCAACACACACACACACACATAAAATAAGGGACATCAAGTCCCTAAAGAAAGGGGCTCAGGAACCATTTGCTGAATACCTACTATGTCATGTCCTAAGGAATATTCTAGGCTCTGGAAATGCAAAATTGAATAAGCATGGCTCCTTGAAGAATTTATCATCTAGTAGGGTATAGAGATAGTTCAATAAATGAGGAGCACTTTGATAAATTTTCTGCTGGAGACTTTTAAAAATTGCTAAGAGGGTCTAAGATAGAGTGATTATGTTTCTCAGGGTATTTGAGAATCCTTGTCTAGGTAACTAGACCTCAAAAGTAGAATTTGCCAAACAGAAAAGAAGAGGATGCCATTTCTGACAGAGGATCTGCCTAAGCAAAGGCTTGGAAGAGTCGAAGTGGGTTGTACATGGAATTCTTTGCCCCATTTCCCATGTCTTATTTTAAGGTTCTGGCTACTGAGTAATGCAAGTTACCCTTTATTACTTATCAGACTCTCTCTTTTTTGGAAATCCTAAATGAGGGAGGCCTTTGAGGTAGAGGCAGATTGGGTGAGGGGCCTATAAGGCTTTCTGTGAAGGGCCTCTCTGCTATCAAGATGCGTTTTTAGGAGGCCATGTCCGTTTTGTTACATTGTTGTCTGCACGTTGCTTATTATCTCCCAGTCCCACCCATAAAGGCATTTTGTGAGGATATCTTGATCATGCAAGATCAAGAGTCTTTTTGGTAAAGAGTAACCTAGTCTTTTAAGTAGCAGAGCGAATCTCTCTGAACAGCCATTGAAATCTGCTTATCTCTGTGTCAACAAACTTCATCGCACCAGGAAGCTCAATAGCTCCCGTGGATGCTGGTATCTAGAGAGGAAAGTCATTTGGCTCTAATTAAGCTTCCACTCCTTTCTCTTTCTCCCACAAGAGTATCATAAGAATTGATCCATGAGCACAGACATAGGAAACAAACCTACGGTTACCAAAGGGGAAAGGGGGGGAGGGATAAATTAGGAGCTTGGTATTAACATATACACACTACTCTATCTAAAATAGATAAACAACAAGGACCTACTGTATAGCACAGGGAACTATATTCAATATCTTGTAATAACCTATAATGGAAAAGAATCTGAAAAGGAATATATATATGTATATATATAACTGAATCACTTTGCTGTACACCTGAAACTAAACTAACACAGCATTGTAAACTAACACAACATTGTATAATTCAATTAAAAGAAGAATTGAGCTATGAGTGTAGTTTGCTCACATCTATTATGTGAGTTTATTTATTCATATCCAACTGAGCCTAGATAGAAACCTAGCAGTAGGAAACAAATTTTTATCACTGTCGTAATTAACTAAGGTAATCAATACTTTTGCAAAACCATTCCGATTAGTATACATTGGATTTCACATGTCCACCTGTAGTCTCTTGCATAATGCCCACCACAGTCTTGTGAACTTTTAAGTTTCGTTCATTGACCCTTGTAAGGGATTCCCTTATTGAATGCTTAATGGCTATAAAAGTTTCATTCCTTTTCGCCTTCTTTTTGTAATTTGGTGACTTGCCATAGGAAATTGTAGGTATTATTACCCAGTTAGCTTCTTGCCCTTTCACATTTTTGAGTTTCCGGTGATTGAGCCATCTACGTGTTGGACGTTGTGCAAAGCATTTTATTTAATCCTTACGCTCCAACCCTAAAAGTGAGGTAGTACGTTTTTGCATCATATATTTTTTCAGTTGACACTACTCAGGCCCAGAAAATAAAATAGTTTACAAATCACATCCAGTGAGTGACATGGCGGCCTGATTCCAAAGTCCATTATCTAACCACTTTATTTATTTATTTGTGTGTTTGTTTAATCATTATTAAGCCATTATATAACATAGTGTTTCCTTGCCAGCTTCCTTCTCTAGGTTTAAACCTTATTCTCTTTCTCTGTCTTTTCACTGTCCTATTTCTTAGCTAGCTCCCTTCTGACTTCATTGGTATCCTGTCTTCTAGGGTCATTGGAGGATGGACAGAAACATGCTTAAACCTAGAGCACAGGGCACCAAGGAATGGTGATCAGGTTGGGAAAGTAGGCTTTATGCCAAAATTCAAAAACGTGGAGGCCTAGGATTTAAGTAGGTAATACTACCAAAGGAAGCAGACAGGGTTTGAAAGCAGTGGGGAGTAGCATGAACAAGGGCAACTCTAGGGTACACATCCTTGTTCAAAACGAAGCTACTATTCAGCTGTGGACAAAGGGACCCATTGTGGCTAAATTGTCTGATTCTTCAAGGAGAGCTATAAATCCCGATTTTTCCAAGAACATTCCAATTTTTGAAGTGGTGGCCACTAATTTGAATCCATTAAGACGACCCTTGTGTACTGTAAGACTAGGGATGTTTGCCATCATTCCTCGTGTCCTCCTCTATTATTTCAAGGAAATCTGTGCCGTAAACTCTGAGTGCATTGTTGCCACTCTAAGAGCTTATGAAGAATCAGAAGGAAAGGAAGATGACAAAAGGGTAGTTGAGCGGTGGGGAGGGTCCAGTCGTGCGCACAGATGCTGAAGGAGCAGGAAAAGATATGTAAATGTGGCAATCCAAGGTGAGTACTGAAAACCCCAAGGGTTTTGTAAAAGTACTTTGCAACTCATTTAAGGTATATGTGAAAATTAATGAGTGTACCCTGCAGCACGTTCCAAATGAAAGGCATTGGCATTGGTCTATTGCTAAGTTGGAGCCAGATGGAACAGTCAAAGCTGACAGTGTAAATGATCTGTCTGTGGTCACAGCCTTTCATCCACTCATTTGGAATCTCTTTTCTCCCTCTTTTCTGCTAGAGCATTTGGCTAGCAAGCCAAGGCTGCCTAATTGGAATTCCAAAGTCCATGTTGGCTGCTCGATACATTTTTAAAGAATATTACTTAATTTGTAAAACTGAGGTCTTAGAAACGCTCAAGCCGCGTGGAAGAGCCCGGTGCTTCACAGGATGGTTATAAGCAAAGTGGGACTCATAGAGCAAGGTTGTGGAGGTACTCGATAGCACTGATTCTTCACTGTTTTTCGTGGGAAAGGTTCTGGTCAGCGATTTTGATTTCCAGCAGTCACTAAACGTTAGCCCCACAAAGGCCCCTTGAGATGCTCTGCTGTGTTCATCTCGTTTTGTGGATGAAGAGCTGAGACTTAGGGATAAACTGAGTCTCCATGAGCAGAGGCTGCATCTTGTCCTCTGCATCCCTAAGGCTGTGGTCAAGTTGCTATCCGATGGGGAGTGGGGGGTGGGCGGAGCTTGTCCTTTCGTTCCCTGTCTTTGAGAGCTGCACTTTTCTCTCAATCTGCCTCAGAGCAAAACAGGCCAGGCTGCCTCTCTTGCTCCCTTTCTAAGCTGCCTGAATGCTCTTCTTTTTCATTTTCCAAAGATGGCCCTGCTGAGAGGTGCGAGTCTTCTGATGGCATTAGCTCCTTAATCCTCCTAAATGCTCTGGGAGGCCAGGTGGCGTTGCGGGGAAGGGTATCCGGCCATCGACGTTGCCTTGGGACCCCTGAGCTAGACAGTGGTCAGTGCTGGGTGTGGGGCAGTGTCTCCATCCTGACTCCAGGGTCGCTGTGAGATCCAGTAAGCCCTAGAGCACCTCTGTCTCCGTAACAATGAAGTTGAAAAAGGGTTGAGAGAGAGAGAGAGAGCACGCGAGAAGCTCTGATATACCTCACCATGATGAAATAACCAAAGGAAGGTATGGTAAGCATAATAATACACTAGAAGAAAAAAAAAAATACTAGTCTGTTTTTCAAGGGGAAAAAAAATCCAAAATACAAGTTAAAGCCAGTGCTATTAAAACTCAATTTTTCTGGCTACAAATTGAAGGATTCAGTACAGCAGAGTGTTACTTTTCAAAAGAAAGCATTTAGTTTGAATACACTCTGCTTGACAGTCACCTAAATTGCTGCATGAAATTACAAGAACTGGTCTTGAAAAATAAAACCATGTCATGGAACATGGAGTTTCTCAGTGGAGGTAGAGGTTGCTGGAAATTGCTTTTTGCAAGGCAGGACAAATTACATCAGAAAGGATTGTTTGCGTGTGACCAGAGTTGTACCCAGAAATTACATGTAACAAAGAAATCTCTGTGAATTAGCAATGCTTTTGAACATTGTTATTACTTACCTTTGAAAACCTTATGTAGGGAACACAATGCGCCTACTTACTTATTTTTTTACCAAACAAAATAATTTCTGTTTTGTTATGTTTTTTCAATACAGCAAAAAACATCCAGCTCAGAATTTTTGGTGTAAACTCAGTGAAACCCAGAAAAATATATTTATTTTATGACAGTCTAAACAGAAACTGTGCACTGTATCACATTTCAAGTTGCCGAATGTACTTGAACCTACAATCATAAAATCACATTCACTTTTTAACTTGAATAATTCATTTTTTTTCAACAGAGGTACCTAACCAACTATTCTAAAAATAAGTTTTATTCTATATTTAAATGTAACTTGAACTTGTTTTATATCCACTGAACTGACCCTTTGACATTGGGATTGCAGGAGGCCCCTTTAGTGTTTAAACAGGGCACTTATTTGATTTTGTAACAGCAACTGGTAGTTTTCCATACAGAGGGGAGATATCTGTTGAAATTGGATATTGTTCTCTGGTGCTTTTGTCTGTTGTTTCAGGGAAACTCATAACTTTTAGTGCATTTGGAATTTGTTGTTAATTGTGATTTTTCCTTTTTTTTGAGTCAAAAAAAAAAGGTGGAAATTGCTTCTTTGTGGAAAATTGAAATGCATTGATGTATACTGATTACAGGAACTTAAAAGGTCCACGTTGATGGTGTTATATATTTTGGCAACTATTGATTAGGCCTACCTCACTATCTTTGGTTGGCAAGGAGAAAAGAAAGCTGACGTTTTTTTGTTTGTTTGTTTTTCTTTCTCTATTAGCAAAACAATTCAAGAAGATTATTCTGTCTCCCATAATGAAATCAAGCTGTTACCACAAGACCTTGAAATGTTAAAATGTTGTGCAATGGGTTAATGAGAAAATTGTATGAATTGGTATTCTGATGAGGTGTCTAGAGGCTGCGGTTAGAAGTATTGTTGTGAGAGCTTAGTTTGCAGACCCAGCGAAAGAAGGGAATAGACGCCTGCCCAGCTGGTTATAAACACCCCTTGAGGTTTTTCATTAGCCCCCATAGAGAGACCCCCTCATGCCTCCATGTTTCTCAAATGTCTTCTGCACTAATTTAGAGTCAAGGTTGTGTTAAGATATAATCTTTCAATAATGGTAAATGACCCTCATACAGATATAAAATGAACCCATTAAAATTTTTATTTAACTAGTTATTCATGGAGGACCCTGGGTGATGTTATAACCAGTTCAGAAGAGAATCCAAAGAACAGACACATTTTTAGATCAGGAATACTGAAGCATACTTGCATATGGATGCAAAATTGGATTGGGGGGAGGGGTAGTCAATGGAACCTCCACCAAGCAGACTGTATTTGCATGTCTTTGGACAAGACTTATTTCCTATTGCCATCAGTTATCTACGATGCAGAGTTGTGACCTATCTCAAAGGCAATAAAAAGACAGAGCCCCCATAGAATCAGAAGCAGATAGCCTAGAAGGAAAGGTGTTCTCTAAACAAGGCATAATCTTCCATGGAAGCACACAGTTTCTACTACTGTTGTATGGTGGGACCCATAATTCATTCTGCTCACAAAAACACACCTAAAATTTAACAGACAATCTTTCCCAATGTGGAAAGAAGGGACTTGTACAAGAAAGTCAGAATGGACACTCCCATACTCTTTCTTGCTTTAAGCTTCATCAAAGATATTCTGCCAGAAGCATAACTTTGCTGACTCTTATTTTTCAAACTGAATGGTGCTCAGTCAACCTTTGCTGCTCATTAGAATCATTTGAGGAGCTTTGAAAAAAATCTGATGCCTGGACCCAACCCCAGAGATGCATTTTAATTGTTCTGGGTTCACCCCCTACATCTGTGTAAAGGTCCTGAGGTAATTCTAGTATGTGGCCATGCTGAGAACTACTGCACTAAAGAGTTGGGGATGACTTCTCAGCCGTTTCTCCTGTGATGATTTAGCCAAGCTGGCAAAACCAGAGGCCTTTGGGGGCCAGGCTGATGATGTAAATGCATGAAGAGCTTGCTTCTCCTCCTCGTTCAAATTAAAGTTGATTTTTCTGTTGCCTAAGGAAGATATGAGCAAATTCAGTCTGTGGGCTGCTGTTTTGTGACCCAAGTCCTCTTGCTGTGTCTTTAACTAGGAACATCTTCTCACCTCTTTCATTTTAACCCTCCCTCTCCACTCCCCCAATCTTTTGCATATTAACTCCTACCCTTCCTTTAGATTCATATGTCTCAAACTTTAGTGTGCATCAGAATCACCTGGAGGGCTTTTCATGTGCCTGCCACTGGGTCCCACCCCAAGATTTTCAGATTCAATAGATGTGGGGTAAAGCCAGAAAATTGGCATTACTGACAAGTTTCCATGTGATGCTGGTGTTGCTTATCTGGGACCATACTTTGAGAACCACTGCTTTAAATCTTAACTTGTTGTCATTTCTTCTGTGCTGGATTGATAACTGAATTAGCTCTTCACTGGAGTCTAGCTAGACTGCACCTCATTGTGGACAAAGATGGTCTTCTAGGCACCCATAGTATCTTTAACATTTGTATTGAATCATAGACAAAAAGGTATTGAATCGTGGATAAACATGAATGCTTAAGAAGTATTCATCTTAAGACATACATTTTTCTCAGCACTTCCTCATTTTCTTTGAGTTACTTTTTCTCAATTCTCAATGTCTTACGTTGCTTCCTATTCATCCAGGGATTTACTCTGTGACACCTCCGCTTGGTTTAAAAATGGTTGCCTCTCCAGGTTGCATGTTCTTTATCCTCAAAATGTTGCAGCTTCAGCATCACCTGGAGTTTATTAGAAATGCAGAATCTCAGTCCTCACCCTGGACTCACTGAATCAGAATCACACAATGTCAAGGTCCCTAGCTGAGGAGTACAGAGGACCGCACTTCCAAGTTCAAAAAACACTCCTCTCTTATCAGCCTAAATGCATCCTCAGTCTATCCTGTATTAGTATTTCAAAAAAGCCACTTGAGCTGGTAGCTTTCTGTTTTCTCAGGGCTGTCTCAACTGAGTGCCTATCGAATCTTATCACATTTGTGTTGTACTCTTAGCAGGTGATAACTGCTTCCCGTACCCTTCCAGGGAGATCATTGTTTCTGTTTTAACAGGGTATTTCCCAGCCCCATCTAAAAGAATTAAGGAAACAGAACTCTTAAATATTGTGACAGATTCATGGAGAAGAAAGACATCCCAGGGAACTTTAACTCATACACATGTTTTATTGAAGAAAGCCATTTCTGGGTGGGTAGGACACAATCACTTACTCTTACACCTCAGCTTCATCTTATTTCTCCATTGTCATCTTTCTGGTCCTTCCTCCCCATCTCTTTCCTTACTCCCCTCCATGACCTTTTCCTCTCTTCCTCTCATATTCTTAGACATTTGTACATTACTTTATAATGTAAAGCAACTCATTTGGAGTCTCAACTTCCGTATGATACAGGCCAGAGAACACACACGCTCAATTTCCACATGAGTAACTGAGGCTAGGATGATGCAGCCTTCTGATGCCCAACCTGGCGATGAAGAGTTTGACCTAACCTTCCTAAGAGCTGTCACTGAGAATGTATCCTTAAGACATAGGACTGTATAGGAGGGCATGTTTTAGGCGATTGCAGAAGATGACACACCACCACACTGCATGTGAAATTTCTCATTTTAACCACTACCTCTTTAATGAAATATATGTATAACAGTGCCTGTCCCTTTATTGTAAACACATTGCCTCTGTTTAAGAGAAAACGAACAACCTCTAAATTTTAGTATCTCCCTTCCAAAACTGTGACTTCATCCCCAACCCAGTTAATTGCAAAAGGCTAATTTGTTTAATTTCTCCCTTGATTCCCTGCCAAGATACACAGTAGCTGCTAAAAGAGTGTCCTGTGTCAGGCTCCCATAGATGGGAGCTTCTTTACACACTGGACTTAATCTTTAACGTACTTCCGAGTCCTGATCTGGTCTAGGACTTAGTGCATGCTCCGTAACTATCTTAGATGAAAATTGCTGCAGGATCAATGGCTAAGATAGAGGACTAGAATATACTCTTCGAATTCTAATTGTCAGGTTCTTTGTGGGTTATATTTCAGACTAGCTCAAACCAAAAGTGAGGCCACATTATCACTTACTCATCTTTTTGACCCAATGAAATACAGCCCTAGCCCTTAGGATTTGTAACACCTAAGTATTTTTGACTTTTGAATGTTTGTTTTTTTTCTTGTTGTGCAAGTGAGAACCACATACACAGTATAAAGTATAGAAAAATACTTTATTGGTACAGTAATATAACATATTAGTTATTGTTATCATTATGCTCAAGGACAGTTGGTTTATTGTGAAAGTACAACGCCTTCCCAGATTACAGTTAGGTTTTGTTATAAGGGTTGTTTGTTTTGAACTTGAACCAATGAAAAACAATATTATAATTGGTAGTTAGTTCAGTCAAAGAAAGGATGCTTAATCTACCACATGACCAAACTCTCATTGCTTGGACTTGAATGAAAAATAAAATATATATATAGATATAGATATAGATATGATAATGTTTAATTTAGGCACCCCAGGGCCCGGTCAATTTGACACATAAAAGGAACCATTACAACCCTAGAGTCCAGTTTTAACCTCATATTTTCTCCCTCATAAAGACTTTGGCCCGCCACACTAATCTGGATAAGTGATTTCTAGAATGTTAGATTTCATGGACTAGACACTTTTCTAAGAAAACAAAAATGTGTGAGCTAGAAGGAGATTTCCAATGCTTTATTTTGCCAAGTAAGACCATTTAAAACACAATCTATTTCTATCTACTATCCACATTATTTTGTAAAAGATGTCTCTTATTGGCCGCATTTGATCAAGATGGACATTCTGAACCAATAAGTAGTGGCCTGGGGTAGATGTTCATATGGTATGAATCTAGCTGTCCGGATCATCATCTGTTCATTAAGAAGAAATGGTTGTTCCTATACATTTTGAATATTTTCATTGCATTGTCTGTGTCCTTATAGTTTTCTTTTAATAAGACATGTTAAAAAGGAGTAGGGTGAGAGGGAATAAGATGAAGACAAAAGAAAATGGATGGAAAAGTACTGGCATGTTTTACATTTTTCATAGTTATTAGCTAAGAAAGATGGTTGTGATACCTATTTGTTATATTTGAATCTATTTTTTCCTCAGGCTACTATAGGACTAAGTAATAATTGATGATTTTTCAATATATTAAGAATTCTAAGTCATATATTACTGTGAGGATAAACACTTTTTGCTTTGCTATCTTGTCTTTTTTTTTTATATATATAAATTTATTTATTTATTTTTGGCTGCGTTGGGTCTTCGTTGCTGCCCGCGGACTTTCTCTAGTTGTGGCGAGCTGGGGCTACTCTTTGTTGCGTGCATGGGCTTCTCATTGCGGTGGCTTCTCTTGTTGTGAAGCACGGGCTCTAGGTACGCGGGCTTCAGTAGTTGTGGCACAAGTGCTCAGTAGTTGTGGCTCCTGGGCTCTAGAGTGCAGGCTCAGTAGTTGTGGCGCACGGGCCCAGTTGCTCCGCAGCATGTGGGATCTTCCTGGACCAGGGCTCGAACCCATGTCCCCTGCATTGGCAGGTGGATTCTTAACCACTGCGCCACCAGGGAAGTCCTTGTCTTTTTAATATTTGCCTTTCAATTGTTATTGAATAACATTTTGATTTTTAAATTAATTTTGCAGTAGCATTTATATATTATGGGGAGTTTGATTTACTCAGCATAAATATTCTTAGCAGTGATAAGATGCATAAAAGCTATATTTAAGATACACTCAAAATGATAAGGTCATGTTTAATAGAAGATGCCTTAAAACAATTTCTGAAAAATAATCTTAATTAAGCATTAGTATTAGGCTGTTGGTTTGATTTTGTTTTTGACTTTAATTTTATCATGGTTAAACTAAATATAAAAATTAAAATTTGATAAAACCCAAACTCTACAATTTGTTTTATTTAAGCAAATCAGTGTTCAGGTAAATGAAAACATATATTTAATTATTAACTGAATAGTATTTTATATTTAAAAAAGTGAGTGACATCATTGTTTTAATTCACCTTCTTAAGCTTCTTAAAAGACCATCTTATTTCCTTTTTTCTAGTCTTCTTTCTAACTTACTGATTATTTAATGTATAGACTTTTTGATTCATTTATTATTGATCTGACAAACATACATTGAGCACCTATTTACATAGGTATTTACTTGGAGTTAAGGACATAATGATGAGTAAGTTGTGATTCCTGCTATCAGGTAGTCACTATCCAGATGGTAAGACAAGTAAATGAGCAAGTTCAGAAGGTATGGCAAGAGCTATGATAAAGTTTGAATCAGCAAGAGCATTGGGAGAAAATGTGTGAGATATAATTGGAATAAAGGGAATCCTCGGGTCCTTGCTGAATGGGCTGGATATAAACTGAGGCATTTCAAAGCAAGTAAATATCAAATACAATTATCATTTAGCTTTTTGGGAGGCCTAAGATTAGAAATTTCAATATTATTGAAACCGCGTTGCTTTGATCTCAGGGGAAAACAATGTCAGATCCAATATAGATGATTTCTGTAGTTTCTTTTCACCCCTGAGAATTTATGATTCTAGTATACACTTTGGTGTGAATATTAAATATTGTATGATAATGCTTTAGTTTTTCAACACATATAAAAACAACATATTACTGATTTACTCACAACTGAGTTGGTGTAAGGGTTGTGTTGAGGTTCATTAAATATTGGAATGTTTTGTCAAGTAAAGGTATAACTCATATTATCTGAAAGCCTTAAGCCCTAAAAAACCCCCTCAATTTATTCTAAAGAATTAAGGCGTGGGCCTAACCTGGATCAATTTCAGCGTGATCAGGATAGGTAAATTTCGGCATGACCCACATCTCCTCTTACTATAACCATCATCGCAACTGGAAGAAGTCTGGATAAAGATATCTGTTACAAAGCGTGCTCCTCCTTTGCCCCTCTGCACAACTGATTGCATGAGGTGTGGACATTTGACCAAATCATACGTTGCAGTACTGAGAGGAGAAGCCAGTTAGCCTTGGTGTTGGCTCTAAGAGTTGCCGTCACAGCCTTCTCTAGATGAGTGCACGCTAAAGTTATGAGGGAGCAGAAACCATGAGGAAGCAGAGGAAGTTCTCTGTGGAGACTGGAGTATAAAGATGAAAGGAGGTTGGAAGGTAAGACATCAAGCAGCCATAAGGTGTGCCCTAAAGAGCAGGTGATGGGTAGGTACCCTTGACCTTCATGCCTTTTCAGCTCCACTCCTATAAGACCCTGCTGAACACTGTTTCCATGGTGTGACTGCTTCTCCAGGGCTCCTTACCTTCTGATGTGTATGTCTGTGTCCGTGTACATAAGAGAGGAAGAAAGCTTGAGTTGGTTTATATTCATTGAAACCAAAGAACTGATAGTCTGAAAAGCCTGTTGAGTTGTGGTTATGGTTTTTCCTGCTGGGAACCAGTTTTACCAAACACATGGTCATATCTGGACTGTTTCTCCTAGTGCTGAAAACCGTGGCCCATGTCCTTCCCTGGAAAACTTCACTGTTGGCTCAGTGTCAGAAAGGGGAGCTGGTGACCACAAGGGAACCTCGCCAGCCTGAGTTTCTTCCAATGCCTGGCTGGTCCCATCAGAAATGGGTGTGTTTGCTCTATTAAAATGAAAGCTAAATTATTGTTTCTTTGGAAAGCCAGAAATATTTAGCATTTTATATCCTCATTAGTCATAAAAGCGTTTACCCCTCTTTTATTCTTATGGGGAAAGTTGAATCTATCTACACTAACAGTAACTCAGTAAAAGGTAGCATGTTGAGTCAGTGTATCCAGACCAGTTGGATAGTCCTTGGTCTCTGAAGGCAGAATGCTGCATTTAAATATGACTTCTTGTCATACTTCATGTGTGACATTTGGCATATCATGCTCCCTGGGTATCAGTTTCATCACTCGGTCAGTGCAATTTTCTGTCTTTTTTTTTTGGAATTGTGACAGCAGTTATGTTGTATAATTATTAAATGAGTGAGCTCTGGAACCAGTATCCTAGGTTCAAATCCTGGCTCCTCTCCTGGTTAGCTGTGTGATCGTAGGCAACATATGTGATGTATGTGGTGACTTTGTGTTTCAGCTTGTGCATCTGCAAAATTGAAGTAACAATGATACCTATTTATAGGCTGTCATGAGAGGTAAATACGTTAAAACATGTAAAGCACTGATACAAAACCTCGTAGTGCCTGGCACATAGCAAGAGCTCAGAAAAGTGTTTACAGTAAGTGTTTATTATCATAGAATGCTTTGTAAATTCTACGGCACTGTACCCATGTGGTGATGTTGAAACAAAGGTTTCTTGAGGCACAGAATGATGTATTTTGAGTTAATCTTCAAAGCACCTACAATTGACGGCTTGCTAATGGTTGAGTCTGTAATTTCTATCTCCTTATATAAAGACCAGTTACGTAGAAATGGTCCAGAAATGAGCTTTCCTATGGGACTAAGCAGTTTTATGAAAAAGCTTTTATCACCATTGTCCGACTTGCAGGTAAGGAGAATGCATTCGTTTCTAGGGATTTTAACTTGGCACCTTTCATGGATGCTAAATTTACTCTGAAAAGAAAAAAGAAAAAAAAAAAGCATCTGTTCTTCTTGTGCTGGCAGAGGTAGCAGAGAATGGTTCTTTTTGGCATCCTCTAATTTACTTAAGCTCTTTTTCTTCCCCCAGGCAGGTAAGTGGTGAGATAATTGATGAGGCTTTCTGGTTCCATGCACTTGGGTGTTTCTAAAGCAAGGGTGAAACATGGAAATAAAATTTGTTTTAAAGTATAGTTTTTAAAAGAGAATAAGGCAGAACATTCCAGAGTCTTTTTTTAATTTATTGTCTTATTCTATGTAAATCTAGTTCTTTTTACAGTGCTAAACAGATATTTTATATGACTTTGTGATCAAATAGAGAATATTTTATAAGACCTCCTTTTGTGCTTTATACCTCTTCTGTCTTATTAGTGAGGCAGATAGTTTCTCAGTTGTTAGGAATAGGAGACCTCAATGAATTGTAACATTTCTCCTCTATCCCCTTCAAGCAGAAATTTTTCTGTGTCATAAAAACTGATGAATGGAACAGTACTTACAAATATGTTTCCATGATCATTTATCTGCAGGTAGGCATTTTCTATTTGAAACTTCATGGGATTCCTTTTACCAAAGTTTTCCTAAGAAGGCTGAAGCTGTTTTCTGTTTGTTTTGTTTTTATGCTTTTCTTTAAACTTTGCTCCTCTAAATGTGAACATCAACCAGCGGCATCAACACCAGCATCACCTGGGAGGTTTTCAGAAATGCAGAACTTTAGGCTCCGCCCCAGACCTACTGAATCAGCACCTATATTTTTAAAACATATCTACACAATTCTTGTGCACGTTAACATTTTAGAAACACTACGTTGAAACATCAGAATTCCATTTTCCACAAGCTTTCAAGATGTGTCTCTTCAAGCCAGGATGATGGACTAGATCAGTATTTCCAAAATTAAATTTGAGAGTAGGTGTTGCAAGGAAAATGGTGTATTCGCTTTCTGTTTACTGCTATAAAAAATTACCGTAAAAGTTGTGGCTTAAAACAATACAAAACAAGATAGATTATCTTACAGTAATAGAGGTCCAAGACCAAAAGGGGTCTCAGATGTCTAAAACCAAGGTGTCTGCAAGGCTGTATTCCTTCTGGAGATTGGAATGAAGAAGAACTTGATTCCTTGCAATTTCCAGATTCTGGAGGCTGATCCCATTCCTTGGCTTATGGTCACCTTCCATCTTCACAGCTGATAGTGTAGCATCTTCGAATCTCTCTCTAACTCTTCTACTTCCCTCTTTCACTTACAATGACCCAGTGATTACTATGGGCCCACTAGATAATCCAGGAGCATCTCCCCACCTCAAAGTCAGTTGTCTATCCTAATTCCATCTACACCCTTACTTTTTCCTTGCCATGTGATGTAACATAATCAGCATTTCTGGGATTTAAGGATTGGGCATCTTTGGGGTGTCATTATGCTGCCTACATAAATAGGATCTGTGAACTAGTAAATCTGGGCAACGCTGATTAAACATAACTAAGAAGATACCTTTTATGCAGGACTTCTAAAAATCTTTATTGTATTAAAATCACATTATGAAACACCGAGAGTGAGATATACTGTGCAATAATCCCCAAATATATTTAGCCAAATACTCTTTTATTCACATTTACAGAAGTGGGGCTTCATTTGGGAAATGTGGACCAGAGGAATTTCCCTTCTTCCTCTCCATCCTATCCAAGGATTAACGAGCACACAGTGGAGCCCTGGGCTTGGAGATTTAGGACTAAGTTTTCGTCACTGGACCTAATCTCAAATTCCTTTAATTGTAGGCAGGTTACTTTACTTTTCTGTTTCAATTTTGATTGGTTTATTGGGAAACCTATATTCACATCTTTAACCTACCACTTACTCTTTATATGGCCTTGACTTTAATCTCTCTAGTTCCAAGTTCTGAGTTGTGGGACGTGTCAAGAACATAAGTCCTAGGGTGAGACAGCCTGGGTTAGATGCTAATGCTGTCACCCTAGAAAAAAGGGTCTTTTTCTTTAACCTCTTTGTGCTTCAGTTTTCACATCTGTTAAATGAAGGCAAGAGTGGTCTCAACCTCATAAAAATGTGAAATTAAATTAGATAATGCACATGAAATGTGAACTACAAAGCTTAGCACACACTAAGTTCTCAATACAAGTTTGGATGAGGAGTTTACTTTTCAGTTACTATTATTAATAGAAAATAAACACAAACACCAAATTCATATGCAAACAAGTAAATAGTTTAAGAAGAATGAGCCCCGTGCTTCATGGGGCAATCTTGATTTAAAGCATAAGAAAGAGTACTTTCGACTCTAAAAAACCAGAGGGAATTCAAAGTGAAATCATAACTGTTAAATGCAAACCAACCAGCGAGAAGAGTTTGGAAAGGCATTTGGCTGGATGAGTTGAGTTTAAAGGCTTTGGGGCATTATTTGGAAGAAATGCTTTTATCAGGAGTGTCATTTCAGGGCTTCCCTGGTGGCGCAGTGGTTAAGAATCCGCCTGCCAGTGCAGGGGACACGGGTTTGAGCCCTGGTCCGGGGAAGATCCCACATGCTGCGGAGCAACTAAGCCCGTGCGCCACAACTACTGAGCCCACGTGCCACAATTACTGAAGCCCGCATGCCTAGAGCCCATGCTCCGCAACAAGAGAAGCCACTGAAATGAGAAACCCATGCACCACAATGAAGAGTAGCCCCCGCTTGCCACAACTAGAGAAAGCCCACGTGCAGCAACAAAGACCCAACACAGCCACAAATAAATAAATAAAATAAATTTAAAAAAAAAATCATTTAAGATGAGTATCGACACACATGTAGCCTATTGGAGCCAAAATCACTGAAAGATTCTTCAAACTTCTACCCATGGACTTTTACTGGCAGTTAAAAACTTCACAAGGAAGAATTATTGACACACATAAAACACTTCAGCAGTTTTATTTTTTTTTTTAAGAAATAAAATGGAGTTCCTGACCTGATATTTTATTTTAAAGTTCTAATAAAACCAATTTTACATGAAAGCTGATTCCAGCAACATATTAATCAAACCAATTCAGAAGATTAGGTCTTGTAATTAAAAGTGCTGTCTATACCTTTGTAAAGTGACAGTTCAAATATATCTGGAACTACGGTGTCAGTATCCTTCTGAGGAAGGAAAGCATAATAGAGAATCTTAATTTGTCTCTATGGCATCCTAATAACTCATTAAGTTGTGATAGAAAAATGAGCTTTGAAGGAAATTGAGAGAAACACATTAATTTCCCTAGGTTTAATTAGCTAAGTAGAAATCACAATACTCATAAGCATAGATACACATAGTCACAAAATACTGATTACCAAAGTACCAGAGTAGTTGGCTTCAAGAGTGAGGAGTGGGTGGTGTGTGTGTGGTGTTTGTGTGTGATGTGTACCTGTATAGTATGTGTGGGGGGTGTGTTTGTGATGTCTGTGCATGTCCCTGTGTGATGTGTGCGTTGTGTGTGGTGTGTGTGTGTGATATGTGTATGTGGTGTGTATATGTGTGTGTGTACACGTGTGCTTTCTCTTGGATCTGCACACTAGTGCAGAGGACCAATGCTAACAGTCAAACTGGACAGATATGTTTTAAAATATCAGCGCTGTATTACGTAATTATAATAATAGCAGGGGCTCTGTCATCTGCTTTGAATAGGGAGATGCAGTTTGCAAAAGTCTGGACCAGGTGAATTTACAAGTTGGAACACCTTCTGCCTCTTTATTGCAATCTGTATTTAATCAGGTCTCAATAGAGCACTGCCTAGGGAACCTAGGGCTGGCTTTTCATGTTCTAACTCAGGTTTACTCCACCTGAGGCTTTGGGGCATGACTAGTGTGAGGTGGTACCTTGTATTTTGATTTGCGTTTCTCTGGTAATTAGCAGTGTTGAGCATCTTTTCGTGTGCCTGTAGACCTACTTTTGAAATCACACTTAATTTACCTCCTGGCTAGTCTCGGGAAAATCACCTTCTCACCTTTTCTTCCATTTATGAAACAAAACTATTGTTTACATTTGGTGCACTTACCCTGTTTGACACTCAAAGTAAATCATTTTTTAACAACTCTTTCCTCTACATGACAAAACAATTTTCAATAATAATCATGAAATGAAATGAATAATAATAGTAATAATGGAAGAAAAAGAAATTCTAGCAGTAAAAATCTTACTTTATTGCATTTCATATGTCTGCATGTTTATAATAAAACAATAAATAAATAAATATACAAATAAAAATTACAGTATAGAATAGAAAAACAGTAAGAGATGATACATTTTAAATACATTATCTTTTTTTAAAAAAAGGAAAAATATTGTACCTCCATATTGTTTGGCCCGTTATAGTAACAGATAGCATCCCAGTTTCTGTTAGGAAGCTTTAACTTCTGCGAATTTGTCAACTATTTTGTAAAAACTGATCTTTGCATACACGTGTTCAGTAGACACCTTAGCCAGATTTGTTCATCTATATTTGTTCAAAGTTGATCAAAGAGCACTTTTTATTAATTTTATTTCAAAAAGTTTTTTTTCCACAAGAAGCAATAGATATACAAATAGTAAAACTCTTACAGATAACCATAAAATTCAAAATTCATGAAATTCCCATTTCATCAGAAATTCCAGAAATTGCCAGAACACTGATATCTTTATTTCTTTGAGATTAGTTTTTCAAATGTCTCCATATTTGGAGATTTTTCCTTAAAATACCTTTGTCAAAAATTAATCGTAAACACCTATCATATTTTGTAAGACCTTCTGAAATTTTCTGTTTCTGTAAATTTCGTAAAATGGTGACCGATACCAGTTATTGACATTAATCCATTGCTTTAGAACAATTAACAGAACGGAAGTATTTATTGCAATGTTTCTTCGTCTTTACAATCACTGTGATATGACTGATAATTGCAAATGTACTCTTTAAGAATATGCGATATTAGAGGAGTTGGAGGCAAGGACTATGCCTGCTGTGAGCTTGGATTATCCCTAACAGTAGTGAACTTACTCTTGAAATGAATATATGTTAACTGAATCTGTGTATGTCAGGAGCCAGCTGCATAATTTGGGATTCTCTGAGTTCAGTTACAAGTAGAATACAATGTTTGTTAAAGAATAAGTGATAAAAATGGTGCTTATTTGGAGCTTATGTATATATTATCAAAACAATAGTCACTGCAATTGTTTAGAACTTAGACCAGGGGTCAGTAAACTTTGACTTATGGGTTAAATTTTTTCAGCTGCCTATTGTTATAAATAATTTTTTAAATGACC